>NC_079440.1:4166621-4251621 GCF_903798145.1 Danio aesculapii
CGTTAAAAATATTTAAATGATTTTATAAAATATTTAAATCCCCCTAAATCAATAAATGATAAGTTTTTGTTAGAGCTGCACGATATTGGAATAATCTTTTTATGCAATAAATATTGCGACATGAATACAATTTGATCAGATGACTTCAATATCTCTTTTTGGAAAGAATTCATAATTTTAGATCGATCGGGATGATTCTGTAGGAAAGTGAATTATGCAACAAATATATAAAAAAATTATCATAGCTAAATATAATAGAGAAAAATTAGAAATGAAATGGTGTCTTATGGAGTCTAGCTGTATTCAGGTACAATAATTGCATAATCACATGTAAAATAATATTGTGTAGTTTTTGATTAAATAATTCAATAGAAAGAATAATTATTCAAGTTAGAAATTGTAAAAAAATTATGCTTGAATGCTTTTAGAATCCTCATACCTCAAAAACACATAAAACAATAAACTATAACCCAGACTCAACATTGCATATGCTGCGATGTAACTATTGTGAATGTTCACATTGCGATATCGATGCTGAAACCACATATTGTGCAGCCCTACTTTTTATAGATTTTTTATTATTATTTAAATATAGCTGTTTATTTCAGTTAATTTAAATAATTTTATTGCATTTGTATTTATTTTATTTCTTTATATATTTTTGGTTTATTTAATTTTTTCTATTTTATTATTCCCACACATGTTTGAAGTCAAGAAAATGATCACTGTAGACCAAGACTTGCATCATATAGTAGCATTTGAAGAATCAAACTGACAGTAGTTACAGACCAAAGAGCTTGTAAGTTCGTTTATGTAAATTAAACCTGTAATAAAATGAGAGCTGCTCAATTTCCAGGAAAGTCCAGACTCTTTGCTTTTCCTAGAAGCCCCTTATAGAGCAACCCTCTCACAGAGTTCACCTGCTGACTCCACACACACGTTCGTTTTAATAACACTGACATAAATGAGGCTGGTATTTTCAGTGGTTTGAAAGAGTTCTTGTAGATTAAGCTTATCCTGAATAGATCCTGAATCAGTTCTTATTAAGGCATTGATGTTTGTTTATGTAACAAAAAAGTTTTAATTGACTGGCTTTATTCTTACCCAGATTTAACTAATAAAAACAAACCATCTGAACTTGCTAACTAAAATGATCGAAGCTTAAAGGATTAGTTCAATTCTGATTTTAATTACTCACCCTTGTGTCGATCCAATCCCTTAAAACCTTCATTCATCTTCAAAATAAAAATTAAGGGAGTACTCACACTAGGCACGTTTGTCGTGAACTGTGCCCAGGCGCGATTGTCCGCCCTCCTCTCTCCCCCTCGGCCTGCACTCACATTGCATTTTTTGCCTTCCGAGCTGGAGCACGCTTAGGTCATCAATGATGCGACTGATCAGTTTAACAGAAGAGAAGCGCTCTCACTCTTTGCATTAACGGTGCAGTATCTAAGTTTGACACCCAGTGGTTGAACTAGGTATTGCACTCCTGGATCTAAACAAACGCAAGGGCAGGTTGCCAGATTAAGGACTGGAGCGAATGATTTGAACAGTGTTCTAAATTAAAGCAACGACACCCAATAGAAGGAATATTCTCCATATTAAAAGGAGTTTATGTCCTAACCAACACCTCGAATTGATATATTAGAAACTACTTCTGTTTCTCACAGGTCAACAACAGAAAATTTAATTCACTTCACCTTTATTTGTATAGCGCTTTTACAATGTAAATTGTGTCAAAGCAGCTTCACATAGAAGATCATAGTAAATTGAAACCAGTTTTCACAGTTTAGGTTCAGTTCAGTTCAGTGTGATTTAATATTCACTACTGAGAGTCCAAACACTGAAGAGTAATCCATTGATGTGCAGCTCTACAAGTCCCGAACCATGCAAGCCAGAGGTGAGGAAAAAACTTTACCAATTGGCGAAAGTGAAGGATAAAAAATCTTGAGAGAATCCAGGCTCAGTTGGGCACAACCATTTAATCTATGGTGTTATGCAGAACTACAGTCTAGGCGCTGGAGAAAGCTGGACGTCAGCGAAGAGCGTTTAAGGTCAATATTATTAGCCCCCTTAAGCAATATTTGTTTGTGATTATCTACAGAACAAACCACTGTTATACAATGACTTGCCTAATTAATCTAGTTAAGCCTTTAAACGTCACTTTAAGCTGAATGCTAGTGTCTTGAAAAATATATAGTCAAATATTATGTGCTGTCATCATGGCAAAGATAAAAGTAAATCAGTTATTAGAAATGAGTTGTTAAAACTACATTCATCGGCCACTTTATTAGGTACACCTTTCCATCTGGTTGTTAACGCAGATTTCTAATCAGCCGAACACATGGCAGCAACTCGATGCATTTAGGCATGTAGACATGGTCAAGACGATCTGCAATTTCAGATCTTCTGAAAACCAAGCATCAGAATGAGAAAGAAAGGTGATGTAAGTGACTTTGAATGTGGCATAATTCAGATGCGGTGAGTATTGTTGCTACCATGTCCATCCTTTTATGACCACAGTGTACCCATCTTCTGAGGGCTACTTCCAGCAGGATAACGCTCCATGTCATAAAGCGTGAATCATCTCAGACTGGTTTCTTGAACGTGACAATGAGTTTACTGTACTCATGGCCTCCACACTCACCAGATCTCAATCCAATAAAGCACCTTTAGGATGTGGTGGAACGGGGGATTGGCATCATGGATGTGCAGCCGACAAATCTGCAGCGACTGTGTGATGCTATCATGTCAATATGGAGCAAAATCTCTGAGGAATATTTCCAGTACCTTGTTGAATCTATGCCATGAAGGATTAAGCCAGTTCTGACCCGGTACAAGTAAGGTGTACCTAATAAAGTGGCCAGTGAGCAAATTTAGAAAATGTTAGAAATGTGTTGAAAAAAATCTTCTCTCCATTAAACAGAAATTGGGGAACAAATATACAGGGAGGCTAATAATCCTGACTTCAGCTGTACTTGTGAATGAATACATTTGAAATGCGCACACACTCATACATGCGTCCTCTAATGCAGAATGTGCATGCCTTAATGTGTGTGCAGTGATTTTACTGATTTATCCCAGGTGATTGTGTGCTGCATCTAATATCTAGCACACACACACATACACACACATCGATCATACCTCAAACCGCTAACGGCGTACGCTAATACAAATCCCCGCTCGCGCTCCGCTGTTTGCTGCTAATGCCTTTTAATGCGAGCGGCGCTCTGTTTGCGAGGCTTCTTTATAGCCGCAGCCACTGGAGCGAAGGCGCCATCGATCTCTGAGAATCTAATGATGGAAATCTCTCTCTTTTTCTGCGCTTATCAGAGCCGCAGCTTCCCAAGGCCTCCTGGCTTCACGCTGTAAACAGCATAACCCAGTCAATACAACAGCAGAAAAACCCATTTAAAGGATTTATGAGAGTTTGTACTCATGTAGAGGCATTGTTTTCTGAAATATACACGTGTTTATATGATTTAAGAGGACATATTGGTTTTTTGGGGGCACTTACGGCCTTGTGGGATTTAAGCAAATGAAATCTGTTTAAACAAACTTTAAACACGTCTAAATCACTGTTGAGTACAACTTTAACAGTGGATAAATATTAAGATTTGTTTACATTTTAGTTTTAGTAAATTTGTAATGTGGTGACACTGTCCCCTCACAGCAAGAAGGTCGCTGGTTTGAGTCTCAGCTGGGTCAGTTGGCATTGGTGCTTAATTTGTGATTTGCGAGGTCCCGGAACAGATCGGGGTTACGGATTCGGAATGGTACTCGAGCATGGAGAGGTGTCTCGCACGAAAGTAGTGCAGGGGGGGGGGGTGTTATTGGTGCTGTGGGCGGCGGAGGGGTGTTGCGAAGGAAAGTGAGCGGGGCGGGGGTGTAGCAGATGAACATGAAGGTTGGGGAGTTGCGGAAGAAAATGAAAGTGAACAGCGGACGGGGCTGGAGGGCGGTTGAGGAAGGGTATCGGTAAAATGAGATGCCGGATCAGATTTTAGAGGTGCAGGATCTGGCATGTTCTGGCACAAATTAAGCTCTGGTGATGACCCACTTCAAATGTTGACTACTGTAATCAGGGGGGGAAGTTAGGACGATTCTAAGGGCCCATACATTTAGGGGGCCACCAGAGACATTATCGAGGGCCGCGACTTCCACCCCCTTCACCCAACCCAAGCCCCCCCAACCCCGCTCTTAACTTTCATGCGCAATCTCTCCATCCCCCCCTGCTCTTTACTTTCATCTATGAACCACCCATCCCCTTCCCCCGCTCTTTACTTTCATCCGCCATCTCCCCCAATCCCCCCAGTCTTCAATTTTATCACCCCACCATCTCGTTTTCCATCCACAACAATTCGGTTGCCACAGGGCCCGTGGTGGACAGCAGCGCCCCTGACTGTAATTATTTTAGTATTGTAAAACTGTTTATGGGGTGGCGCAATGGCTTAGTGGTTAGCACTGTCGCCTCACAGCAAGAAGGTCGCTGATTTGAGTCCCAGCTGGGTCAGTTGTCATTTCTGTGTGGAGTTTGCATGTTCTCCCCGTGTTGGCGTGGGTTTCCTCAGGGTGCTCCGGTTTCCCCCACAGTCCAAACACATGCGCTATAGGGAATTGGATTAACTAAATTGGCCGTAGTGTATGTGTGTGTGTGTAAATGTGAGAGTGTAGGAGTGTTTCCTAGTACTGAGTTGTAGCTGGAAGGCCATCAGCTGTGTAAAACGTATGCTGGATCAGTTGGCGGTTCATTCTGCTGTGTCGACCCCTGATTTATAAGGGACTAAACCGAAGGAAAATGAATGAATGAATTTTGTAATGCTACACAAAACTGCTAACTGGTCCAGCCGGGACTCGAACCAGCGACCCTCTTGTTGTGTGGTGACAGTGCTAACCACAGAGCCACCATGCTGCCCACTATTTTGCCATTTTCTTTCTGTTTTAGTTTAGCTGTTTGAATGCTTCAACACTGGGCAGTTTCATATTTTAATGTAGGCCTGCACAATATTGGAAAAGACTGATATTGCGATATAAATACAGTTTCACAAGAGAGTATTCAGTTACAGAAATGGAATAATCACAATGCTTTTCTTTGATTTGTCTCATTTCTAGTATAAATATCCCTAAAAAAAATCTTAGATTAAGTGAGGCTGCATTTACACTGCATGGTTCAAGTGACTCAATTCAGATTGGTTTTTTCAGCCCATGTGTGTGTGTGTAAGCAGGAAAAAATCACATGGGCCCCGTTTACACTGCCAGTTAAATGTGACCCAATTCAGATTTTTTTGCTCATATATGAGACAGATCAGATCTGTTCTATGACTGTAAACATGAAAAAGAGACATGCATTCGGATATTCAGAGATTGACTTGTAAAACACTACACATTTAAATAGATTATTCCACTCTGTCTTAGCAAAATAGTATTTTCCGATGGATTCTTCTATATAATTATCCATTTTAAGGGAAATCAGATCTGTACAAACAAGTTTCGTTTGAAAACAAAGCAGAATAAATGAAGACGAGTTAAAAAGGTTGAATTCAGATTGAACGTGACCTTCAATACAGCAAAAGGAAACAAAAGGTGTAACTTTTAATAAAGCCGAGCCCCTGAGCCCAGAAGTGTCTGTTTGATGAGACGTGCACATATAAGCATGCGTCTCTACTGTATTCCCCCATTTGTCTTTCCGCTCTAGCTGACTTTATTGCTTTCATTTGAGTTTGCATCATTTTGTGCATTGTTCCTGCTGTTCTCTGTCAAGCTCATTTAGATCTGGCCTCCATCACTTTCTCTCCTAACCGTATTCCTGCTCTGATCTCCTCAGGTATCGTCTGCATCGTGCTGTCGTTTGTGGATGATAAAGGCAGTGCGCTGCTGCTTTCTGCTCAGGACAGCGGTGTTTCGGCTGTCAGAGGAGACGCCGCCGCCATTTCCATCCAGCCGGACCAGTTTGAGGCCTTGACAACGGTTGTCAAGGTGGACTCTCCCAGCCAGAGCTCAGGTCAGGGGGATTCTGAAAACAAAAACTCAAATCTGTTTAGTCCTGGTCTTTTAACAATGGGTTAGTCTGAGGTCAAATCGAATCCTTATCTTTTGATCCATGGTCATTGTAAACCATTGAAAATGGAATCATTATCGGTTAACCCTGGGTTATTGTAGACTCTGGGTAAACAAAGTCCTAGTAAATTAACTCTGGGTCATTCTAGACTCTGCGTAAATGGAGTTCTGGCCAGTTAACACTGGGTTGTTCTTCACTTTGGGTAAATGGAGTTCTGATTGCTTAATCCTAGGTTATTTTGGACTCTTTTATAAACGTCCTACAAAAGTCCTGGTTTATTAACCTTGGGTCATTCTAGAGTCCTGGTCGCTTAACCCCAAATCATTCCTAGACTCTTTTAGAGGGATTCCTGATCGGTTAATCCTGGGTTATTCTAGACCAGGGGTTCTAAATCTCGGTCCTGGAGTGCCGGTGTCCTCCAAAGTTTAGTTCCAACCCAGTCAGACACATCTGGGCTAGCTTATCAAGCTCTTACTAGGCATTCTAGAAACAGCTAAAATCTGTAAACAGAGTCCTGATCGCTTAACCCTGGGTCACTCTTAGACTCTGTGTAAATGGAGTACTGATTGGTTAGCCCTAGGTCATTCAGTCCTGATCTGTCAAATCTGTAAATGGACTTAACCCTTGTTTATTTTGTACTCCAGATAAATGAAATCCAGGTTTATTAACCCTGGGTTATTTTAGACTCTGGGTAAATGAAGTCTTGACCGGTTAATACTTGGTTATTCTTCACTCTGGGTAAATGGAGTCCTAGTTGCTTTACCCTATGTTATTTTGGACTCTTAATAAATGGAGACCTGGGTTATTAACCCTGGGTCATTCTAGACTCTGGGTAAATGGAGTCCTGGTGTTTTAACCCTGGCTTATTTTGGACTGTGGATAAAAGAAGTTCTGGTCTATTACCCCTTAGTCATTTTAGATAAACACAGTCCCAGTCTCTTAACCCAAAGTTTTTTTTTACCCAGTCTAAATGTAATGTTAGTCTGTTAACCGTGTGTTAAATCTAATTCACACCAGAAAAATACATCAAGGTGCAAAGATTTTAAACCTGATAGACATTATTTGTGAAAGCAAGACAAAATGTTTTGCTTGTCTAGAAAGTGCTTATCGATTTAGGAATTTTTAGATATTTGGACTACGTTGGGTCATTCTGAAGTCAAATTCAATCCTTGTCTATTGATCCTTGATCATTGTAAACCATTGAAAATGAAATTCTGGTCAGTTAACCCTGGGTTATTGTAGACTCTGGGAAAACAGAGTCCTGGTCAGTTAACCCTGAGTTATTGTAGACTCTAGGAAAACAGAGCCCTGGTCAGTTAACCCTGAGTTATTGTAGACTCTGGGAAAACAGAGTCCTGGTCAGTTAACCCTGGGTTATTTTAGACTCTGGGAAAACAGAGTCCAGGTCAGTAAACCCTGGGTTATTGTAGACTCTGGAAAAACAGAGTCCTGGTCAGTTAACCCTGAGTTATTGTAGACTCTGGAAAAACAAAGTCCTGGTCAGTTAACCCTGAGTTATTGTAGACTCTGGGAAAACAGAGTACTGGTCCATTAACCCTGGGTTATTGTAGACTCTGGGAAAACAGAGTCCAGGTCAGTTAACCCTGGGTTATTGTAGACTCTGGAAAAACAGAGTCCTGGTCAGTTAACCCTGGGTTATTGTAGACTCTAGGAAAACAGAGTCCTGGTCAGTTAACCCTGGGTTATTGTAGACTCTGGCAAAACAGAGTCCTGGTCAGTTAACCCTGGGTTATTGTAGACTCTAGGAAAACAGAGTCCTGGTCAGTTACCCTGGGTTATTGTAGACTCTGTTAAAACACTGGTCAGTTAACCCTGGGTTATTGTAGACTCTGTTAAAACACTGGTCAGTTAAACCTGGGTTATTGTAGACTCCGGGAAAACAAAATCCTGATCAATTAACCCCGGGTCGTTCTAGACTCTGGGTGAAAGGAGTCCTGGTAATTTACTGGGTATTATAGACTCTATGTAAATGGAGATCTGCCCGTTAACACTTGGTTATTTTAACTCTGGTTAAATGGAGTTCTGGTTGCTTAACCCTTGGTTATTTTGTATTCTGAACTCTAGATAAACAGATTTCTGTTTTATTAACCCTGGGTCATAAATAAGATAATAACTCAAGAAAAGCATTTTTACAGTGTATTGATGGTGTGTGTGTGTGTGTGTGTGTGTGTGTGTGTGTGTGTGTGTGTGTGTGTGTGTGTGTGTGTGTGTGTGTGTGTGTGTGTGTGTGCGTGTGCGTGTGCGTGCGTGCGTGTGCGTGTTCAGGTGTTCGTGTGCGTTTTGACGTGTGGGAGCAGGGGAACATCAGTCCTCTAAAGCTGCCAGACAGACTGAAAGCTGCTCTACGCCACGCTCTCTGTGATGTCATCATGGAGATGCGTGTGCTGCCCAGTCCACTGTGTCTGGACACCTTCTGCCTGCCCACTGCCACCCCACGGGAGGAGAGCTCAGGTCAGGAAATCAGGCCCATGCCATGCTTTCTGTCAACTAGAGCTTTTATTTTGGAGAACAGTTGAGCATAGTCACTGTATTGTTGTTATTTGTTGTTTATGTCTTCAATTGGAATGACAAAATATGATTAAATATTAATATGAATTATTAATTTTAAATTTTGGATTAATGTTATACAAAACCATCTACATAAATATTTACACATTTTACAAATGTATGTTTAAAAAAATTAAATGTGATTCATAAAATATAGTATAAATAAAGTATAAAATAAAGTATAAAAGAGCACTTGTGTATTTTAAAAGTAGAATTATTATATAGAATTATTTATTTTAATTATACACCACCTTACAGAAGACTTGTCGTTGATCCCAGTTGTAAGAGCAGCAAATAATAACTTGACTTCTAGTTGATCATTTGGGAAAGTGGCAGAAGGTGGATTTTTCAGATGAATCATCTGTTGAACTGCATCACAATCATCACAAATACTGCAGAAAACCTACTGGAACCCACATGGACCCAAGATTCACACAGAAATCAGTCAAAATCATGGTTTGGGGTTCCATTCAGTATGGGGGCGTGCGAGAGATCTGCAGAGTGGATGGCGACATCAACAGCCTGAGGTATCAAGATGTTTGTGCTGCCCATTACATTACAAACCACAGGAGAGGGCAAATTCTTCAGCAGGATAGAGCTCCTTCTCATACTTCAGCCTCCACATCAAAGCTCCTGAAAGCAAAGAAGGTCAAGGTGCTCCAGGATTGGCCAGCCCAGTCACCAGACATGAACGTTATTGAGCATGTCTGGGGTAAGATGAAGGAGGAGGCATTGAAGATGAGTCTAAAGTATCTTGATGAACTCTGGGAGTCCTGCAGGAACACTTTCTTTGCCATTCCAGATGACTTTATTAATCAGTGATTTGAATCATTGCAGAGATGTGTGGATGCAGTCCTCCAAGCTCATGATGGAGTCAGACACAATATTCATTCTGTTTCCACTGCAGCATGACCACATATTCTATACTGGACATTATTTCTGTTAAGTGACAAGACTTTTGTCTAAGCAAAGTCAGACCTTACTGTCCTAATGAAATCATTAATAATCAAGGCATGATCATATTTTATTGTGGTAAAATAAGCGTAATCTAGAGGCCGTTGCCTTTCATATAAGCCACTTCTGATACCAAATGATCTACTAGAGGTCAAGTTATTATTTGTTGTTCCTAAAAGCGACAAGACTTTTGTCAAGTAATGTAATGTGACACTGAAGTTTGAACTAATAATGCTGAAAATTCAGCTTTCCACCACAAAAATAAATTACTTTTATAAAAACATTACAATATAAAAATGCTGTTTTCAATAGTAATTATATTTTCTGTGTTTTCATGTTTTACTGTCGATATTAAACAATGCAGAATGTTGGTGTATATTGTGTCATGTTGCTCATATTTTGTTGATAAGCTTATTTTGCTTTTTTTAGTTGTAATTCCCTTGAGTCTTTTTAAAGAAATATTTACTGTGTATATATTGGTGGAAATAAACACAATATAAATATTAGATGTAAAAAAATTTACAAAAAGAAAACAAAAATAATTAATACGTTAACATTTTAAGTGAAAGTGAAAGTCATGATATGGTCAAGTATGGCGACCAATACTCTGAATTTCTGCTCTACATTTAACCCATCCAAGTGCACACACACATCCCTGAAAACACACACGAAAACACCAAACACAACACACACCATGAACACAAACCCAGAGCACAAACAATACAATGGAAAAAGTCTGTTTTATATAGTAATAATCTTTCACAGTTCATACTCTGTTTATGATCAAATAAATGTTAGTGCTGCATTCCTGTAGTGTGTTTTGCTGATGTGCTGTTGTGTTTCCTATCTGTAGTTCCCTTAAGTTTAGTGCCAGACAGTAAGGATCTGAAGGAGGCACCTCGACGTCCCAGCACAGCTCACGCTCTCAGAAGCAGCCCTTCCCCAATCAGCCTGATCTCTGCGCCAACATCCACCCCGACCACAGGAACCAGCACTCCCGAATCCACAACACCCACCGGGAAAAGCACCCGCCGCAGCTTCTGGGAGATGCTGGTGCGTTTTTACAGCTAATGACTCTCAAAGTGCATCGCAAATCACATACTTATGACATTAGTCTACGCCAGGCATGGGCAAACTCGATCCTCGAGGGCTGGTGTCCCTGCAGAGTTTTGCTCCAACACTAATCAAACACACCTGAACACCCTAATTAGTGTCTTCAAGATCACTAGAAAGCTACAAGCAGGTGTGTTTGATTAGGGTTGGTGCAAAACTATGCAGGGACACCGGCCCTCCAGGATCGAGTTTGCCCATCCCTGGTCTATGCCATTATGTGCTAGAAATAGTATAAGTAGTACCTTTATTTATTTATATATATATATATATATATATATATATAAAGTTGAAGTCAGAATTATTCGCCCCCCTTTGAGTTTGAGTTTTTAACAGAGCAAGGAGATTTATACAGCATGTCTGATAATATTTTTTCTTCTGGAGAAAGTTTTATTTGTTTTATTTTGGCCAGAATAAAAGCCGTTTTTAATTATTTAAAATTCATTTTAAGGTCAATATTATTAGCCCCTTTAAGCTATATTTTTATTCGATTGTTTACAGAACAAACCATCGTTATAAAATAACTTGCCTAATTGCCCTAATCTGCCTAGTTAATCTAATTAACCTAGTTAAGCCTTTAAATGTCACTTTAAGCTGTATTGAAGTGTCTTGAAAAATATTATTTTATCAAATTATTAATTATTAATATTATCAAATATTATTTACTGTCATCATGGCAAAGATAAAATAAATCAGTTATTAGAAATGAGTTATTAAAACTATAATGATTAGAAATGTGTTGAAAAAAAAATCTCTGTTAAACAGAAATTGGGGAAAAAAATAAACAGGGGGGCTAATAATTCTGACTTCAACTGCATATATAAAGAAGAAGAGTGCTTGAAATACCCGGATGGTGCACTTGGAGCTCATTCACACCGAATGCATCTTGGCTTCTAAAAACATGAGATGCGGCGCTCAGGAATGGGTTTTTAAGAAAGCTAAATAGCATTTCTAGGAAAATGTTATATTGGAAGAAAAATCATTATCGCAATACTCTAGTGCATCTCTAGTGTATAGTGTGCCATTTGAGACGCAGCTTTTTCATTACAACTTTTGGCATTCATAGTCTGCTTTATACGGATGATCTGGAATCAGCAAAGCGGAAATTCTGCAGAAGTGATTGGGTTTGAGGTGAGCGTGTCTGGTGCCAGTTATCTGACATACAGTAAAGTCAGAATTATTAGCCCTCCTGAACTATTAGCCTATTTTTTCCCCAACTTCTGTTTAGCGGAGAGAAGATTTTTTCAGCACATTTCTAAACATAATAGTTTAATAACTCACCTCTAATAACTGATTTATTTTATCTTTGCCATGATGACAGTACATAATATTTGACCAGATGTTTTTCAAGATACTAGTATTCAGCTTAAATTGACATTTTTTTGGCTTAATTATGCAAGTTAGGGTAATTAGGCAAGTCATTGTATAACAGTGGCTTGTCCTGTAGACAATCCAACACAAATATTGCTTAAGGGGGCTACTAATATTGACCTTAAAATGGTTTTAGAAAAAAAACTGCTTTTATTCTAGCCGAAATAAAAGACAGCCAAATAAGACTTCCCCCAGAAGAAAAAATATCATAGGAAATACTGTGAAAAAATCCTTGCTCTGTTAAACATCATTTGGGAAATATCTGAAAAAGGACAAAACAAATTCCCAGGAGGGCGAATAATTTTGACTTCAACTCTTTGTGTTTGGTAGAGCAAACCAGAGACTTCTGAACTCGGCAGTCCGAAAACGACAGATGACATTATACCGGAGCGAGCAGAGGACAGTCGAATGGGAAGACGCAGACACAAGACGGAGAACGTCAAACAGTGGAGCCATGAGAAAGCCATGGCTGTGGAACAGGAGCAGGCCCAGAGGTGTACACACACACACACAGTGTTATGTCTGAAAAATGATGCTTTCACATGCTTTGCTTTGAAATATGAGCATGTTTAGATAGTCAGATGACAAAATAGATAAGTTATGTTCTCCATAGTGTGTTAATGTCAGTTAGATTTACAAAATACATGTAAATAATGTCATTAAAAATGCATAAATGTTGTTGGGTAAATTCTAATATTACCTATACTTAATTTCCCAGTGTTGGGTTGCAGCTGGAAGGGCATCCGCTGCGTAAAAAACATGCTGGATAAGTTGACGATTCATTCCGCTGTGGCGACCCCAGATTAATAAAGGGACTAACTGAAAAGAAAATGAATGAATGAACTATACTTAAATAACTAACTAGCTCATACCTGCCAACACTCCCGTTTTTCCCTTTAGTCTCCCGTATTTCAGAACCACCTCCCGCCCACCTTCCGTATTGTTCTGTCTCCCGGAAAACTCCCGGAATTCCACCTCCACCACCCTCGCCCACCCCCTCTGCTCCTCTGCTTTTTGGTTCAGTAATCATGCGCACCGAACCTAACGCGCAACCATCTTCATAGCTGCTTCCCAGTTCACGCACACTTTTACCCCCAGCTCTTCAGTTCCCGCGTCGCCACAGCGGAATGAACCGCCAACTATTCCAGAATATGATTTACACAGTGGATGCCTGTCCAGATGCAACCCAGTACTGGGAAACACCCATACACTCACATTCTCACACACACTCATACACTACGGTGAATTTAGTTTATTCAATTTACCTATAGCACATGTGTTTTAACTGTGGAGGAAACCGGAGCACCCGGAGGAAACCCACGCCAACACGGGGAGAACATGCAAAACTCCACACAGAAATGCCAACTGACCCAGTTGGAACTCGAACTAGCTACCTTTTTGCTGTGAGGCAACAGTGCTAACCACTGAGCCACTGTGCCACCTAATGTTTAAGTTGATGTACTAAAATTACTACAAAAATTAAAAGGAATTGTATTAAAATTTATTAACATGCAAAAATAAGCAAATATCATGAGATCCAGCTGAAACTAAGTATAAAAATGAGATGAAAAATCGAACAAATGTGCGAATTCAACTTCTAAAATTACTTTAATATTAAATCTTCTTGACTAATCCAAAATTAAATTAAAATGAAATTAAAAGCAAATTCCAAATATTAATAAATAATATAATGAGGCCAAAAATGACACTTACTGTGCATGGGATACTGATGCAGTTTTGTTCATGTGCTTTATATCAAACACTCCTCTATTTGTCCAAAAACACAAACTTTCATCACTGTGCAAATATCAGATAGTATCCGAATAATCCGATTTCCTGAACGATTTTTGGATTTCCTGGCAATCACTGAGACGGTAATTAAATTACACCCCACCCTTTTCTGTTGTCAGAACACAATAAAGAATTCTGCAGTGGCTGATGGGAGAAATCCTAACTTTTCTGAGACACAAAATGAGCTGATGTGTTTGTGCTGCAGGAGACGTGCGGTTCAGTTGGAGGAAGGAGATACGGGGACCCTTCAACCGGTTTACCAGACCACATACATGCCCTGGGTCATGTTCATGAACAAACTGGGTGAGGATAAGCATTTACAGCAACATAACCTTCAAGAAGGACCACATTTGACTAGTTTGATTACATCCTTACACAACCTGACAAAAGTCGCCTATCCAAGTTTTAGGAACTACAAAAAATAAGTTGACTTCTGGTAGATCATTTGGTATCAGAAGTGGCTTAAATGAAAGGCAAAGGCCTCAAGATTACGCTTATTTTACCACAATAAAATATGATCATGCCTTTATTTTTAATGATTTAATTAGGACAGTAAGGTCTGACTTTGCTTAGACAAAAGTCATGTCACCTAACAGAAATAATGTCCAGTATAGAATATAAATTCATGCTGCAGTGGAAACAGAATGAATATTGTGTCTGACTCCATCATCAGCTTGGAGGACTGCATCCATACATCTCTGCAATGACTCAAATCACTGATTAATAAAGTCATCTGGAATGACAGAGTTCATCAAGATTCTTTGGATTCATCTTCAATGCCTCCTCATCCATCTTACCCCAGACATGCTCAATAATGTTCATATCTGGTGACTGGGCTGGCCAGTCTTGGAGCACATTGACCTTCTTTGCTTTCAGGAACTTTGATGTAGAGGCTGAAGTATGAGAAGGAGCGCTATCCTGCTTAAGAATCCCGCCCCCATACTGCACGTAACCTCAAACCATGATTTTACCTTCACCAAACTTGACTGATTTCAGTGAGAATCTTGTGTCCATGCGTGTTCCAGTAGGTCTTCTGCAGTATTTGTGATGATCAGGATGCAGTTCAACAGATGATTCAGGGGAAAAATCCACCTTCTGCCACTTTTCCAAATGATCTACTAGAAGTCAAAGTTGCTCTTACAACTGGGATCAATCCTTAGTCAGGTAGTGTAGAATACATTTTAGTAAGACCGTGCAATAAATCCAAATTCAGTTTATTGATATATGCGTTCGTTCCACTGCAAAGCTCAGTTTCAGATGAAAATGAGATGCGCTTTATTTATTGATGTGTATTTGATTCATGCAGGTTTTTAAAAGCGCCATTTTTCCCCTTTTCTTAATTGTTAGAACTTTGTGTTTTTACTTTGTCCCATTTTGCTTCATTATGATAAATTGTGAAATTTAATGATTTTTAAAGCTGTAATAGCAACCTTATTTACAGGGACAGGAAAAAAAAAAAAAAAAAAAAAAAAAATATATATATATATATATATATATATATATATATATATAAATATACATATATATATATATATATATATATATATATATAATAAATTAATTAAAAATAAACATATACATAAATATATATATATATACATATATACATCTATATATACATCTATTTAACGGAGCGAAAATTTCTTCAGCACATTTCTAATCATAATAGTTTTAATAACTCATTTCTAATAACGAATTTATTTTATCTTTGTCATGATGACAGTAAATAATATTTGACTAGATATTTTTCAAGACACTTCTATACAGCTGTGACATTATAAGGCTTAACTAGGCAAGTTATTGAATAACGATGGTTTGTTCTGTAGACTATCGAGGAAAAAATCTAGCATAAATTTGCTAATAACTTTTACCTTAAAATGGGTTTTAAAAATTTTAAATCTGCTTTTAATCTAACCGAAATAAAACAAATAAGACTTTCTCCAGAATAAAAAATATTATCAGAAATACTGTGAAAATTTCCTTGCTCTGTTAAACATCATTTGGGAAATATTTAAAAAAGAAAAAAAATTCAAAAGGGGGACTAATAATTCTGACTTCAACTGTATATATCGTTTTAAATAATCCTGATTTACAATTTCGATTACCAAAATGATTATGCTCATGATTTTTCCCATAATCCAGCAGCCCTACATTTTACTTTACGAGGGCACGGCAACAAATGTGTCAGCATAGCGGCAGATTCAAAAACAGGACTAACTTTATCTCTTTGAAAAAAAGTGGGCTGATATTATCTTTAGCAGGTGAAAACTCTAAAAATCTAATGGCTAACGGAAGGCTGCTTCTCACTCAGGGCTGTTTATGCTAATGAGGGAGAGATGGTCACTAATGGGCGGGGCTTTTTCCCCTCTAGTGACACGTACAAAGGGAGAATATCAATCAAAGTGTTTCTGCAGACTGTGTGATTATAAAAAAGAGATTTCATTATATTTTACCATTAGAAGCTGGTTATATTCACACACTGTTGCCACACAACTGTGTTTAAAAGTGATTACTACATAGTAGGTCCCCTTTAAAGCTAAATCCCCTTATTAATAAATGATGTATTCTCCTCCAGGTTGTCCGTCCATCCAGCACTGTTCAGCTGAAGTCTCGCATCACTTCCTCCTGCCCTCAGTCCTCACAGAGTTGGTCAATCTGGTCACTTCTCTGGCCAGTGACACGACGGTCAAAGTATTCGAAAGAAGCAGGTGCGTTTCTGAATGTTAAAGCTATCGTCTGTCTCTAGTGTTTCAGGGTTTGCTCAAAGTGCTGAGATGTATTCTGTGTCTCCAGCAGCCCTCAGGGAGATATTTATGTCCCACTGTCAATCATCCAGCACATCAGCCAATCTCCTGCCACCACCAGGAGCTTCATTCTCATTGGCCGCAACTTCAGCCAATGGCATTGCAGTACTGAACAAGGTATGTCCAATGAGGAGTCTGCAGTGATCATGTCATCTTACACACTGATTTAACAGGTAAAAAAATTCTAACAGCAAATTGCAGTTTGTTTTCATGAATAGGTTCATTATGACCACAGTTATAGCACTTAACCAATTAAATGCTAATTCATGCAATTATTACATCAGTGTGATATAATTCTGAATGCTAGATTGTGTGATTTAGCTGTGGTCGCACTTATTCATGAACACACATAAATGATTAGAAGGTGAATTATAAGGCAGTGGTTCCCAACCTTTTTTGCCTGAGACCCCCTTTTTCCCTAGAAATTATTGTAAGGCCCCCCTCCACATTTAATGATATAATCGCTCATATAAGTTTGGGGGGCGGATGGGTTTCGTAGGTTGCTATGCGACCATCAACCGTTTGCTCAGAGGACGACAAACTGACAAAACATTGCTGTCACTCTGATACAAGTTTTATTTATGGAGAAAAGTACAAATCACCGCTTTGTTTGGGTGTTTCTATGTTTGTCTGAGAAAATTAGTCTTACTGAAATGTGAATATTCCATACAAGCTGAAGCTGATCGGTCGATTCTTGTCACGTGACTCGCGGTGCGCTCGCGTTCTGGGGTTCATTGGTGCGAGCGTGTCACGCCGCTTGTGCGCTCGAGGCGCACATCCATTGGAAACAACAAACTTGTGCAAATTCTAGAAATACACGATATGACACCGTCATTTGCAATCTCCATCAGTTGATCTTCTTGCACAGCCATGGTGGATTCACCTAATTTGTTAACAAGTGGATTGCGGATCTATTCCTTGGCAGTTTGCGGGTGCTTCACTTGGCCCTTAACAAAGAAACTTTCTAAAGACGCCTGTTTCTTACTCATTTTGCTGCTTGTGGGTTAAATTTGGGTGCTCAAGTGACTGAGATGTAAGCTAGAGAATACGGTCATTTTTCAAAATAAAAGATCGTTCAGATTCAGATTATAAAATGGAAATAATTAATGATTTCTTGTGCGGGCCGGTACTAATTGATCCACGGACCGGTGATTGAAGACCACTGAGCTAGGGGATAAAATGAACTAAGCCAACATGATCATTCTCCCAATGTTCCACTGCTAAGAATTTTTTCCCCCTGTTGGGAACCGCTGTTATAAGGCACTGAGAATGTATTATAATGCATAAAATAACCTTTATAATGCATTAAATATTAAGGTTAATCTCATGAAAGTTGCTATATAACTAGGTCATATTTATCTCCAAAATCTAAAGGAAAATGTAAAAATAACTTTAAAGCACATGATTTAAAAATAATCTGTGAATGAGCTATAACAAGCCATCAAGAATCCGCATATGACTACAGTAAATAATAAATACATAAATATATATATATATATATATATATATATATATATATATATATATATATATATATATATATATATATATATATATATATATATATATATATATATATATATATATATATATATATATATATTAGTGCTGTCAAACAATTAATCACAACCAAGATAGTTTGCATTTAATTAATATGTACATGTACTGCGTATATTTATGTATATAAATGTAAATGCACACACATAAACTTAAAACAAATGTTTTATACATTATAATCATGTATATATTTATATACACAAAAATACACACAGTACGCACACATATATTTAGTAAATATGTGATTTAATCGTTTGACAGCACTATAACTAACTAATATTATTTGTTAAATATCAGACCCTCTAGTTTTACACAAATTTTTTTTGTGATTTTTCATGATAAAAATTAGTGATTTTGTGGTGATAATTCCCAGAAATTTGCGGACAATTTTGCGATTAAAAAAATAATAATAATAATAAATATATATATATATATATATATATATAAATGATGTGCATGGAATATATATCTTATTTATCATATTAGGTAGCCTATTATGTTATCTGACACAATGACAATGAAAAAAATCACAAAAATAAAGCTGCTTTTTGTCAAGACAAGATCTAAAACAGATCTAAAACAGAAGGGATTATTACAAAGGAAGGTTGTATAACTCTTATTTTTATGCACAAACTTACTTTTCTGTCTCAGATTTCGCTCCCTGGAGCATCTGACATCATGTACCTCACACATAGGAAATGCGTTCGGGCTTCCCCTACTGTAATACACCTAAAACACAGAGTGCTGCAAAACTGGTCAATGGCAGGGAAGCATTTTCTTTCGTTAACTGCAGGGAAAGCGTTAAACGAAAACATTTATCGATTTCATGAACATCATAATACCAGCCACACATGTAAAGCACAAATAATGTCTTTCAAATCGGTCATTTCCAGCGGCCGTCATTCTTAAACAAATCTCCATTATTGTAAGCTGCTTGCTTTTCTGTCTTCCACTGCTCCGTTTATTTAGAGGTTCGCTCGCACCTTTTTTTGCAGTCTGAAGCAAAACGCCCAATCCACGCCACAGGATGTCTAATCGCATCTTTGCATTGACATGCAAATCACTCGCTTCATCCACGTCTGCTTACTGCACAAGCTGCAAAACAGCCCCCTCCTTCACGTAATGTAATGATTGTGAAGGCACAAGTGAGACGTCATTTTTCGAGAGACACCCAAATACATCCCAAATGCTTCATATGCAAGGTCTATAAGTCATGTAAAACAATTCAATGCAAACTGAAATAATTATATTTTGATTATATGGTTTGGAATTTGATGTTTTATGAGTTTTAGTTACATTTTTTGCAATTATTTTATGTTTAATTAAGAATTTTGCATAATCAAAAAAAAATTTCGACTTCTTGTTGGTTTTTGCGGTGGATTCGGCGATCGCGGAATCGCAAATAACTAGGGGGTCTGATGATATATTTATATTTGCCATGTATACTGCATCTACATAGGACTGTCACTGTTGTTGAATTAATTATTAATTTCTCTAAATACAAAGTAATTAATATTATTGTACAGAGAAATACAATGCTATGTTTACAATTACTAGCAATTAAAATTAATAATACAAGCACATTTTAAAAATTAAAATACATTTCTTACAAGGCTGAGTACCGGTTTGCTATGTTTAATTATGAAATTTTGCCATGTAAGTACAATAAAAAAAATATATATCTAAATACTAAAATCTTAATACTCCTGAAATAATCCTTCATGTTTTACTTCGTTTGATTTTGAGTTCAAATATGGCCAAGACATTGCTCTGACATTCAGGCTTTGTGATGCTGAAACTCAGAAGATCAGACTCACGTTTAACTGGCTTTCAGCGGTTTAAGATCGTTGCTGAATTCTGTGGTCAACAGTTGATCTGGCTGCTAAGCGTTTTCTCTGTGATTAAACCATTAAAGCCTGAAGCTGAAGTGTGTTCTCACCGCTGTCTCACCGCGACCTCACATCTGCATCACCATCACTGCTGCATCGCTGCGCTGCTTGTGTTTTTATCTCATCTTCAACTGATCTTGCTAACAAATGTTTTATTCTGTCTCTGTGAGTGTTTTTGATTAGTATTGCTGTGTGTGCGTGCGTGTGTGTGCGCATCTCTACTGAATTATTAGTATCCGTCTTGCTATTCTGTTATCATAGATTCTTTTGCTTGTTTGTTTCTGGCAAAGCTGTGAGTGCTTGTGTGTGTGTGTGTGTGCGTGAGTGCTTGTTTGTGTGCACGTATGAGAATATGTATGTTTGTGAGTGTGTGTGTGTGCTGCATTAACATAGAGAGTTGTTTTGCCCAGCTGTGTGTGCTCATCTCTGTTTGCCCACAGAAGACAGTTCAGATGAAGAGAACAGTCCAGTACTAAATAGGTGCACACGTAAGTTTGGTCCCTTATGGGGCCCCAGTTACCCTCACTGTTGCGCTGTCAGCAGGGGTCCTTCCTATCCGTCAGATCACTCCACTACATCATCAACACTAAATGAGTCTTTTACACACTTTGAAGAACTTAGAAGGGAAAAGTTTGGTGGAGATTTTGCTGTTTGGGCTTATCCCCAAACTAATATTTTACATTAATATCTCTCCATCCATTTATCTATCTAGTAATCCATCTGTCCATCCATCCATCCATTTATCTATATAGTCATCCATCCATCCATCCATCCATCCAGTAATCCCTCCATCCATCCATTTATCTATCTAGTAATCCATCCGTCCATCCATCCATCCATTTATCTATCTAGTAATCCATCCATCCATCCATCCATCCATCCATTTATCTATCTAGTAATCCATCCATCCATCCATCCATTTATCTATCTAGTAATCCCTCCATCCATCCATCCATCCATTTATCTATCTAGTAATCCATCCATCCATCCATCCATCCATCCATCCATCCATCCATCCATCCATTTATCTATCTAGTAATCCCTCCATCCATCCATTTATCTATTTAGTAATCCATCCATCCATTCATCCATTTATCTATCTAGTAATCCATCCATCCATTCATCCAGTAATCCCTCTATCCATCCAGTTATCTATCTAGTAATCCATCCATCCATTTATCCATCTAGTAATCCATCCATCCATCCATTTATCTATCTAGTAATCCATCCATCAATTTATCTATCTAGTAATCCATCCATCCATCCATCCATTTACCTATCTAGTAATCCATCCATCCATCCATCCATCCATTTATCTATCTAGTAATCCATCCGTCCATCCATTTATCTATCTAGTCATCCATCCATCCATCCATTTATCTATCTAGTAATCCATCCATCCATCCATCCATCCATCCATCTATCTATTTATCTATCTAGTAATCCATCCGTCCAGCTATCTATTTATCCATTCATTTATCTATCTATCTAGTAATCCATCCATCCATCCAGCTTTCTAGTCATCCATCCATCCATCCATCCATCCATCCATCCAGTAAGCCATCTTTCTATTTATTTATCTAGTAATCCATCCATCCATCTACAGTATGTAGTAATCCATCCATCCATTTATTTATCTAGTAATCCATCCATTTATCTAGTAATCCATTCATCCATCTATCTATCTAGTAATCCATCCATTTATTTATCTAGTAATCCATCCATCCATCTACAGTATTTATCTAATCAACCCAGCCATCCATCTACAGTATATATGTAGTAATCCATCCATCCATCTATTTATTTAGTAATCCATCCATCCATTTATCTAGTAATCCATCCATCCATCAACCCAATCCATCTATCCATTCATCATTCATCCACTTTTTTTATTTATCCATCCATCCATCTATCCATTTTTTTATCTAGTAATACATCCAGCTATCTAGTCATCCATCCATCCATCCATCCATCCATCCATTTATCTATCTAGTAATCCCTCCATCCATCCATTTATCTATTTAGTAATCCATCCATCCATCCATTCATCCATTTATCTATCTAGTAATCCATCCATCCATTCATCCAGTAATCCCTCTATCCATCCAGTTATCTATCTAGTAATCCATCCATCCATTTATCCATCTAGTAATCCATCCATCCATCCATTTATCTATCTAGTAATCCATCCATCAATTTATCTATCTAGTAATCCATCCATCCATCCATCCATTTACCTATCTAGTAATCCATCCATCCATCCATCCATCCATCCATTTATCTATCTAGTAATCCATCCGTCCATCCATTTATCTATCTAGTCATCCATCCATCCATCCATTTATCTATCTAGTAATCCATCCATCCATCCATCCATCCATCCATCCATCCATCCATCCATCCATCTATCTATTTATCTATCTAGTAATCCATCCGTCCAGCTATCTATTTATCCATTCATTTATCTATCTATCTAGTAATCCATCCATCCATCCAGCTTTCTAGTCATCCATCCATCCATCCATCCATCCATCCATCCATCCATCCATCCATCCAGTAAGCCATCTTTCTATTTATTTATCTAGTAATCCATCCATCCATCTACAGTATGTAGTAATCCATCCATCCATTTATTTATCTAGTAACCCATCCATTTATCTAGTAATCCATTCATCCATCTATCTATCTAGTAATCCATCCATTTATTTATCTAGTAATCCATCCATCCATCTACAGTATTTATCTAATCAACCCAGCCATCCATCTACAGTATATATGTAGTAATCCATCCATCCATCTATTTATTTAGTAATCCATCCATCCATTTATCTAGTAATCCATCCATCCATCCATCAACCCAATCCATCTATCCATTCATCATTCATCCACTTTTTTTATTTATCCATCCATCCATCTATCCATTTTTTTATCTAGTAATACATCCAGCTATCTAGTCATCCATCCATCCATCCATCCATCCATCCATCCATCCATTTATTGATCTAGAAATCCATTTATTTATCTAGTAATTCATCCATCCATTTATATAGTAATCCATCCATCCATATAACTTCTATTGTGAGAAAATTGTACCCAATACTATAAGAAATATATTTATTATTTTTTTGTCCACTATACCTCACACTATAATAAGTTCTTTAAAATGTATAACAGAAAATACACATTTTACATTTAACAAGACCATAACAATAACAATCGTGCCAAGTTGTGCTCAATTCACCATCATGCTTCATTCCTACAACCACTTTATGGTTGAACATGTCTTTATTCCAAGACATGGAATGAATTTCACATATTTAAAATTAAAGGTAGTGTTTAATTTTCTTAAGTTTTAAAGTGGTTCAAAATTGCATTAATTGAGGATGCACTTATAAATATATAACAGATCATTATTAGTACTGCATGTGCTGATCTATTGAAAAGGAATAACCAGTGTGATCTGAAATTGCCATTTGAAAGCTATTATAAAACCCCTCAGTTTATGCTACAAATTAAATTCTTCATTCAATCTTTCCTCAAATACACATTATTGTTTATATAAATTCCTGCCACAAGTCTATGAAACCTCAGCCCTGTTTGTCTTCATTTAGCTTTAGCTGTTAATCTGAATTTCTTACTCTGTCTATTATTGTAAGTGTCTTTGCCTCACCTGATTCTGTGTTGTGTTAAAGCTCATAAAGGCCTGCAGCGGTTCGATGCTTTGGAGCACAGTGATTGGCTGAGCCCTGGTCAGGCTGTGAGGGGCGTGGCTCCACGACAGCGCTTCCTTTTCATTCACATCGTCAACAAGAAGGTCAGGTTACGGTTTACAGTTTACGTTTAATACAAGCGTGACACATACTTCACACATGTTGTAAAACTGCTTGAATTAAAACAAAAAAATGCTCCGTAGTTCATCCAAATGTGAAAACTCACCTGCTATTTTTTTATACATTATTACAAGGTGAATTTTATACAATATATACATTATATACATATACAATAAACATTTCCTGTGTGTTTCCTGTGTGATTCACAGGTGACTCTGTACACGTATAACTGGTCAGTGGATCTGGGCGGCTCTCTGAATCAGGCTCTGGTCAGGCTGGTTCAGTGGCAGAATGCTCGCGCACACGTGGTCAACTGCCTCCTGGGTCAGAAAATGGGCCTTTTCCATCATTACTGCTTCTCTGATACGCCTACACACGAGGAGCTGAAGCAGGTCAGTACATAAACACGCAGACTGTTCTCAGTGCAGCACTAGCACACTGCAAACACTTCAGTAGAAACACTGGATAACACCATAAACAATTTGAAAAGTAATATGCAAAGCAGGCACAGAAATATTTGTTTCAGCCTACATCTGTTTGAAACCACAAATACATACTTCAACACACATTTGACTGCAGTTTCTAGTTAAAAATGATAAGTTTTTCCTTGCTAAATGTGACCCTGGATCACAAAACCAGTCAAAAGTTTAAATTTTACGATATATATATATATATATATATATATATATATATATATATATATATATATATATATATATATATATATATATATATATATATATATATATATATATATATTTTTTTTTTTTTTAAGATTAATTAAAATTCAATGAATTTTTATGTATTATCTTACTTTTTCTAAAGATGTTCAGTGACTAAAATAGTATTTTAATAAATATATCCATTTAATAAATCTGTTTTGTTCAAATACACCAAAATATATGATCTATATTCACTGAGAAATGGATACAAATATTCATATTCAAAATGTACTCACTTATGTTGAGCACAGTATGTCATTCTCTCACTTTCATGGGTGAAGCTGTCATGCTTTAGGATGATCTTGTAGGACAGCAGAAGCACAGGTCGCAGTAGTGAGCGCTGATTTAAGCAGCACATCAGTGTCGAGTGTCCCCAAGGCGGTCAGACAAGTCACACCGAGTGACGGACAGCTGTCAGAGCTGCAGGGCAGCACACAATCACTCAAGCACACCTGTTAACACCAAACACCTGGAAAACATCCAGAGTGCTGGTTCTGCGCAAATTAGACATCACCGCGTTGCCAAAAGAGTTTATTTCTGCCCTGAGTTGTGCTCGTCTGATCGGAGCCAGTTGAATCACGCTGTGTTTTCGCTGTTCACAGTTAATGCAGCAGAACGTGTTTGCTGGTTCTGTCAGCACACACAGCACAATCCTTCTGTCACAGCGTTTACTATTATTGATTCAGTTGTCAGCTGTTTGTCAAGATTTCTTTTTTCCAAATGTCAGAATGTGTTTTAGGAGAGCAGACGTTTGCTGATGTCCTTATCAAGAGCTTTTGTGTTACAGCTGAAGACCTTTATTGAAACCGCTTATAACAGTAATGTGCGCAATGGTTTTTAATGGCTCGTTTCCACTAACTGGTACAGTACGGTACGGGTCACTTTTATCAGGCTTGCATTTTCACTACTTGGGGTTCTCTTTTGGTGGGCATGGTGTATGACAGAAATTTTCAGTCTACGTCATTTTTTGCTCGAGAAAATGTCTACAGTAAAGCTGTACGGGTCACTTACATATCATATGAAAAGCACTTCTCACAAAACAGATGCTTTACACACATAAATACTGGTGTAGAAACGTTTATTACTAACTTTTCTATGAAGAGGATTTGATTATAACTGCAGATCAATGACAGTGCGAAACCGCCTACTGTAACATCTGTAATTATATTAAATAAATAAATAAATGCAACATATATGAACACATACAGCCCCTTACAGTCTCCGATATGTTATCAATTGCAGAAAAACTACACACATCATACATTTAGTCCTTATTTAGGTTAAAAAACAACACAAAATATAGCCTACAGTCAGGGCAAACCTCTTATCTGTGTCTGTAATCTTCAGCAGCACATGTAGCCTCTGTTAGAGAGTAATTCCATCATTCCCAGTTCATAATAGTCCAGTATGTGATGATAATAGTTAAACAAGGCAGTTTGTTCACGTCTGCTAAAAAATAATGGGCTTCTTTATTTTCCGGCTTCTCCTTTGTTTTTTAACGCTTCACTCTCACGTTTGTCAGTGTCTGACAGGATCGGGTTTCAGAAGCACGTCAATAATCAAGCGCAGGTTATTATCATGAGCTCAAGAAGTTTGTTATTTCAGATATAACATTAGACGCGCGGCAAGCTCAAGCAAGAAAGCGAAACCGCTTGCGCTTCAGACCGGCTCGTAAAAAACGAAGGGGCACAGGGTAAATCTGCTCTTCTCTTTGGCATTGTGGCTGTTCATCAAGACGACGACAAGGTTTGTTTGAGCCCGGGTCAAGCATGGCTCGTTTTTGTATGTTTATATAATTCCGCTGTAATGTCTCGGCTGTGACATAGTGGACATTGTTTTAAACATGGTGACTCTTTTGTTTTCATTCTGGCTTGTTGCATAAGCGAATGACGTATCTCTGTAAACCAATAGCGTTTAGCTGCGCGTCTAGCTCCGCCTTTTGGTACCCTTTCTTGTGTTTGGTACCCTTTCAAAAGGGTGCCGAAAAAGTGGCACGGTACGCCTTTTGACAGTGGAAACGGCCATAAAAGCATACCAAACCGAACCGTACCGTACCACTCAGTGGAAATGGGCCATAGGCTGCAGTATCAGTACAAAAAAACTGAATATTTTGGGAGTTTGTTGGTATGTTGGACTTTATAATGTGATAGACGGATGATTGAGTGATGAAGGGTTTTAAAATAGATGAATGGAGGAATGGATACAAGCAATAAGTGTACGGATGAATCACAGATGGATATTGGATGAAAGAGTAATGAATAGATCAATAAATGGATGGAGCGATGGATTGAGTGAAGGTTTGGAGAAATAGATGGATGGAGTTATAGATAGAGCAATACATGTGTGGATAAGAGTCACAGATGGATATTGGATGAAAGAGTAATGAATAGATCAATAAATGGATGGAGCGATGGATGGATGGATGGATGGATGGATGTCATGTGCACAAAGGTTTTAAAGGTGCTGTATCAGTGAAAAACTGAATATTTTGGGTGGTTTCCCCCACAGACCAAACACATGCGGTACAGGTAAATTGGGTAGGCTAAATTGTCCGTAGTGAATGAGTGTGTGTGGATGTTTCCCAGAGATGGGTTGCAGCTGAAAGGGCATACGCTTTGTAAAACATATGCTGGATAAGTTGGCAGTTCATTCCACTGTGGCGACCCCAGATTAATAAAGGGACTAAGCCGAAATGAAAATAAATGAATGAATGAATCACTGAGTCTGAATGACTCATTAAAATAGTGAAAGGAAACTGGTAAAAAAAAAAGTATAGCTGTAGGAGAAATAAAAAGTGTGTGGGAGAAGACGAACACAAACCCTCTGAGATTCATCTTGAAGATAAAGACGGTTCCTTCAGAGATAAAGTTTACAGCTGACAGCCAACAGAATTTAAGTCGTTGTTTATTTCCGGGCGTCCAAGACCGTTCTGCTTCCAGCGGGTGCGAATATGTGGAGATCAGTCTGTCAGCGGACCCTCAACAGAGAATATTGAGATGCAGACTGTAAGATCAGAGTGTTCATTACTCATCTGTATATGTGTGTGTGTGTGTCCACAAGGAAACAGAGTGAGGACAGTCATGTCAGTCAGTCTGCGTCGTCTCTTTTTATTTGTTCAGTTTTTGTGTGTATACAGTGGAAGACAGAATTATTAGATATTCTGAATTTATTATATATTTTTCCCTAAGTTTCTGTTTAACGGAAAGAAGTTTTTTCAACACATTTCTAAACATGATAGTTTTAATAACTCATTTCTAATAACTGATTTCAGCTTAAAGTGACATTTAAAGGCTTAATTAGGTTAATTAGGAAAGTCATTGTATAACAGTGGTTTGTTCTGTAGACAATCAGAATTTTCTTTAAGGGGGCTAATAATATTGACTTTAATTAATTTTTTTTTAATGTAAAACCGCTCTTATTATAGCTGTAATAAAACAAATAAGACTTTCTTCAGAAAAAAATATATATTATTGGAAATATCCTTGCTCTGTTAAAGATCATTTAGGAAATATTTGAAAAAGAAATATATTAATTGTTTTTATTTATTAATTTTATATTTTATTCGTTTCAATTATTCAGTTCATACTTATATTTTCTTTTTTATTTATGATAGTATTTATGTGTTAGATTTCTTGATTTTTTTGTGTGCATTTTTAATTTGCTTTTTTATACGGTTTTACTTTTTTTTGCATAATTCATCTATTTTTTTTCTTTCTTTTCATCTTTCTTACACAGTTTCGTTGTTTTATTAATTAATTTTGTATATTTATATTAATAAACTATATTAAATTACATTATATATATATATATATATATATATATATATATATTTTTTTTTTTTTTTTTTATATATATTTTTTTTTTTCATTTTTATTTTATATTGTTTTATTCATATGTTTGATTTCTTGACTTTTCAGCAGCCTTTTTTTTTCTTCCTGCAAATGTACTTGCTTTTTTATTATAGAGTTGTTGTTTTTTACATTTGTACAAATTTTATTTCTTTTTGATTTCTCCAATTCCTCCACTGTCCCAAAATATCTTAAATGTTTCTTATTATAAAATATATTGTGTTCAACAGGGGAAAATGTTGTGTGTTTTTTTTACCCAGACATTTAAAAAGAACTTATTTTAGAGCAGTGATCACAATACCATAAAACCGTGTATTTATATCCAAGGTTATCATACCGTCAGAATCTTGTTTACTTACCTTTTCCCTCCAACAAAAAATAAATAAATATAGTGCGTGCAGGTGGCATGGTGGTTCAGTGATTAGCCCTGTTGCCTCACAGCAAGAAGGTCACTGGTTCGAGCCCAGGCTGGAACCAGTTGGCATTTCTGTGTGGAGTTTGCATTCTCTCCCCGTTTTGGCCTGGGTTTCCTCCGGGTGCCCCGGTTTCCCCCACAGTCCAAACACATGTGCCATAGGTGAATTGAATAAACTAAATTGGCCGTAGTGTATGTGTGTGAATGTGCATGGGTGTATCCTAGTACTGGGTTGCTGCTGGAAGGGCATCCGCTGCGTAAATCATATGCTGGAATAGTCGGCAAGTCATTCCACTGTGGTGACCCCTGATTAATTAAGAGGAAGAAAAATGAATGAATGATTGAATGAGTGAATAAAGTTCATGCCAGAACTCTTTTATTTCCATCTTTGATTCTTCAGTTCTCTGTTCTTCACTATTCACATCTCCTCAGTTGATGAGAGACTATTGTACTATTTAATACTGTTAAAAAGTTTTACATCTTAAAATGAACATAAATAATAATAATAAAAATATTTAAAATGATAAAATAAGATCTCTCAAAGTCACACTATAAACACATTAAATCTCACATTCATTAGCAATCGTTAAATACATCAGCATCAGCAATAGAAATGGAATGATAATCGGTTTAAGAATCTTATTTACTGATTCACTTACCTCCCTCAAACAAAAATAAATAAATAAATAAATAATAAAGTGCATGCCAGAACTCTTTCATTTTCCTGTCAGTGATTCTTCACTTTTAATCTGTACAGTTGATGAGTGCTAACAGAAGGCGGATTCAGCATAGCAGAAAATTTGCCCTAACCGTCAATCATCTGTCAGAGTCCCAGGGGGCGGAGCTTAGGCGCTCGAGTCCAGCTGATTGGCCCGCGGGGCAGATGGGCATCCGCCATTCGTTGGGCATCTGCTTCAGCTTCTTTTAGAAAAGCCTCCAAGTGGCCCTGGAGGACTTTAAACCAGTCTTCCAAACACTAACTCCCCCAAAAGTTCCCAACAAATACAGAAGCAAAGTCTTGGTTTTATGAGTTGTGCTTAATTGGGTGGTCTGAGGAAAAGACCTCATGCTGGCGTGTGTTTTTTTCTGCGTGTCAGTGGGTTTAATGCTGATCAGCTGTGGTAATGAACTCACGCTGCTCCTTCCTGAGAAAACTGAAGCCAAACGGCATGAAAAATCAAGCGTTTCTGAAGGGTTGTGATGTGAGTTGAGCTTTGAAATCATTGACATGAAAAGATGAAGCTGAACTGAGTCTCTCTCGCAGCGGAAACTGGGCTTTCGAGACCACCGTTGTTTTTCGGTCTGTTTATTAAGTTAAAATCAATCTTTCTTTCCTGCATAACTTCCTGTGCTGTGTGCTGTCAGCATGACTGATCGCAAATGCAAGGGGTTTTATGCAGTGGTTTTAGAAATTAGATGGAAATGTTGAGTGTGTTGTATTTTAGGCACAATATTGCACTTTTTTTCTGTTTTGCTAACAAAAATAGTTGCACTGTTTGGTTTCTGAATTTGACTTTTCTTCCATTTAGTTTTCATGCATTTATACTTGCTTTTTTAAACACAGGTTTTTGCTTTTGTGCATATAAGGGTCTTTTAAAAGTCTTTCTTCATGTGCTTCGTTTAATATTTAATTGTAATTGGTTTTATCACATTCATTTGAATAATTCAGTTCATATTTATATTTATTTTTTTTAATGGTTGCATTTATATGTCAGTTTTCTTGACCTGTCTTTTCAGGAGGCCTTCTTTTTTATATATTAGTATGTATGTATATATATATATATATATATATAGGTTTTACTTTTCTTTTTTCATTATTACTTTTTTTTTTTTTTTTTACATTTTGATTTTTAATTGTTCAATTTCTATTGATTTTTTTATTTATGTATTGTAGTATTTGTTTTATTTCTTGTCCTGTCTTTTCAGGAGTCCTTTTTTTTGTTATGCATTTGTACATGCTCTTTTTATATAGAGTATAGGTTTTTACTTTTTGCTTATTTTAATTATTTCCTTATTTAATTTAATTTAATTTAATTTATTTAATTTAACCCCCTTTGAATTTAATAAAAAACAATTAATATATTTATTTTTTAAATATTTCCCAAATGATGTTTAACAGAGCAAGGAAATTTTCACAGTATGTCTGATAATGTTTTTTCATCTGGAGAAAGTCTTTGTTTTATTTCGGTTAGAATGAAAGCAGATTTAGATTTTTTTAAAACCCATTTTAAGGTCAATATTATTAGCCCCTTTAAGCTATATTTTTTCGATAGTCTACAGAACAAACCATCGTTATACAATAACTTGCCTAATTACCCTAATCTGCCTAGTTAACCTAATTAACCTAGTTAAGCCTTTAAATGTCACTTTAAGCTGTATAGAAGTGTCTTGAAAAATATCTAGTCAAATATTATTTACTGTCATCATGACAAAGAGAAAATAAATCAGTTTAATTCAATTCACCTTTATTTCTATAGCGCTTTTACAATGTAGATTGTGTCAAAGCAGCTTCACATAGAAGATCATAGTAAATTGAAACAGTGAATCAGTTATTAGAAATGAGTTATTAAAACTATTATGTTTAGAAATGTGTTAAAAAAATCTGCTCTCCATTAAACAGAAATAGGGGAAAAAAATAAACAGGGGGACAAAAAATTCAGGGGGGGGGGGGGGGGGGGGTAATAATTCTGACTTCAACTGAATATAGGTTACATATTTCTTTCATTTTTATAAATTTTTTTTATTTTAATATTCATTTTAATTGTGTAATTCCTATGTATTTTTATTGTTTTGTTTCTATGTTTTATTTCTTGTCCTGTCTTTTCTTTTCCATTTGTTTATGTTATTTCATTTTTTCTTTAGATTTATATTATTTGATTTTAAAAGGTTATTTATATGATTGATTTCTTGGCCTGTCTTTGCAGGAATCCTTCAATGTTTGATTCATTCATTCATTTTTTTATTTTCTGGTCGGCTTAGTCCCTTTATTAATCTGGGGTCACCACAGCGGAATGAACCACCAACTTATCCAGCGCGTTTTTTACGCAGCAGATGCCCTTCCAGTCGCAACCAATCTCTGGGAAACATCCACACACACTCATTCACAATAGACATTTTAGCCTACCCAATTCACCTGTAAACCCACTCGAACGCAGGGAGAACATGCAAACTCCACACAGAAACGCCAACTGACCCAGCCGAGGCTCGAACCAGCGACTTTCTTGAGGCGACAGCACTACCTACTGCGCCACTGTGTAGTCAATGTTTTATTGCTGTTGTGCATGTATTGTTTCTTATTTCTTTTTTTTCTTTTTAATTCTTACACAGTTTTATATTTTAATTAATTATTTAATTAATGAATAAAATTGTAATTTTCTTGTTTAATTCCTATTGCTCTTCTTTTTTTGTGCATCTGTACTTGTGTGTGTGTGTATATATATATATATATATATATATATATATATATATATATATATATATATATATATATATATATATATATATATATATATATATATATATATATATATATATATATATGTATGTATGTATATGTTTTCACTATTTTATATACAACTGTCAAAATTATAAGCCTCCTGTGATTTTTATTTTTTTATTTATTCATAAAATTTTTCTTCAAATATTTCCCAAATTATGTAGAGCAGTGGATTTTTCACAGTATTTCCTATAATATTTATTTTTCTGGAGAATGTCTTTGTTTTATTTCAGCTACAATAAAGTATTTTTTATTTTTTTTAAACCATTTTAAGGTCAATATTATTAGCCCCCTTAAGCAAATTTTGCTTAATAATTCTGACTTCAACTGTGTATAGTTAGATTTTTTTTTATTTTAGTTATATGATTGATTTCTTGACTAAAACTTTTTTCATGCATTTGCACTAGCTTTTTATGTAAAGGTTTTTACTCTTGTGCATGTTTTTCATGTATATCTATATGATTTTTATTTTCTTTACATGATTGATTCCTTTTTTCTCACTTTGCAGGAGCCCAACCCGTTCCTGAACTCCACGATGGAGGCTGACGCTCTGTTGAGAAGTCCGGTTCCTCCAGCCGCGAGTAAGGATCCGGCTCGTCTGGGCAGCTCTGCACGTGTTCTTCCTCCTCTGCCATTTCCTGGTGAACTGGTGCCCTTTGATGAAGCTCTGAGAGACGTGAACACTAACAGACCCCTGAGCAGTCAGGACGGGGCTGATATAGTGGCTCGACACGGAGCCCAGCTGCTGGAGGTCAAAGCAGCTGAACGCAGAGGTACAAGCACACACAAATCAGTTATGGACCCTTTTTTACAAGACTGTTATGACGTTTTTAGCGGTCATCATAATCTTGAATCCTTGAATGTTTTTAGTATTTATATATATTTTTTAAATGTATGAACATTTCTATCTATTTATATATGTATTATATCATCTTTGCATCAAATTACAAGAAAAAAAGAATTACCGCTAGTGCAAGGTGTTTCTAATGCAGCATGTATGTGGGCAGGACAGTCAATTTGACACTGTTCTTTCTTCTGACTGCCGTTATCAGGCTCACACAGTTTTTATCCTTCTTCTGAAAGTCTTAATGACACCATCGTGGAGTTTTTCTTTTATTATTTTAGCAAATAGAATTGTAAAAAATAGAGTTGTTGTATTCTCCCACTCACTGCGCTCTGAGTTTACCCAACTATGACGACTTCTGCTATTGAGAAACCTGTAAATGTAAAAGAATGATCATAACATTAGATCACACTGAAACACATTCTGCATCCATAAAGTCAGCTTGTTCTTGATGCATAATCACATTTTATCAAGATTATTTATGAAGTACAGTACTAATAAATTTGAGGATACTCACTATATAAACCCCTGATTTTTGTGCTATTTTAAAGGTTCCTAATTTAGTTTTGTTGGTCTCCTACAGTAGTTTTACATCCATCCAAGTGTCAAGAGCACGCTAATATTCTCATAATATCCATTGCAGCATCAGCTTCTTCCTCCTTGTGTATTAAACTGTTGGTTCGTAAATCTGCTCTCTCTAAACCCCTCCCCCTCCAAGAACCAACTCTGCTCTGATTGGTCAGAAGGCTTATCCTCTCCATATGCACCAGGCACCTACTTACAAGCTTCCTGTTGTTCTTGGAAAAAAAGTGCAATTCTGAGTGTGCTTACACAGGTGTGTAGCCTTGACAAACCACCTGTAGAAGACGCACTCTTTTCCTGTCTATATGCACCAGACACATTCTTATAAGCTGCATGTAGTTCTTGGAAAAACATTGTACAATTCTGAGTGTGCTCCACACAGGTGCGAGCCTTGACAAACCACATGTAGAAGACACACTCTTTCCTCTCCATATGTACCAGAAGCCTTTTTAGCACCATATAATTCTTGAAAAATATTGTGCAATTGTAAGTGTGCTCCTCACATGTGAGTGGGCTTGACAAACCACCTGTTGAAGACACAGTTTTTCCCTCTCCATATGCACTAGACATCTTGTAAGCTCCCTGTAGTTCTTTGAAAATAATGTGCAATTCTGAGTGCTCTCCACACAGGTGAGTGGGCTTGACAAACCACCTGTAGAAGACACTCTGTCCTCTCCGTATCCACCAGACATCTTCTTGTAAGCTCCCTATAGTTCTTGGAAAACATTGCAATTTTGAGAATGCTCCACACAGGTGAGTGGGCTTGACAAACCACCTGTAGGCACACTTTTTACCTCTCCATATGCACCAGACACCTTATAAGCTCCCTGTAGTTCTTGGAAAACATTTTGCAATTCTGAGTGCTCTCCACACTTGTGAGTGGGCTTGACAAACCACCTGTTGAAGACACTCTGCCCTCTCCGTATCCACCAGACACCTTCTTATAAGCTCCCTATAGTTCTTGGAAAATATGGTGCAATTCTGAGTGTGGTCCACACAGGTGAGTGGGCTTGACAAACCACCTGCAGACCACACTCTTTCCTCTCCATATGCTAAAAGGAGGAAAAATAAATAAAGGTTAAAAAACTCTTTGGATAAAACTGTTTGTACATGAGTGAATATAAATGTGAGGTGTGTGTTGTTCACAATCAGCCAATGAAGACCATAGACTGACATTATGACAACTGACATTAAGACTGATAACTCATTTCAGGCTTCTCAGAATCCCTTTATCTTTCAGACCACAAAAACAGCACATTAGCATTGTCAAACAGCTGCATTACTCACTACATGAAAGGTCATATCCCCCCAAAAAAACATTACAGGGGCTCTGAATCACTCTCCATTATAACATGACCTGTTTTGTTCCGCAGAGTTGGAGAGACAGATGAAGATCGAGAATCTGTTTGTGACGTGGCAGCAGCGCTCGGCTCAGTCCAACATGCCCATATCGGTGAGTTCAAAACCCCACACACACACACACACACGTTAATATCTGCACACAATGAGGTCAGCGTGATCTGTTTTCTCCATCACGTTCTCTGAACATGGTTTTCTCAGCGGCTCATCAGGCTCCGATTCACTGGAGTGTGTGTGTGTGTATGTGCGGGATCCGCTGCTTCAAACACACAGATGCATATCCGTCTCGGAGCGCGTGTTCAGCCCAGTTGGGTTTAATGAGATGTGGCGAGGACATTAAGAGACGCTGTAGTGTGTGAGATGTCTCTGTCATTGGCTGTAATCTCTCTCGCTTTCACTGCAGATGACTGTGTGCTTTCTGCACAGCTGAGGTCTACAGCACTGTTTGCTTTGGGTGTTTTTGGCTTGTGAGAAATGAATTATTTATTCAGCAAATCAAAAGTGATCATCATCCTGTTTGTGCTTCATGTCACTCTTAGTTTATATGTGCAGGGTTTTTTAAATATATACACTCGTTACTAGTATCGGGTTGGACCCCCTTTTACCTTCAGAACTGCCTTAATCCTTCGTGGCATAGATTCAACAAGGTACTGGAAATATTCCTCAGAGATTTTGCTCCATATTGACATGATAGCATCACACAGTTGCTGCAGATTTGTCGGCTGCACATCCATGATGCCAATCTCCCGTTCCACCACATCCCAAAGGTGCTCTATTGGATTGAGATCTGGTGAGTGTGGAGGCCATTTGAGTACAGTGAACTCATTGTCATGTTCAAGAAACCAGTCTGAGATGATTCACGCTTTATGGCATGGTGCGTTATCCTGCTGGAAGTAGCCCTCAGAAGATGGAGACCCTGTGGTCATAAAGGGATGGACATGGTCAGCAACAATATTCAGGTAGGCTGTGGCGTTGACACCATGCTCAATTGGTACTAATGGACCCAAAGTGTGCCAAGAAAATATCCCCCACACTATTACACCACCACCTCCAGCCTGAACTGTTCAGGTAGGATGGATCCATGCTTTCATGTTGTTGATGCCAAATTCTGACCCGACCATCTGAATGTGGCAGCAGAAATGGAGACTCATCAGACCAGGCAACGTTTCTCCAATCTTCTATTGTCCAGTTTTGGTGAGCCTGTGTGAATTGTGGCCTCAGTTTCCTGTTCCTAGCTGACAGGAGTGACACCCGGTGTAAACTTCTGCTGCTGGATATTTTCTCTTTTTCAGACCATTCTCTGTAAACCCTAGAGATGGTTGTGCGAGAAAATCCCAGTAGATCAGCAGTTTCTGAAATACTCAGAGCAGCCCATCTGGCACCAACAACCATGCCATGTTGAAAGCCACTTAAATCAGATTTCTTCCTCATTCTGATGCTCAGTTTGAACTGCAGCAGATCATCTTGACCATGTCTACATGCCTAAATGCATTGAGTTGCTGCCATGTGATTGGCTGGTTAGAAATTTTCGTTAATGAGCAGTTGGACATGTGTACCTAATAAAGTGGTCTGTGTGTGTGTGTATATATGTGTGTATGTATGTGTGTGTGTATATGTATATATATATATAAATATATATATATATATATATATATATATATATATATATATATATATATATATATATATATAAATAAATATATATATAAATAAATATATATAAATAAATGCATTGTTTCGATATTATATTGTCATTCTGACATTATATAATGAGTTGGATGCAACGTTCTTAATAATATCAATAATTACAATATATTTTGATGCAATATATCGTACAACAAAAAATACATATCGTGACAGACCTATACAAACTCCTCCCTTCTAAAAGTGTGTTTGTGTGTTTCTCTGTCTGTGTGTATGTATATGTGTGTGTTTAGGTGGCAGATCTGGACACTCTAAAGCAATCCTCCAGACTGGTCCATTACTGCGCCACACCACTGCTCTTTGACCCTGTGTTCAGAAAACAGATTCAGGAGGAACAGGTGCCACAGCCACAGATGAAGGTCTGTCTCTCCTCATCTTCCTCTTAATCAGTCTGTCTGTTTGTTTACACAGGACCCATTTATAAAAACTAATAAAAATGGATCGCCTTGAGTTTAAATAATAAATATTAACCCTAAATTGTATACTAATCGTATAGCTTTACAAATGCTATTTTATTTGGACCGTTTAACTTATAACTTCTAGACAAAAGTATGGTAATATCTCATAATTATATTCTGCTTAAATGGCTAGTTCACCCACAAATTAAAAGTATGTCATCATTTACTCACTCTTGACTTGTTTCCAAGTTTTACGAGTTAAAACACAAAAGAAGATATTTTGAAAAATGTTGGAAAACTGTATCCATTTATGTTTTATAGTATTTGTTATTCCTCCTGTGGAAGTCAATGGTTACAGGTTTTCAAAATATCGTCTTTTATAACTTTTTGGTTTGGAAACAATTAAGGCAGAGTAAATAGTGAGTGAATTTTCATTTTGGATTGAACTATCCCTTTAATATTTCCCTCAGTGATCTGATGTTGTGTGTTTGTCCTGGTTCAGAAGCGTCATCGATCCAGTGACTCGACGGCATCAGGCCGGGACCGCAGCTATAGCACAGATTCTGCAGAGATGCTGCCGAGCCGGCTGAAAGAGGAGCCGTGGCTGCAGGACATCTCCAGCACCTTCCTGCAGCAGTATGTGCAGTATCTGCAGAGCATGGGCTTCATCCTGGTGCAGGTCCGGCCGCAGTCGCCCGCACGCAGGTCAGACAAACACTTTAAATGCACAGTCTTCAACTCACACTCTTCTAAACTATTATGAATTACTTTCTTCTGTTGAACACAAAACAATATGTTCTGAAGAATGCTAGAAACCGGTAACCATTGGCTTCCATAGTACAAACTAAATATCTTTTGAAGAATGTTAGAAACCGTTAACCATTGACCTCCAAAAGATGAACAACATATGTTTTGAAGATGGTTAGAAATGAGTAACCATTGACTTCCAAAGTACGAACAACATGTTTTGAAGAATGTTAGAAACAGGTAACCCATGACTTCCAAAGTATGAACAACATATGTTTTGAACAATTTGAAGAATATTAGAAGCGGGTAACCATCGACATCAAACAAAATCAAACAAAATATGTTTTGAAGAATGTTAGAAACGAGTAACCATTGACTTCCATAGTTTGAACAACATGTTTTGAAGAATGTTAGAAACCGGTTACCCATGACTTCCAAAGTATGAACAACATATGTTTTGAACAATTTGAAGAATATTAGAAACGGGTAACCATCGACATCAAACAAAATCAAACAAAATATGTTTTGAAGAATGTTACAAACCGGTTACCCATGACTTCCAAAGTATGAACAACATATGTTTTGAACAATATTAGACGGCTAACCATTAACCTTCATAGTACAAACAACATATGTTTTGAAGAATGTTAGAAACGGGTTACCCATGACTTCCAAAGTATGAACAACATATGTTTTGAACAATATTAGACGGGTAACAATTGACTTCCATAGTACTTACAAAATATGTTTTGAAGAAAGTTAGAAACGGGTAACTATTGACGTCTATAGTACAAACAAAATATCTTTTGAAGAATGATAGAAACGAGTAACCATTGACTTCCAAAGTACGAACAAAATATGTTTTAATGAATGTAAGAAACGAGTAACCGTTGACTTCCATAGTACAAAAAAAATATGTTTTGAACAATGTTAAAAACGGGTAACTATTGACATCCATAGTACTAACAAAATATGTTTTGAAGAATGTTAGAAACAAGTAATCATTGACTTTCAAAGGACAAACAACATATGTTTTGAAGAATGTTAGAAACGGGTAACCATTGACTTCCATAGTACTAACAAAATATGTTTTGAAGAATGTTAGAAACAAGTAACCAGTGACTTTCAAAGGACAAACAACATATGTTTTGAAGAATGTTAGAAACGGGTAACCATTGACTTCCATAGTACTAACAACATATGTTTTGAAGAATGTTAGAAATGGGTAACTATTGACGTCCATATTACAAGCAAAATATTTTTTTTAAATGTTAGAAACGGGTAACTATTGACTTCCAAAGTACGACCAATATGATCTGACATAATATCAACTTCCCAGGAGCGTGTTGAATACTTCTGTAATTCAGTGCGATTGCAGTGTTAAAAGAAAAGTGAGACTGTATTAAGCAGCAGGAGTGTGTGCTTCAGCTTAACAGACTGTTGCTCTGTCTGTTTCTGCAGCATCGCTCGAGCTCGCGCCGCCATGTTGAGCTCTCTGTCCACTGAAGGCAGATCTTCATTCTCGTCATTCTCATATAATAAGCAGAAGAGTGAAGACAGCAGCCCCAAGGTACACAAGCTTTATTAACTCATTCACATTCACTCATTACACTATGTTTTTTTAAATTGGTTTGAAACTTTGCTCCCACTTTATATTAAGTAGCCTTATCTACTAGGTAGATACTTTAAAATATAAACACAGTGTACTTATGTCATGATAATGTATTGCAGAACACTTTTGGTACTCTTGAGGTGGGATACGGGTCAGGATATAGACCGGTTTGGGGGTATGAGAAGGTTTAAGGTTGGGTTAAGGTGTAAGGGATGGACAGCAGTGTAATTATAAATGTAATAACAGGTATAATTAAATGCAGGTATTAAATCAAGCATAAGTACAGTGTAAAAACATGGATTCACACAAAAAATACAGTGTAACAATAAATTAATTTTAGTGTAAGTACATATTAGGTCACTATATATAATGTGGGACCAAAACTTTTCATTTGTTACAGTCCAAAAAAGACAAACATTTGTAAATGAATGACAAGAAATAAATGGTTAATCAAGAACATGATATTTGGTGTCATTTATATGCTTTTCAACCAGTAGAAATAAAAAAATACCACTTTTGCTAGAATGTGCGACACTCATATTTCTATTAATATACAGTATAATATGCACTCTAGCATTCAAAGTTGAATATGTGTCATTTTTTATATAATATTACAGTTTGTTTTTATTTATTTATTAAGTCTATTTATTTAATCACTTTGTAAGAAAAAATTCTCATAACACACCAAGAACTCATTAAGAGAATAAGCTCAACCCTGTTAGACCAAGCGCCACGGCGCAAAGCAGATTTTTCCATTGTTAAAATAGCAAAAGTGGATTCTGACATGCCCTTAATGCTTTTGCGCCCTGCGTTTTGGATAGAACCCCTTGTGTTCATCCAAATGTGTAAAAATGTTTTCTGTAAGAGCGTTTTTTAAGGGTTTTGAGGATAGAAAATACAGTATCAAAACTGTCCTCACAATTGACAGAAATGTAATGTGTGTGTTGAGTGAGAGAGACTTCAGAATATTAAAAATACTATGTAAAATCCTCCAAAAGTGTAAAAATGCAAACAAGTTTTCTATAAGATATACTTTTAAGGAGTTTTGGTGATAGAAAATATCGTTTGGTCAGTATTAAAGACAATGGAGAGTCATTACAATTGACAGAAGTCTAATGTGTATGTGTGTGTGTGTGTGTGTGTGTAGCAGAGCAGTTCGTCAGGCTCAGTGTCGTATCACCTGCAGAGGGCGCTGCCGGGAGGAATCGTGCTGATGGAGCTGGCCTTTCAGGTAAGAGTTTCATCTTCAGTGCAGAGTTTTTATATTTCAGGCCACAGATTCAGCCTCAGCATACAGCAAACACTGGGCTTTCACAACAACACTGTGAACGTCTCGACAGACACAGAGGAGAGAGAGAGAGATGCTTAATGGAGTCTGCCTCACTCACGCACTATTTATGCTCATTAATATTTAAACACACAGAATCAACAGCGAGGAAACAAAAGGCCATCTGATCTCCAGCCTTTCACATGCTGATCTCACATCTCTCACTATTCACTTTCATAGTGTTTTGATGATATTGTGTTTGTTATTATGGCTGTCAAAGGTAATTCTGTGAAATATGACATTTATCTGTACATGTTTTATTAGTTTAGTTCTCTTATTTGTAAATGAGTGATTATGAATTCTGCATGAAATCTCAGTTTAATCATGAGTGATATTGTGTATGAATAGTCAGTGGCAAAAACACATATATCTATAAAGTACACAGGGAGGAGTTATTTTATTTAGCAAATTTACATTTATTATGCAGAATGTATTATTATTATTATTATTATTATTATTATTATTATTATTATTATTATTATTATTATTATTATTATTATTATTATGCAGAATGAATGTATTATTATTATTATTATTATTATTATTATTATTATTATTATTATTATTATTATTATTATTATTATTATTATTATTATTAATATGCAGAATGAATGTATTATTATTATTATTATTATTATTATTATTATTATGCAGAATGAATGTATTATTATTATTATTATTATTATTATTATTATTATTATTATTATGCAGAATGAATGTATTATTATTATTATTATTATTATTATTATTATTATTATTATTATTATGCAGAATGAATGTATTATTATTATTATTATTATTATTATTATTATTATTATTAATATGCAGAATGAATGTATTATTATTATTATTATTATTATCATTATTATTATTATTATTATTATTATTACTATTATTATTATTATTATCATTATTATTATTATTATTATTATTATTATTATTATTATTATTCATTCATTTTCTTTTCACTTAGTCCCTTTGTTAATCTGGGGTTGCCACAGCAGAAAGAACCGCCAACTTATTAAGTAGTTAATCTTAGAATTTACCCAACAACATTTATGCATTTTTAATGACATAATTTACATTTATTTTGTAATTCTAACTGACAATAACACACTATGGAGAACATAACTTATCTATTTTGTCATCTGACTATATAAACATGCTCATATTCCAGCTGCAACCCATCACTGGGAAACATCCATACACACTCATTCACACACATACACTGTGGACAATTTTAGCTTACCCAATCCACCTGTACCGCATGCCTTTAAACTGTGGTGGAAACCGGAGCACCCGGAGGAAACCCACACCAGCACGGGGAGAACATGCAAACTCCACACAGAAATGCAAACTGGCCCAGCCGAGGCTCGATCCAGCGACCTTCTTGCTGTGAGGCGATTGTGCTACCCTCTGCGCCCTGTTAGTAGTAGTAGTAATAATAATAATAACAACAACAGTAAAATCAGTAATTATAATAAAATATTTACTAATAATGATAATAATTGTAGTCATCATCATTATTAATAATGATTTGAATATTTATGAATAATGAATGTTTATAACAATCCTATCATTGTTTGTATTATTTAGAATTAGTATTGTTATCATTGTTATTCATACTTGTTATTAATAGGAGCAGTAATAATAGTAATAAAAATAATAATATTTCATATTGTTGTAATTATTATTCATACTTAATAGTAGCAGTAGTAGTTATAATAATGATATTAATAAATAATAATAATCATAAAATATTTTCATAAAATATTAACTTTAATTGTAAGAATAATTCAACAATGATAAAATGAGTATTTATTATATTATATAAGGCTTTTTCCAAATATCCAATCTTTAGTTACTTTTTTTTAATAATAGAATTGCTTTACTATTATAAATATTAAAATAGTTCACCTTTTTCTCAAAGAAATAACCATAAAAAGAAATCATTTTAAAAATCGAAGCATGCTTGAAAACATGAACAACCTACTTTACTTCTGTAAAATGACTTTTTATAAGAGGAAAATGTATGATTCTGAACCTAAAAGATTGCAAAGACATTTATTTTATTGGAATGAATTATTACTAGCAGGGAAAAAACAGAAAAAAAAGTTTTAGAAAAGTCATGGAAATGAGTTTAACAGATATCTGTGTACTTGAATATAGGTTATTATTGGAATAAAGGTCGTCTTTAGTTCTTTTCTGTCCCTGGTCAAAAGCATGCTCTCTCACGTTATTTTTGCCCTGTAAACATTATCTAAGTGAAGTTTCTCAAACTAATTTCGAGAGGAGCACGGGATATGATTGACTGCAGCTGGTCACTCATCTACATTCACTAGTTAGCCAATCAGATTAACCCCAACTCACTATAAGTAGCCTAGCTAGAACTACTCTCTTATCTTCGTTTTCCAGAAGAAACCCCCCATCCACCCCTTCTCCTCCTTTCTTCCTTTACCACGGGGAGCTCTCGAGAACCACCTGATCTCGTACTCCCCTCATATGCTCTATGGACCAAGCGGGAGCCCTGGGCTCACCTATCTCCGAGCTCAGGGTTCTCTCCCGGGACAGCATGCCAAACCTGCTAACAGTTGTCAAACAATATCTAAGTGTGAACTCTTGAAATACAATTTACATAGATATAAAACATTTAAACTAAATAGATTGTTGCGTGTTTTTTTTATTATTTACCACAAATAACATGTAAAGTAACAAATTATAAATACTCAAAGAACTGTAATTGAGAAGTTTTCTCACGAATTGTACTTTACTAAGTAGTTTTAAAAGTGTGTACTTTAACTTTGAGTACTTGAGTGCTTTTTTAATGCTGTATTGGTGCTTTTCCTCTACTACTTTCCTTTAACCTGCAGTCACTACTTTATTTTTTCCTGTCTATGGGGATTAGAAAAATCAGTCCTGTGATTCCTGTCCAATCAAATATATAGAAAGTAAATCGCATCACATGGACAACCTCAAGACATGTGCACTTTATAAACCGTTTGGAACCGTTTTTAGCAAACCGTTTGGAAGAATCAAGTGTCCAAGAAGATGTCTAAAACCTTTATACGCAATGATCAACAGACAGGATGAGATGTTTGAGATGACCGATGTTTACTGTATGAATACTGAAATCACGAGATAGTCTTAAACAATAACTAAATGCAGTACAGAATGTTACGTTTACACACACACAGCTTTTTACAACGTAATAATCAATACTCACTAGTCTTGACTACTTCTAAAAGGGCAACTGTTTACACGTGCTTTGAGTAATATTTACAACAGATCATTTTACTCTGCTTGCACTACATTTTATCAAAGTAATGTTACTTTTACTTTTTCTGTACCGTGTTTAAGTAGACATTACATGAAACATTAGGTCATGAAAATGTACTTGAAAGTCATGGAGTCATTTTAGTAGTAAAAATGTTTGAACCCAGTACTAGGTTAATTAATGAAGTAAATGTGGGCAATTATGTCTGTGTTTCAGGGCTGTTATTTCTGCGTGAAGCAGTTTGCATTGGAGTGTTCCAGGATCCCCATGGGTCAGACGGTTAATTCACAGGTAACGGCATTTGTGTGTTTTCAGAACTACGTCAAGCAAAAACCAATGCATGTGCTGAAAGACGAGAAAAGGATCTCAGCATTGTATTTCTGTGCATCTGTTGTAAGTCTCTGCGGATGGATTTAATATGAGCAACAAGCAGCAATCGCAGGATTCACTGGTCAAATGTCTGTCTGTCTCTCTCTCTCTCTCTCTCTCTCTGATGGCGTGTTTAATGTGCAGCGGGTCCAGGTTGGCTGTAAATGAGGAGTAATTAAGTGTAAATATTTGTAAATCTCCAGATGTTTCTCAGCAGGAGGTCTGTGATGATTTCTACAGCGCCAAAAGCCCATAAGGTTCCTCCAATCACAGCTGCTCGTACATAGCAGACATTAAGTCATTAGCGTGTTTGTTTGGCTGTTTGTAAGTGCAGATTCTTCATACTGAGCTCGAGGATAAACCAGTGGAAGAATCAGTCCTGAAAATCCATCAACTTCTATTAGAATCTGTAGTTTTTGTTTGCAAACTGTTATTATTTTTTTGTGTTTCATTTTTGGTAATCGATTTCTTTTTATTCTTTGAAAGCCAAGTTTATTCCTTCATTTAGCAAATTAATATTTCCTGAGCAGAATTTTGTAATTGTTGTCAATAAATAAATAAGCGTTTTATTATTATTATTATTATTATTATTATTATTATTATTATTATTATTATTATTATTATTATTATTATTATTATTATTATTATTATTGTTGTAAATATTGTAATTATTATTAATTCATTTATTATTATTGATGAATGAAGTAATTGTGAGAATCATTAAACGATAAGTATGTTGTAATAATACTTATAAATAAATAAACAAGTAAACAAATAAATAATATAATAATTAATAGGAATTATTATTATTAGTAGTAGTGGTATTAAAATAAGTAATAATAATAATCATTATTATTATTATTGCTGTTATTGTTGTTGTTAATAATATTGTTATTATTATTAATTCATTTATTATTATTTATGAATGAAATTTAATTATGAGAATCATTAAATGATCAGTATGTTGTAATGAATAAATAAATAAATAAACAAGTAAACAATTAAATAAAATAATAATCAATAGGAATTATTATTAATATTAGTAGTTATAGTTGTAGTAGTAATAATTAATAATAATAATAATCATTATTATTGTTGTTGTAAATATTGTTATTATTATTATTATTATTATTATTATTAATTATTTAATTAATTAGTTTATTATTATTTAAAAATGAAGTTTAATTGTGTGAATCATTAAACAATCATGATGTAGTAATAAAACCTATGAATAATAAAATAAATGAAAGAATAATTAATAAGAACTATTGTTATTATTATTAGTTGTAGAAGTAGTAGTAAAATAACTATTAAAAGTAATAGCTGTTGTTGTAATTGTTGTTATTAATATTGTTATTTATTATGTAATTAATTCATTTTTTATTATTTAAGAATAAAGTTTAATTGTGAGAATTATTAAACAATCGGTATGTTGTAATAATGCTTATAAAATAAATAAACAAATAAAAAGAATAATAAAAATTATTAGTAGTAGTAGTAATATTAATAATTATTTATTATTATATTATTATTTGTTATTTAAGAATGAAGTTTAATTGTGAGAATCATTAAACTGCCAGTATGTTGTAATAATTTTCCTGAATAAATAAAATAACTAAAGTAATAATAATAGTAATTTTTTATAATTCAGTTTAATTGTGAGAATCATAAAACGATAATGAAACAAATACATAAAAGATATGAATAAATCCCCCTTTAATCTCTGGTTAGGTTTCGAGTACTTATTAAATAGTTTTATAACTAGAATTATAATTAATTCTGGTATTTCCCTCCTTTTTTAAATAAAGAACTAACTATAAATATGATTACATTTTGATTAGCTGACTATTAAAAGCACTATTTATCATGTTTATAATTCAGTATTTTTTAAGTTGGTGAAAAATGTTTCTTAATTAAACAATTATAAAGACATTATTTTTTATTATTGCAATGGATTATCAACAGCTTGATTTAAGTAAATGCGGTCAATTATCTTTTATTTTGGCTTTAGGAATTACACAAACACAAATTATTTTCCATATAGACACATCTGGAAGCTGAGTTATTGTTAATTGTATTCTAATAGTAATGCTTGTTTTTGTCCCTCGAAAGCCAAATCTATGCACTCTCTGCAGGAGAATGGAGTGATCAAATTCAGCGTGAAAATCAGCAAATGGTTTTGAAGTCAGACGTTTAAAGGTCATTCAGAGGAAACGCTGCCATTTGTACCAGAAAATTGTTCTTTTCATGAAGCACATTTGAAAAGGTTACTGCTGGACTTTTATGAAATCATATTTCTCTCATGCCTGAAGTATAAGGGCCGTCAGACAGAGACATTAGTGGACTCAATTATCAAGACACTTTCTCTACAGCGCACAGCATATATATTACTTTTGTTTACGTTGTTTTTGGCCATTTTTAAACTGTTAAGTGTACAAACAGTTCAGCGCGAACACATTATTGCAGTCTAATCACAGTATGCTTGAATAGATTGAATAGATTTCTGGTAGTATTCCTTGTGTGTCTTTGTAATAAACACACATTTTAATATTAGATGAATACTCCAGCTAAAAATGAAAACTCATTAAAGAATATTATACATTTAAATCATACATTTAATATTATCATATGTTTTTGTACAAGTCAGATATTACAGGATCTTGCTACGTTCACACTGCGAGGCTTAGTGCTCAAATCAGATTTTTTTTTCTCAGATCTGTGTTTTTACATGGCTGTTTACATTATTGTTGTTATACATTTGGCCAATATCAGATTTGCAGTGTGAACAGATCATGGTTCTAATCTGACCCGTATGTTCAAAACTACAGTTACGGACAGCACAAAATGTCGAATTATGCACACAATGTGTGTACTGTATGAAGTAAGCACGTTTTCAGATTATGCTTATTATGATTATTGACCTTTTCATAGTAAACCCTAGTGTATTTCATGACCTGTAAGGGATTGTTCTGCTACTACTAATGTGTATTTTGCCATTTGAAACTTAAAATAAGTCCCTTGTGATTGAAAACACTGATCATTTGTGATTTATAACAACCGTTTTGCGCGTCTTTCTGTGTATTTATTTATTTATTTATTTGGGTGTGTCTTTATTTATTTATTTATTTATTTGTTTGTTTGTTTATTTGTTTATTTGGGTGTGTCTTTATTTATTTATTTATTTGGGTGTATCTGTATTTATTTATTTATTTGGGTGTGTCTGTATTTATTTATTTATTTGGGTATGTCTTTATTTATTTATTCATTTATTTATTTATTTATTTGGGTGTGTCTTTATTTATTTATTTATTTGGGTGTGTCTTCATTTATTTATTTATTTGGGTGTGTCTTTATTTATTTATTTGGGTGTGTCTTTATTTATTTATTCATTTATTTATTTATTTATTTGGGTGTGTCTATTTATTTATTTATTTATTCATTTATTTATTTGGGTGTGTCTTTATTTATTTATTTATTTGGGTGTGTCTATTCATTTATTTATTTATTTGGGTGTGTCTGTATTTATTTATTTATTTGGGTGTATCTTTATGTATTTATTCATTTATGTATTTATTTATTTGGGTGTGTCTGTGTTTATTTATTTATGTGGGTGTGTCTTTATTAATTAATTAATTTATTTATTTATTTAGGTGTGTCTTCATTTATTTATTTTTATTTATTTGGTTGTGTCTATTTATTTATTTATTTGTTTGTTTGGGTGTGTCTTTATTTATTTATTTGTTTGGGTGTGTTTTAGTTTATTTATTTATTTGGGTGTGGGTGTGTGTGTGTGTTTATTTATTTATTTATTTATTTATTTGGATGTGTCTTCGTTTATTTATTTATTTCGGTATGTGTTTATTTATTAATTTGGGTGTGTTTTTATTTATTCGTTTATTTATTTGGGTCTGTCTTTATTTATTTATATATTTATATATTTATTTGGCTGCGAGTTTGTTTATTTATTTATTTGGCTGTGTCTATTTATTAATGTGTGTGTGTGCGTGCGTGTGTGCGTGCGTGCGTGTGAGTGTGCATGTGCGTGTGCGTGTGTGTGCGTGTTTATTTATTTGAGTGTGTTTTTGTTTATTTATTTATTTATTTGGTTGTGTTTGTTTATTTATTTATTTGGTTGTGTTTGTTTATTTATTTATTTTGGTGAGTGTTTGTTTATTTATGTAGATCTGTTTGTTTGTGTGTTTGTTTGTTTTTATTTTAAATAATAATCCACTAATCAGTCTACCAGCAGAATAATAGTTTGTATGCCCAAAAATCTTGTCAGACGTAATTAGAAAAAGAATTAAAATCTTTATGTTTTGCCATGATCTTTTAAAACAGTAGTTCTTACTCATTGATCAGCTGCAAGTTTTCAGTCAATTGAAATACAATAAGTGCAGGTACGGAGTAAGGCCCAATCCCTTTTCTACCCCTTAGCCCTTCCCCTCACCCCTACCCCTCGTTTTGCGCGTTCCCTTGAAGAGGCAGTGGTGTCCCAAGTTTTAAGGCGTAGGGCTAAGGGCAAGGGGTAAATACTCCTTTGAACGAAGATTTTTCAGGACCACACTCGAAACCAAGGGGTAAGAAAAATTCCCAGAATACACCAGCTAAAGCTGCACTCAGAAGTAAAGAGATTCACAAATTTGTATATTTTGTCATTATTATTCATTTTTATAACAAACAAGGACACGTTTTAATATATTCATAACCGTGTTCGTGTTTTACCGTCATGCTTAAAAAAAACGCTAAAATAAAAACGCTAAATTTCGCTATCTATAATTCATAATAATAACTCCTGTATAGTAGTCCCACAGCATTCTGACACTCAGATACCCTGAGAGAAAATTCTAGTGGCTGGGAATGAGCTTTTTACAGTGTCTGCTATAATGTTAATGTTGTGTTTGTGTGTTTACATGATGAATATGGCCATTGTGTAAATACACAGTACAGTTACCATCTTATTGCCACATTATATTATTATGATAACATGATATACGCCTTCAGTGATTTCCTGAAGATAAATGCCAAAAAATAAAGCAACTGGAATCACTACAGCAGTCGCCATCGTCTGACTTCATATGAAGCAAGAGATGGCGATGACATACAGTACGATGACATGTGCAGGTGCTTTAGTGCTGTCCCAATTCTTAGGGGTACATTTTGAAGCTCTTCCCCTTCACACTCGGTTTTAAGGGCCAAGGGGAAGGGGTCCAAAAATAGAATTGAGATTGGGTCTGAATATGTTGTTTCATTTCATTTATTTGAATTTTTTACATTTTTAAACTCTCCGGTTTGCCGATTTCACCTATATTCGACACTATTTTTTTTTCACAAAACTTATTTGAAAACTTTTGGTAGACTGTTTGTATTTATGCATGCAAAATTGCTCATTTTTGATGCAAACCAAATGAAATGTCTTATTTTCTGACCAGTTTGTCAAGAGTTAGTTGCTGGAGGTGCTAAGAATATAGATATTTAACTAAAGAGTCCTGCTTTTCATCTATAAAGACACGCCTCATCATATCATCATGTCTATGTCACTTCCTGTAACACGTCTTCATACATTAGCGCAGTGTACATGTGCATGTGTGTTTTGTTGTCATTTTGTGTGCAAATTGACTTCTAACCTCTCTGTGTGGCATGTTTCTCATCTGTCTCTGTTTGTGTGTGTGTGTGTGTGTGTGTTATCTTCTGTGTCTGTGTGTGTCTCACTGTCCTGCATATATGTATGTATGTATGTTTGTGTGGGTGTGTTTAGTCCCATCTCACCCTTTCTTTCCATCAGGACTCACTTCTGAACAAAGCTCCTAGCAAGCCGTTCCCCGAGGAGCCCACAGACTGTGACTCTGCGGTATGTTCTGCATCCTCGGGGGCGGGGCTCGTCTACAAACCAATCAGGCTTTACCTCAGACCCCTTCCCCTGTGTAGTGCCTGGCTCCTCCCCCTTCATCCTGCATCCCCAATCTTGCAGTTTCTATGGGGTTCGCTCAAATCAGACGGCTTTTTCCCCTGTGTTTGTCAGTGATGCTCCTTTAATTGCATCTCTGTTTTTTAATTCATTTATTTATTATTTAAATTGAGATGCTCATCTTCTGGGAGTTCAAAGGTCACTCTTCTCGCAGCTCTGATGATCTTTTCTCTTTGCTCAATAATTATATCCCTGATTTTCTTCCACTCTTGTTGCATCTTGATTTAGACATGCTTATCTCTATTTGAGGAGTCATCAACGTTATTTCTGGAGGTTTCTCTATAGATAACGTGTTACTCAATTTCTTTCACTGATTTTTAGCCCAGGTTTGGGCTTCACAACAGAAAGAGGAATTCACAAGCGGTGCTTTTTCCATATTTGTCCTGGCAGAACTATGAGAATGAATTTTGTGGTGTAAGTTGCTTTGGATGAAAGTCTCTGGCATAAATGTGAATAAAATCCTCCACTTACAACAGTCTGACGTAAAGCTACAGTAGATGTAATGTGAAGCCTTTCAAAACTCTGCTAGCTTTAGGAAACAATAGCTTTTTAAAAAAACTATATGTAAATATGTGCTTTATGGGCGGCTCAGTGAATAGCGAGTGCCAGCTCGGCCAGTTTCTGTGAGGAGTTTGCATGTTCTCCCCGTGTTGGCGTAGGTTTCTTCAGGGTGCTCCAGTTTACACCACAGCCCAAAAACATGCGCTATAGGTGAATTGGGTTAGCTAAATTGTCAGGAGTGTATGAGTATGATTGTGTATGGGTGTTTCCCAATACTGGGTTGCAGCTGGAAGGGCATCCACTGTGTAAAACATATGCTGGAATAGTTGGCAGTTCATTCCGCTGTGGCGACCTCTGAAATGGAGACTAAGCTGAAGGAAATTGAATGGATGAATGTGCTTTATTAGTACTGATAAACAGCCAATATCAGAATAATAGACTGGAAAAAAGCCACTATAGATAATAGTGAGAATTGCTACTTCAACTACATTGGATTTGCATAATAACAATAATAACAAATTAATGATCAGAGTCATTTAAAGTTATGTTAATTATTTTAATAATTTCATTCATTCATTCATTTTCTTTACGGCTTAGTCCCTTTATTAATCTGGGGTCGCCACAGCGGAATGAACCACCAACTTATCCAGCATATTTTTTATGCAGCGAATGCCCTTCCAGCTGCAACCCAACACTGGGAAAGTTTTAATAATTTGTTAATGTTAATTTGTTACACATTGGTGTATTTGTGTGTAAAAGATAATCATGTAAAAAAAGAAATAATTAAAGCTATAAATGCTTCTCAAATCACTTATCAAGTCAGAAATTCAAGATGAAGTTAGGACATTACATTTTATGTAATCTAATAGGTTTATTTTATTTTAAAGCAGCCTTCAATCAGCCTCGCGTCTCTTCAGAATGTGTTCGCAAAGTTTCCGCTGAAAATGTCTCACAGGTTTATTATACCATGCTGTAAATGCCCTCTTTGGGAGCAAGAAAAACACAGATTTTTGTGTGCCTGTCTCTTTAAATGTAAATGAGCAGCTGCTCCTCCTACTTCCATGAGGGGCGGAGCCTTGGCTACTCGGGCAATAACAGGTTTTGCGTATGTTTTAAAGCCTTGTCCATTTAAACTTCTGATTAATAGTTTGATATATTTTTATTATATATTATTATTAATTTTAATATTGATATATATTAACATTTGCTGTTATTGCTTTCACATTAAAGAATTAATTACAATAATAATAACAACTATAGTAATGATAATACCAATAGTAATAATTGTTATTATTAAATTAAGTACTAGGTTGCAGCTGGAAGGGCATCCGTTGTGCAAAACATATGCTGGATAAGTTGGCGGTTCATTCTGCTGTGGCGACCCGTGATGAATAAAGGGCTAACCCGAAGGAAAATGAATGAGTAATTGTTATTATTATTATTTCTATTATTCTTATATTTTCGATTGTATTCAACAGTGAATTTTACACTCTGTTCATTATAAAGTTGTTGCCTTTTACGGCTGTTTCAGGCCTTTATCAGGAGTCATGGAAAGGTGATTTTGTGAGGTTGCCAGAAAGTAGTAAAGAACACAGTATACAGGAAAAAGTATGAAAGTAAGGATGTGCAGGAAACACCAGGAACTCTCAAAGTGATGGCAAAGTCCCTTCAGGCAAGTTCAGTCAGTGGTCATTTTCACTCCGCCTCAGGCAGATCTTTCCAACATACAAGTACAACTTCATCTGATTGAATAGGGAAAGACCACCATTTCTAGAAGTGTCTGGGAAAATGTAAAAGTGGTATATTTTAAATCAGGAATAAAATATTGTAATGACTGTATTATAAATTGCATCGAAAACATTCACAACTAAAAGGAGCTGTTCTCAAATAATTTTTTATACATGAAAAAGTTAAGATATGCGGGTTGATTAACAGCATATCGAAATAAAATATGTCAGCTAAAATATAATGCATGATCCTGTTAAGCATATATCTTTAATTTAATGACTCCGAATGCTTTTATTATTGCAAAACTTGAATCATTGGAGGAGTAGACTGTTTATGCATAAAAAAATGTAAATGTAATTGATGCAGACACTAAAATGTCTCATCCTTTATCCATTCATTTTCCCGTTCAGATTGATCATCAGCATAGATATAAAACATTTACTGAATGATGATGATTTATCAAATGCATGATGCCATTCTGTTTAAAAGCAGTTCATTTTTTATTTTTTTTCACTGGTAAAATACAGGTAGGAGTATGTGCGTGCGTGTATGTGTGTGATGGTTTTGAGTGTGAAAAACACTTAAAGGGATAGTTCACTCAAAAATAAAATATCTATTCCATTTACCTGCACTCAAGTGGTTGTAAACCTTTATGAATTTCTTTTTTGTTTTCAGGACAAAACAAGATATTCTGAAGAATGTTGGAAAAAAGCAGCCATTAGCACTTAATATGGACGTCAGTGACTGTTTTTTATTCCCAACATGCTTCAGTATATTCTTTGTGTTCAACAAAACAAAAAACTCAGTGGATGATGAGTAAATTATGACACAATTAAAATATTGGGTTGAACTATCCTTTTAACATAATGTGGTGATGTTTTTATTCTTGGTAGATCTGTTTATCTGTTATATAGTTTTGGTGTATTTTGAGTATGGTCTTTTAATATAGCAGTCTTACACTTGTACTACAAACTGGGTAAAAATAAATAGCGGTCAGTTACAGCAATACCTATTTTGCCATCCATGTGAGCCTTTCTGTAGGGATGTGAATAGTCTGAAGCAGAAAGAATTGGTTGTTTTACCTGAAGGACTTCAGTATCGAGTGATAGTATTGCTCTCATTCAGACGTGCTCAAGTGGACTGGTTGTTTTTGTTCATAGTGTTCAATGCATTGTAGAATGCCTTAAAGGAGACCTATTATCTGACTTTTTACAAGATATAAAATAAGCCTCTGGTGTCCCTGGAGTGTGTGTGTGACGTTTCAGCTCGAAAAACCATGTAAATAATGTTTTGGAGCTCTGAAACTGCCCCTTTTAGGCTTTGAGCCAAATTGTGGTGTTTTGGTGACTGTCGCTTTAAATTCAAATGAGATTGTGCTCTTTTTAAAAGAAGGCGGAGCTACAAATGCCTGTGTGTCAGCATAGTGGCAGATTCAAAAACAAGACTAATCTCCTATGCTAATTTGGGAGAGATTATCACTAATGGGCGGGGCTTTCCCTCTCTGATGACACGTATAAAGGGAGAATGTCAATCAAAGTTTTTCTGCTGACAGTTTTTATGAAGTCTGATTATAAACAATAAAATTAATACATTTTTATCGTTAGAAGCTGCTTATATTCACACATTGTTGCCACACAACTGCGTTTAATTCCCTTATAAAAATGATTTTTGCATAATAGGACCCCTTTAATTTTGTGAACGTGTGCATCAAGGCTCTAGTCGAGGGTCTTACTGCGTTTTTCAATGTATCATGCATGCAAACACTTCAGCAGAATGTCAATGTTTCATGCAGACTGAGAGGTAAATGGACGAGTGGTTTTATCTTCAGGATTTCAAACGTTGACGTGCAAAATGTTGCTGGATGAAAGCTGCAATTGCGCTGGCCAGTTTCTGCTGTCTGTGGAAATGCAGCGGCAGGTTTTGGATTTGATAAGATGTGTGTGTGTGTGTGTGTGTGTGTGTGTGTGTGTTTTAGGCTAACGGTCAGGATTGTGCTGTAATTACTCCTGCTTTCTCTCTCTGCAGTCATCTGCATTTGCCGCTAATGCTTTTGTAAGCACAGCTTTGATGTGAGCTTTAATTAAATAGGATACGATTATTACACTGATTGATATCACAGATGCTCTGCTGAAGGTTTTGAGGTTCAGTTGCTTTTGCATTAGTTTTGTCAGGACTGAGGGGTCTTTGGCTGAGCTTCACCAAATCTGTCAACAGCATCTGTCCGCTTCAGATTTTAGCGCCAGATTGAAGTTTTTGTTCATCCAGATATAATGTTCATAATAGTCTCATACAGAAACGACACCGGTTTCAGATGACAAGTCATTTGTCGTTATCACCATTTACAATTAAATGATATTTTCACTCACACTTTATGTGAAGGTATTTTAGCTGTGATTTTTACCTCTAACCAGGCCCGGATTAGCTAATCAGGAGGACTAGGAGAATTCCCGGTGGGCCGGTTCGTTTTTTAACCGCAAGGGCCGGTGTCCCTAGCTGCTTGCACTCTCAGCAGTCGCACTTTTTTTCATTTATTTATTTATTTATTTGACCATAGCCTCTCTCTTTTTATTCATTATTTTGCCCCATCTCCACTCTTTTTATTTATTTTCTCGCAGCCCCGCGAGCAAAATGCAGCCTGCAGGTTAATGATGATGTAACTATCATCCGACCCCAAACAGCTGCATCTTAGTGAATATAAGAATTCGAACAATTAATATTAATGAATATTACACCTGCTTAATCAAAATCTGATAATTCACTACATTAATAAATCTGACATAAATTGAAATCTAAAAAGGGGACAAAAAGATTAAGCCATCAATAGAAAGTAATACTGTGGTTAAAAGAGTCTTACAGATGACAGTGTAATACTTTTTTCTTCCACATGCACTGGCATAACAGCGCCATTGTGGTCCAGTGGTCAGCACATTGCGTTTCGACGCCGTCGACTGGAGTTTGAACCTCACCTAAGTAATTTATTTTTAGTTTTTTTCTTCACTTTTAGTGTTAAGACATATATTACTGTTTGGGTTACTTATGTAGGTGACCACCGTTACAAAGTACTGGATATATATAAAGAATTTTGCACAGAATATATATTCAGATATTGCAGGAAAGGACATTGTGATGTTTTAAAGAATAGTGTTGGAGATTTAGCTCCCCTTTAATGTTCTCATATTTATGAAAAACATTTGAAGTTCTAAAGCAGCTGTTTCCTTGAAAAAGACGTGATAGTGTCATTAGAATTGGAAATGATCTTACTTTAATATAGTCAGTCGTGAACTGAGGTGGGCCGGTCTAAGGCTTAAAACTCCAGGGCTGAAAAGGAGTCCCGCTCCGGTCCTGCCTCTAACTCCTAATTTGCTGCTTGTTAATAGTTAATAAAGTAGTAGCTTTTGGTATTGGTATGATTAGGGATGTAGAATATCATCGTGGGTGGCGCAGTGGCACATTGGATAGCGCTGTTGCTTCACAGTAAGAAGGTCGCTGGTTCGAGTCTCGGCTGGGTCAGTTAGCATTTCTGTGTGGAGTTTGCATGTTCTCCCCGTGTTGGCGTGAGTTTCCTCTGGGTACTTCGGTTTCCCCCACAGTCCAAACACACGCACTATCGGGGAATTGGGCAAGCTAAATTGACCGTGTGAATGAAATGATGTGTGTGAATGAAAGTGTTTATGGGTGTTTCACAGTGTTGAGCTGCAGTTGGAAGGGCATCCGCTGCATAAAACATATGCTGGATAAGTTGGCGGTTCATTCCGATATGGTGACCCCAGATTAATAAAGGGACTAAGCCGAAAAGAAAATGAATGAATGAATATGATCATGAAGACTTTAATTAATATTCAAGGGCGGCATGATGGCTCAGGGGTTAGATTTACTTGGTTTACTCTTTAATAATAAAATATTCAATATCATAGACATTTAAATGTATGTTAATTGTTTTAATAGTTGATGTAAAACACTGTAATGTCTTGATCCCTATTTAATTATTTAGTTATTATATTATAATTAGTAGTGTGATTTCTTCATTTACATTTTGCTATATTTTATCATTTTGATTTTAATGTAGTTATAAATATTATTAAATATAATATATATATATATATATATATGTATATGTGTGTATATATATATATATATATGTGTATATGTATTATGTATGTAATTTAATTTTGGGATGAATGGACTTGCTTATTCATATATGCTTAATCAAATGTATTTGTATGTACTTTTTATATTTATTCAATACATTTTTACTTAAATTTTGGACGCTTTTATTTCTGTATGTAAAAAAAATAAGTATATATTAAATTGTAAATTAGGGCGTCACGGTGGCTCAGTGGTTAGGACTGTTGCCTCACAGCAAGAAGGTCGCTGGTTCAAGTCTCGGCTGGGTCAGTTGATATTTCTGTGTGGAGTTTGCATGTTCTCCCCATGTTGGCGTGGGTTTTCTCCGGGTGCTCCGATTTCCCCCACAGTCCAAACACATGCGCTATAGGGGAATTGGATTAATTAAATTGGCCGTAGTGTATGAGTGTGTGTGTGTGTGTGTGTGTGTGTGTGAATGTGAGTGTGTGGGTGTTTCCCAGTACTGGGTTGCGGCTGGTCATCTGCTGCATAAAACATATGCAGAAATAGATGGCTGTTCCTTCTGCTGTGGTGAACTCTGATAAAAAGGGACTAAGCTGATGAATGAATGAATCATTGTGGGGTTTTGTTTTGTTCTTAATACAGCTTGAAACGTTTATATCACAATAATGAGAAACCAATGAGTTATAACAGCTCTTGGATTCATCTATTTATCTATTTATGATAAAAATGGTGGAGCAAAAATCAGTGGCCTCAGGAAAGGTTTACATTTTCTCTTTGAGTCTTGTGTTGAAATGCCTTTACTTTTTATTATTATTTCATTTTTATTTAAGCGTCTATAGTTTATGTTGTAATATAAGCCTGATAATGGGCTGATGGATTTCTTCTGGGATTCCGTAGGTTGTGGGAATATTTTGTTGTGTTCCTCAATAACTGTGTGTGTGTGTGTGTGTGTGTGTGTGTGTGTGTGTGTGTGTGTGTGTGTGTGTGTGTGTGTGTGTGTGTGTGTGTGTGTGTGTGTGTGTGTGTGTGTGTGTGTGTGTGTGTGTGTGTGTGTCCTCCAGCTCTCCATGCTGTTCACAGAGGAGTGTGATAAGGTGCGGGACCTGATGCATGTTCACTCGTTCAGCTATGATTTTCACCTGCGGGTGGTGCACCAGTATCTGCTGGGGTGTCACATGACCCTCCGTCAGGGCTATCAGCTGACCAGCTTCCTGGAGGATTTTATCGCTCATCACCCAGACATACCCAAGTTCGGACGCAACCACGTTTTCCAGGGTGAGAGTCTTTAAAGAAGAACTTTATTATAGACGTTTATGTAGAGCTGAAGTCAGAATTATTAGCCCCCCTGTATATTTTTTCCCCAATTTCTTTTTAACGAAGAGATTTTATTTCAGCACATTACTAATTTCTAATAACTGATTTATTTATCTTTGACATGATGACAGCACATAATATTTGACTAGATATTATTCAAGATACTCAGCTTAAAGTTCAATAATAAAGCTTAGGTTAATTAGTTTAAGTTAGGGTAATTAGGCAAGTCATTGTATATTATTCTGGAGACAATCGGAATAATATATTGCTTAAGGGGGCTAATAATATTGACCTTAAAATGGTTTTAAAAAATTAAAAACTGCTTTTATTCTAGCCGAAATAAAACAAATAAGACTTTCTCCAGAAGGAAAAATATTATAGGAAATACAGTGAAAAATCCCTTGCTCTGTTAAACATCATTTGGGAAATATTTGAAAAAGAAAACAAAAATCACAGGAGGACGAATAATTCTGACAACTGTATTTGTTGGCTTTTCTAATGTTATTTATTTGTGGAGGTGCGCATCATTGATTTGTTCTACGGTGTTTAGGCTTTTAGCAGTGACATTTACATTACACTAAACTGAAAACTGGACTGAAGCAGTTTCTGTTTACTAGAACTTCATCTATGTTAAGCTGCTTTGACTAAGTCTACATTGTAACATCGCTAAAGGAATAAAGATGAATTTATTTGATTATTTCATTTAAATGTGACATAAAAACATTCAAATGTCAATATGTGTTTATGTTAGCTGATTTTTATTTGGACAGATAGATATGGACTAAAAATGCTTATACAGGATAGTTGTTTTTTTCTGTGATGTTGCATTAGTAAATCAAAAATTCTATTTGTATTTTAGATTTATTCATATTTTCATTCTTTCAATAATTTACTTCATTATCATCAATTTATTTATTTTATTAGTGGCATATATTTGTATGTTTTTACATTTTTTTAGTCAGATTTTATTTATTATACATTTATAAATGCACTGTAAAAACTTACATGATGAAATGTCATATCAACACTTTTTTTGGCCTTAATTTTTTAGTCGAGCTTACTATTTAAGTCAAACTTAAGTTTAGTTGAAACCTGATTAACTAAAATGAGATTAAAAATAGGTTAATTTATCATAATAATAATAATTTATTTTTATTTTTAATATTATTTTTATAGTTTGTTTCATTTAAAACCTTTTTGTTTGGTTTTCCTGTATATGAAATAGTTTGTTTGCTATCTGTACATGAGATTATACTTACAACTCTGTCTGAATTGTTTACATTTCTTCTTTCTAGCTATATATATATACACACACATATATATATTAGTAATAAAAATAAATAAATTATAAATTAATTTAAAAAAGTAATTCAGCTCACTTATTTTTGTTGTTTTTTTAATATGTGCACCAGGGAGTTTCTCGATATCGACGGGGATGATCACGGCTCATCAGCTGTACAACTACATCACTGATCACGCTGGGACTTACGGCATGAAGCCACTGCGCATGTCCAAGGCTGCAGTTTCCTCTGAGAACAGGAAGGGGGCACCGAGTGCAGATCTGCACGAGTATGCACTCGTCGCTCTCTGGAACAGGTGTGTTTTCATCACTCCACTGTTAGGCTGTATACGAAATCACCCCCTATTGACCTTGTTTTGCGATGCGAAGGTGCACTCGTTTTTGCGATTGTTTTTTAACTTCCTGTTCTGTTGCCTATGGGCGAAATGACCAGGAATAATAAACTACTTGCTCTACAAACAACGTCTATATATAAAAAGCACTCCACCATAGGGGTCGATTCTGAATACAGCATCAATTTAATCTGCTCATTAAACACTTCTGCTTCTCATTTAGCTCTGGCTCGTTTAAGGATCTGGAGGGTTTACGTCATCATGATGATTTTGACGTGTCTCTGCTGGTGTGTCATAATGCAGCTCCATTTGAGGAGCAGACTGAAGGAGAGAGACACCTGCTCAGGTACAGGACACACACACACACACAAGCATAGCATTAGTCTATCTCTGCATACTGGGGCTACAGTACTCAATGATGGTTTCATATACAACAATCAAAACACTGAATAATCAGAGAAACACAATATAGCCTGGGTTGTTTAGATGGAGCGTGTACACACATGTTGTAAAATATTGTAATATTAAATATAAAATTGGAAAAAAATTACCCCTGGCATTATTATTATTATTAATAATAATAATAACTACAATAATAATAAATTACAAAGAATTTATAATTCTAATTTCTTATTATAACAATATATTAATATAAATAATTATGATATAAATATTGTGTACATTTAAATATTACATAAAAACATAAATAAACATAATCATGCTGTCAATATAAACACGACATTGGACATATTTAAACCTATAAATAACTAACATACTAGAGCGGTAATCTAATTATACATATCCAACACAATCTCACGACAATTTGTAACTTTTTGATTTAGTGGCTAATTCCTATGAATTCGTACGATCTAATTCGTACATTTTCGTACGATTTGCTCATCCCCCAATGACAGTTGGGTTTAGGGGTGGGGTTAGGTGCCACGCCTCCTTTTTAAAATCGTACAATTTCGTAGGACTGAACTTTTAACGAATTAACCACTAAATTGACAAAACGTAAAATACGTTTTCTCTTGAGATCAGGCTGACATATCGTATGAATAGTTAACTGTACACATAACCTAAGACAGACTATTCAAGTATTTTACATAAACAATATTGTGCAATATTTTTTGCAAAGGACGTATTTAAGGTTGAAGAAAACAAGTTGTGCAACATGATTGTGTGGTACATTCACAAGTAAACATTGTTTTCCTTGTTGAGTCCTTATATGATGGCATTTACGAAAAGTGTCTGGTTCATATAGTAAGAGGAGTGTTTCTACAGGTGGTTTGTCAAGCCCACTCACCTGTGTGAGGCACACTCAGAAATCCACTATATTTTTTCTAGAGAGATATACTAGGAAATTATCTGGTGCATAGAGAGATGAAAGAGTGTGTTTTCTACATGTGGTTTGTCAGGCCCACTCACCTGTGTGAGGCACGCTCAGAATTGCCTAATATTTTGATGATTTGAGGTATTCCAAATTGCATAATGTTTTAACAGTCTGCTTAGTTTTCTGATGTTTTATTTCGAGCTGAATTTCTGCATGCATTTCTGTGCTGTTTTCAGGCTGCGCTTCTACGTGATCATGACGAGTCAGCGTGAGCTCTTCCCTCGTCTGACCGCAGACATGCGCAGATTCAAGAAGCTCCCTCCGATCCACCGTGAGGCCGTAGAGTCCAGTGGCCGGACGCCAGCGGAGCGCTCTGAGACGCCGGAGCCTGAGCTGGAGCTGTGGGAGGACACCAGTGACTCTGAGCCCACCGATACAGACGCGGACGCAGACACACACTTCTACCTGTGTCCGCTGTTCCCTCTGCTCAGCTCTGAGGTATCGTCTGCACGCCGGCAGATCCAGAGCAGCGTGGAGCAGGCCATGGCCCACTGCCGCCGGGATAACCTCTGGAGGAGACTCTTCCACGGGGAACACCTCGCTCTGGACAAACTCAAACTCAGCAAACTGACCTTCGCTGAGCTGGAGGAGCTGCTGGACGCCGTGCAGAGCCGATCAGTGGGAGAGATCGACCCGCAGCTGGTATTAACACACACAAATATAGATGCATAGATAGATGGATAGATGGATAGATGGATAAACGGATAGACAGACAGACAGACAGACAGATAGATAGATAGATAGATAGATAGATAGATAGATAGATAGATAGATAGATAGATAGATAGATAGATAGATAGATAGATAGATAGATAGATAGATAGATAGATAGATAGATAGATAGATAGACAGATGGATAGAGAGATAGACGGACGGACGGACAGATAGATAGATAGATAGATAGATAGATAGATAGACAGACAGACAGACAGACAGACAGACAGACAGACAGACAGACAGACAGACAGACAGAAATTTAGACGGATAGATAGATAGATAGATAGATAGATAGATAGATAGATAGATAGATAGATAGATAGATAGATAGATAGATAGATAGATAGATAGATAGATAGATAGATAGATAGATAGATAGATAGATAGACAGATAGACAGACAGACAGATAGACGAATAGATAGACAGACGGATAGATAGATAGACAGACGGATAGACAGACAGACAGATAGATAGATAGATAGATAGATAGATAGATAGACAGACAGACAGACAGACAGACAGACAGACAGACAGACAGACAGACTGTCTATTTATTTATTCTTGAACATAGTTGTGTATTTACTTTTCCTCAACTCAACATGCTATTGAGAGGCTGTCCATCAATCAAAAACATCTAATGCAAAATTGTTCTAACGATCAACCAATGATGGCATAAAGACCGCCTTCTCATGATTGACAGACACCCTCTCATTAGCATGTTGACCTGAGGAAAAGTAAATGTGCGACTACATGAATAAAAGATTTGAAAGGGGGAAAAAACTTTCAGTTGAGTATTTTCTTATTCTCCAAACATTGGTGTAATTTATTTATTTACCTGCCTGCGCTATTATTTATTTATTTATTTATTTTTGCAGGAATTTGTGAACTTTTATATATACATTGATTTATTTGCGTATTTGTTTATTTATTATTTTATTTATGCAGGAATTCATGGATTTATTTACTCATTTATCTATACATTTGCATATTTATTTATTTGTTGTTTTTGCAGGTTTCGTCCTCCATTCTTTTAGTCTTGTTTGCCCTTAGTGAGAACTTGCATTTTTCCATGAATAAAACTATTTCTTTACTTTGCAATAGGAAAATGAAGGAATACAAATAACCAAAAAAATCCACATCTTTAATTTTATTATTTAATTGAACAGTTTTTATGTATTGATTTTATTTTCTTATTAGTTTTTGGGGAAATATATTTGGCTAGAGAGTTACATGGGAAATTTGGGGGACAAAGCCTCATATTTTTGATGATTTCAATTTATTTTGTAATTAAAGCAGTAATTTACCGCAGAATAAATTCATCAGATTGTGTTTTAAAGTATTTTAAGTTTGTTCAATACTTATCAAAATGAGGAAATGACAATAATAATTTGTGATGTTTATATTTGTTTTATTCATTTATTCATTGATATTCCTTCGGCTTATTCCCTTTATTAATCAGGGGTCACCACAGTGGAATGAACCACCAACTAATCCAATATATATTTTACACAACGAATGCCCATCCAACTGCAACTTAGTACTAGGAAAGGTCCATACACACTCATTAACCCACGCACTCATACATTATGGCCAAATTAGCTTATTCAATTCCCCTATAGCGCGTGTGTTTGGACTATGGGGGAAACCGGAGCACCCACGCCAACATGGGGAGAACATGCAAACTCCACACAGAAATGCTAACTGACCCAGCTGGGACTTGAACCGGCAACCTTCTTGCTGTGAAGCGACAGCGCTACCCACTGAGCCACTGTGTCGTCCCTATTATTATTATTATTATTATTATTATTATTATTATTATTGTTATTATTATTATTATTATTATTATTATTATTATTATTATTATTATTATTATTATTATTATTGTTATTGTTATTATTATTATTATTATTATTATTATTATTATTATTTTCTTTGGAATGTCTCTCTGTTACAAAACATATAAAGAGAAGTGGAAGTACAGTATCAGAAACCCTGCCAACACTCTCTTTAGTCTATAGGAAACCACTAGAAAACCGCATATGTCTGCATTTATTGCATTTATTCAGGCTCTGTGTTTAATATGTGCCTGTCAACTAACATGCCAATGCTGCGTTCCGTGGGGAAAACATGCGCCCTCATCATCACCACATCGCAATACACATCAGCTGATTAGCGCAGGAAATCAGCCCTGTAATATTACACTGCGTTCCTAATTTACAGCATGAATTACCCCTCCTGGACCAGCATTCACACAGATTCACACTCCCACCGGCTGCTGTTAGTTATCTGATTACACAGCAGGCAGGAGAGACTGTAAATGCCAACACACAACATCACTGTATTTGAGATGCCACAGCTATGTGTGGCTTCTGAAAATGAGTAAAAACGGTGTAATGTAATGAATTTATTGATTAAGAAAGTCAATGTGAATGATATAATACCATTCAGATGTCTGGGGTCGCTAAGAAGTCTCTTCTGCTCATCAAGGCTGCGTCTAGTTTATCTATAATGCAGTAAAAACAGATATACAGGGAAATATAATGTCATATTAGTTGTTATAATATATGTCTTGTGTTCTGCAATAGCTTCATCAATCAGTAAAGTTCAATACCAATATTCAAGATTGTAAGTAAGGAGGACGCATGGAAGGACCCGACCCGATCATATGATGTGCGTTCCTGCATCATACAGTCCTAAATACGGAAAGTCATCTTTTAGCTTGAGCTATCTAAATGGTCAAATACATGCAGAAATGTGCCAAAACACTGGATAAAATATCTGTAAATTAGCAGTTTTCCATATTTTGTGATTCATATTTTTATTTTGGATTTTTTCCCTGTTTATTTATGCTTTTGAATTGCATTATGGGACCTTGATCTTTCTTTTAACCTTGAAAAGATAAAAAAGTGACTTTTATGAATATTTGTTTTAATAGTTATTGCGTTAAAGTCCAAAAGCGGCGTACAAAAGCCCTGTAATAAGCTGCCAGTACATTGTTTGTTATTATTTCTCTCTATATATTATTTCTTACACCTATTATTTCAAGCTACTAAAACGTCAATAAAAGTCACTTTGTTAAACTGTAGAGTTGAATTTTCAGCATCAAAAGTCACTAACGATCAACCAATGATGGCATAAAGACCGCCTTCTCATGATTGACAGACACCCTCTCATTAGCATGTTGACCTGAGGAAAAGTAAATGCGCGACTACATGAATAAAAGGTTTAAAAGGGGAAAAAAAAACTTTCAGTTCAGTATTTTCTTATTCCCCAAACATTCGTGTAATTCATATATTTACCTGCCTGCGCTATTAATTATTTATATATTTATGTTTGCCAGAATTTGTGAACTTTTCTATATACATTTATTTATTTGCACATTTGTTTATTTATTATTTTATTAATAATAAAACAAATATGAATATTTCTTTTAATAGTTTTTGTTTTAAAGTGCTATATTGTCTGAGTTGGTGTTGTATATTACACTACAAAAGCCCTGTAATAAGCTGCCAGTACATTGTTTGTTATTTTACAGGCTGATTTCTCTCTATATATTATTTCTTACACTTTATATTATTTCAAACTACTGAAACGTCAATAAAAGTCACTTTGTTAAACTGTAGAGTTGAATTTTCAGCATCAAAAGTCGACAGAGCAGAGATCAACATCCCATAATGCAATTCACAACCGTAAATAAACAGAAAACGCAAATCATGGAAACTTAATTAATAGATATTTTTTACATATACATAAAGCCTTGCTTGTTGAGAATGAAAATGTATGTGTAACAGTAAATCAGATGCGTGTGGCTCTTAAAGTGAAAGTGCGCTATATTCCTACCTCTGACTGCTTTATTCATTTTTTTTTAATGAACATTTTGATTTTGAACAAGATCCACCCAACAAAATATGTATAATAAAACTAAAAAAAACAAACATTAATATTGTAATAATGAGTACAAAATTAGGATTGAAACATAAATGATACAGTCTCTCTCATATTTGACCAAAATTGTACAGTTTTTTTTTTACTGGCACCCTTTATTTTGGCTGTGGAGTATTCCAGACTAATAATGTCCAGTAGATAAAGCCTCCAGGATAGATCAGTTGGAGCAGATGGATCCAACCATAGTTTCAAGATTGTCGCTTTATTAATACTAATCAAACAACAAAAGACAAAATCACTCACTGCTCTTGACTGATTTTTGTAGGTTTCGTAGAGAAACAAATGGAGTTTACATTCTTACAGTGAAGACGATGCTTAAAACACAGTTTATTTCATTTGTATATTTGACCTTTTTCTCATTTTCAATAATTTTGAGCACTTTTTTTTTGTCATTCATTGATTTTCCTTCAGCTTAGTCCCTTATTTCATCAGGGGTCGCCACAGTGGAATGAACTGCCAACTATTCCAGTGTTTGTTTTATGCAGCGGATGCCCTTCCAGCCGCAACCCAGTACTGGGAAACACCCATACACACTCATTCACACACACATAGCCTACGGCCAATTTAGTTAATCCAATTCCCCTACAGCGCATGTGTTTGGACTGTGGGGGAAACCGGAGCATCCGGAGGAAACCCACACCAACATGGGGAGAACATGCAAACTCCACACAGAAATGTCAGCTGACCCAGCTGAGACTCAAATTTCTCTTGTTGTGAAGTGACAGTGCTAACGACTGAGCCACCATGGCGCCTTGTTTTTGTTAATGCCAGTGTATTTATATAGCACTATTAAACTCAACCAAGAATTGACCAATGTGCTGCATAATAGAACAATCTCAATAAGACTATACACAAATAATTAAATAAAACCTTTTGGTTCTTTAGTTTTTATGTGTTATAGTAATTCTGTTGCGTTATGGAGAATTGTGAAATTTCATGATCTCTGAATTGAGTGTGTTACGGCAACCTTATTCACCAAAAGAAAACAACAACAGCAAAAGTTTGGGTCATAATTATTTTAAATAATCACTTTTTATTCGTTCATTCAGCTTAGTCCCTTTATTTATCACGGATCGCCACAGCGGAATGAACCGACAACTCATCCAGCATATGTTTTACACAGCGGATGCCCTTCCAGCTGCAACCCAGCACTGGGAAACACTCAAACACTCTCACATTCACACACTACAGCCAATTTAGAGCACCTGAAAGAAACTCACGCCAACATGGGGAGAACATGCAAACTCCACACAGAAATGCCAACTGACCCAGCTGGGACTCGAACCAGTGACCTTTTTGCTGTTAGGTGACAGTGCTAACCACTGAGCCACTGCGCCGCCCCATAATCACTTTCACAAAACCAAAATAATTACAGTAGTCAACATTTGAAGTGGGTCATCATCACCTTCAAAGCTGTCCTAAAACTACTGAACAACACACATTCTTGTCTTCGGACAACTTTGAAAAGCTTTTTCAGTCCTCTTCAGATGTTGACTACTGTATGATTACGATTTTTTAGCGTTCTTCCACCAGTATGTGACAGAAGCTGATATGTGGAGGATCAGGTGGTCTCTCCAAACCTGCATCTCAATGGCGTTTGACTGCTGATCTGTTCATGTGGCGTTTGCTTCTGTATTCCCTTCACATGCACAGAAGCGCTTAGTCAATGCTAGCACGCGGCTGCTCCTGTGCCACAACCGCTAATGCTAATCTGAGCGCTGGGATGATGTATACCGCTGTCAAAGCCATACTCGCTCACCAAGTAGAGATGTGCTCTTACTGTGATAGTAGACCCACACACACCTGCTGCAAATGACGTCTCTTTAAAAATGTACCTGAATGTGAACGCAGGCTTCCTGTGGTGTTGTTTAGTTGATCACAATGATGTTTGATTACACAGGCTGATCTGATCTAAACACACATATCCAGACTTTCAGGAACTCAAAGATTTTTGAAACAAGATTTGACCCATATTTTGACCCATATTTTGACATTTGAAAGTTCATTGAAGCATTTAAGTAGACAATTTAATTGCATTTAATGTGCTTTCTATATCAAATCACGTTCATAAATTACATTACAAACAGACAGCAAAACAGGACGTCTTGTCTTTGAAATGGTAGAATGGCAGTATTACATTAAATCAAATTCACAATGTTTATCTTACTAGCACACACTAGCTATGTTTCTATCCAAAGATGCAAACCCCCACAGAAATGCCAACTGACCCAACCGGGACTCGAACCAGCGACCTTCTTGCTGTGAGGCGACAGTGCTAACCACTGAGCCACCATGTCACCCTAATATTCTTCATCGTCATCAAAAATCTTTGCAAAAATAAAAATGTTTATTAATTAACTCAGTAAAAGTGTGAAATTATATTTAGCTGTGATTTACTAATCCTCGTATCATTGCTAAACCCACGTGAGTTTCTTGTGTTTGTGTTTTGCAGGACTGCTTTCTGAACATGAGTCCCGCCTGGTATCAGAGTCTCATCAAAGTTCTGCTGTCGCGTTTCCCCCAAAACTGCAGACATTTTAAAGATGACAGCGGTGTGCAGTATCTGGTAAGAGACTCAGACTTGCTAGGCAAGGCAAGGCAAGTTTATTTTTATAGCACATTTCATGCACAGTGGCAATTCAAACTGCTTTACATGAACAAGAATAAAAAAGACAAGTTTAGGAAAATAAAAAGCTAATAATAAAAATGATTATTAACATCTGATTAAAAACAGATTAAAATGTGTTAAACAGGTTATACAAGAATGAAAAAGACATAATAGTGTGATCTGTGGGACGTAGCACAGTGCTCATTCAGTAAAGGCACAGCTAAACAGATGTGTTTTCAGTCTTGATTTGAATGTGCCTAATGTTGGAGCACATCTGATCATTTCTGGAAGCTGATTCCAGCAGCAAGGGGCGTAAGAGCTGAAAGCCGATTCACCCTGCTTTTACTACCAACTGAGTTTTAGATGTACAATATTGTTGAATGTTTGGAGTTGGTAGTTTTCTGGTGTTTTCAAGACCCTTTAGGTTCACCGAGGCTACATTCAAAGGGCTAGTTCACATAAGAAATCACTGTTTACTCACCTTAAACCTCTGTTGAACACAAAAGAAGATATTTTGAAGAAAGCTGAAAACCTGTAACCATTATCTTCCATAGTAGAAAAAAACAATACTATGGAAGTCAGTGGTTACAGGTTTCCATCTTTCTTCAAAATATCTTCTTTTGAAGTGAAGAAAGAAACTCATATAGGTTTTGAACAAGGGTGAGTAAATCTGAACAGATTAGTTATGTTTTGATTAGCTATCCTGTTTAATTAATTAAAAATACAGTAAAATTGTAATATTGTAAAATATTATTACAATTCTAAATAGCTGGTTGCTCTTCTTAAAGGGATAGTCACCCAAAAATGAAAACTGACTCCCTCTGGTGGTTCCAAACCTTTAAGAGTGTCTTTACTCTGTTGAACACTAAAGAAGATATCTTGAAGAATGCTGAAAACCTGCTGTTCACCCAGAAATGAAAATTGACTCACTGTCTGCTCACCCTCAGGTGGTCCTAAACCTTTATAAGTCTCTGTTGAACACTAAAGAAGATATTTTGAAGAATGCTGAAAACCTGTAATGACTTCGATAGTATGACAAACAAGATACTACGGAAGTCAATGGTTACAGGTTTCATCTTTATTTAAAATATCTTCTTTTGTGTTCAGCTGAAGACAGAAACTGATAAAGGTTTGAAGCAAGTTAAAGGTGAGTAAATCATGACAGACTTTTCATTTTTGAATGATCTATCCCTTTAATTTGATTCAACTACAGCACAATTGTAGTGGTATGACAATCTAAATAGCTGCTCACTCTTCTTAAAGGGAGAATTCATCCAAAATTGAACATTTACTCACTATCTGCTTACCCACAGGTGATTCTAAACCATTACAAGTGTCTGTTGTACACCGAAGAAGATGTTTTGAAGAAAGCGGCATACAGTATTTAGTAAAAGACTCAATTTTAGATGTACAGTATTGTTAAATAAGTTTTCTTGTGCTTTCAAGACCCTTTAAGTTAACTGAGGCTACATTTAAAGGGCTAGTTTACCAAAAGATTGACTATTTACTTAGCTTGAAGTGGCTACAAACCTTAATGAGTTTTTTTTTTATTCTGTTGAACACAAAAGAAGATATTTTGAAGAAAGCTGAAAACCTGTGACCACTGACTTCCATAGTAGGAAAAAAAAAACAATAATATGGCAGTCAATGGTTACAGGTTTTCACCTTTCTTCAAAATATCTTCAAACTCATAAAGGTTTGAAACAAGGTTGTGAAATCATGACAGAATTTTAATTTTAAATTATCTATCCCTTTAATTTGATTCAACTACAGTCAAATTGTAATGTTGTGACATATTATTACAATTCAAAGTAGCTGCTTACTCTTCTTAAAGGGATAGTTCACCCAAAAATGAAAATTCACTGCTGGAAACCTGTTACCATTGACTTCCATTGTATTTTGTTTTTCCTATAAAAGAAGTCATTGGTGACAGGTTTTCAGCATTCTTCAAAATATCTTTTTTATGTTAAACCTTTAAGATTGTCTTTACTTTGTTGAACACTAAAGAAGATATTTTGAAGAAAGCTGGAAACCTGTAACCATTTTTCCTACAATGTAAGTCAATGGTGACAGGTTTTCAGCATTCTTCAAAATATCTTCTTTTGTGTTCAACAGAGTAACGACACTCTTCAAGGTTTGTAACCACTTGACGGATAGTAAATGTGAGTAAATTTTCATTTTTGGGGTGAACTATCCCTTTAAAAAGTACTTTATTCCATGTTGTTGTAGGTTTGTTTGTGAAGTCGGCAGGAGTGGTGTTGGTCTGTCATACAGTAGTACAGTACATTAACAGGCCAGAAGTGCTGACGGCAAAGTGCTCTTACATCATTATTCCCATGAAGGACTTTGAACTTGATTACTTGAGGCCACTGAAACACGTGGTCATCCGTGGTGCATTATGAGACATCAGTGACTGGGTTCCAGCTAAAGTGCCCCATTAAGCTTTTTCACATATGACCTTTCCTGTAGTGAGTAATGCAGCTGTTTGTGAATGTAAAAGGTGCTCAGTGTGCATCAAAGTCTAGATGAAAAAGAAGCAAGTGATCCCGATCTGCATGAAATGAGTCGTCTGTAATTCCAGCTTTAGTTCCTGCACAAACCAACAGAGCTAAACCCTATGCAGATTTGTAGCAAAATAGCTTTCCCTATACGATCCTTTCTCCCTCCTTTTAAATTAAAATTTGCATTAACATAGCACTGTGTAAAGGAATGTCTGCGTGCACACAAATACATTGAACTGATTCAAAATAATTCAGTATACATGACAGAGCAGGTTGTGGTGCACTGAGATGCACTGTAAATGGGGAAGAAAACTTAAGAGCATGTGCACAAGCTTTGCATGTAGTCCGCCATAGTTGTTGTAGTTGTTACGAGATGTAACGTATCTGAATAGGTTTGACACAAAAACACAAAGGTGACATTTTCAGATTCGTCCACTCTGAGACCCCAGAGTTTATTTTTATTTATGCTGTGTTTACACCAGATGCGGTACGCGCGGATAAATCGCACTATTCGCACGTAAATAGATGCGTGAACATTTTGAGTTTACTCGCTTCATTCGCAAGTCAAATTCATCTTCTGTCTGCCCGGTGACTGTAGCTTCATTGTTAAATGGCTAACATGGATTTTATTGAGAGAATAACTGTGTTTATGTGCTTTATTAAGGCTGATAAACAGCGTCGATTCGTTTGGAGCCGTGTTTGAGTCCATTAGATCCATTCAGAGGTGCACCCAGCTCTGTGAGTTCATAAACTCCTCCAGAAACTTAACCTGGATGATGGAGGCTTTCAGCGGTGCTTCCGACTGAGCCGAGCCCAGTTTGATCAACTGTTGTCAGGTGTCGGCAGGAGGACTTCCCCCCGAGACATCAACAACAGGTGCTACGTCATAAGCACTACAAGCTAAAGCTCCTGATTGGTTAACGTGGTAATGTCCGCTGAAGTTCAGATTTTTCAACTGGAGCGATTTGCGCTAAACCCGCGTCAATCGCGCAAAACGCTCAACTTGCGCCACTTCCTTTTCGCGAATCCCGTCACTCGCGCCACCTCATTCGTGCTTGTCACCTGATTCAGGATGCCTATTCGTGTCTTTGTATTGACTTCACATGTAAATCACTCGTGCTTGACGCTTCTTCTGTGTCTGGTGTGAACGCAGCATTACAAATGGTATAAGCGGTAGACCAATCCCAGAAAAGACCATCTGACCAATTACAGTAGATAAGAGCTATCTGACCAATCAGAGCAGAGACATTTGATTAGTGAGAGCATAGCCATCTAGACAAATCAGAGCAGAGCAGAACCATCTGACCAAACAGCACAGTGAAACCATGTGACCAATCAGAGCACAGCGGAACCATCTGACCAGTTAGAGCACAGCAAAACCATCTGACCAATCAGAACAGAGTGGAACCATCTGACCAATGAGAGCACAGCAGAACCGTCTGACCAATCAGAGTAGAATAGAGCTATCTGACCAATCAGAGCCAAGACACTTGACCAATTAAAGCAAAGTAGAGACATCTGACCAATCAAAGTAGAGCAGAACCATCTGACAAATCAGAGCACAGTGGAATCATCTGGCCAATCAGAGTAGAATAGAGCTATCTGGTCAATCAGAACAGAGGCACCTGACCAGTCAAAACAAAGTAGAGACATATGACCAATCAAAGTAGAGCTGAGCTATCAGACTAATCAGAGTACAGTCATCTGACCAGTCAGAGCAGGCTTTCAGAAAGGCGGGGTTTAGAGAAAGTGGATCCTTGAACCAACTGTTTCAGACGCTGTGGGGAAAAGAGCTGATGGTTATTATGAGAATGAGTGTTTTTTGACCTTGGGTGTGCAGTTGAGAATTCAGCGTCATCTCTTCATCTTTCGGTCAGTAATTGGTGGTGATGTGGGTTTCTGTTGTTTTCCTGAACTGATGAGGGTGATTTCAGGCGTCATGGTGGTGCAGCGGGTTGCACGATCGCCTCACAGCAAGAAGGTCGCTGGTTGGAGTCCCAGCTGGGTCAGTTGGCATTTCTGTGAGGAGTTTGCATGTTCTCCCCATGTTGGTGTGGGTTTCCTCCGGTTTCCCCCACAGTCCAAACACATGCGCTATAGGGGAATTAAATAAGCTAAATAAATATGTGTGTGAATGCAAGAGTGTATGGGTGTTTCCCAGTGATGGGTCTGTTGGATAAGTTGGCAGTTCATTCTGCTGTGGCGACCCCAGATTAATAAAGGGACTAAGCCGAAAAGAGAATGAATGAATGATGGTAATGTCATCTGCATGTATAAAGAAACAGGGCCTTCTTTTGTTTTCTTGAGGTTACCCTGGGTTAATCCAGCTTCAGGGGATTGTGAGGATCAGAGTTCGATTTAAAGATGAAAAGAAACACGTGAGGTGGACGAGTTTATAGTGTTTAACATGTAGTTTGAGTCTAAACTCTCTCTCCTTTTCCAGGCCGTCCTCAACCAGAAGTTCACTGACTGTTTTGTGCTCGTCTTTCTGGACACCCAAGCTGGAAAAACTGTGAGTAAAAGCTAGTTGAGCAAAACTAGCAATGTGAGCTAACGAAATCATGTATGGTTAGTTTTGATTTCACGTGTACTTTAAGCATTACGTCTAGGGGTGTGACAAGATCTGGTATGACGAGATCTCACGAGATTAAATGGCGACGGGATTTCTCGTCGAGGTGAAAAGTTGTCTCGTGAGATGTGATGTTATGATGGAGAGTGAGGGTGAAATTAGCATTGAAGATTGCAGGCAGGATTGGATTAGATCTGCAAACGAAGTGCTTTGCACACACCTGGCAACCCAGGCTGGCCTCGAAGTTGCACTTGTCACTCGGTTGGGTGGGCTGGTGTGACGTAACCACTTTTTTCACCGGAGTTAAGCGGGAGCTGCGTCCAACAAAGGCTACAACTGCAGCCTCACACATAATGGTTCGTATCAATGCAATGAAATAGCACTTCAGATATGCTGAATGCTGAAAGTCATAATGTCGTAAACACACATGGAATTAAGACAGGGAGTATTCCTATTTTAGTATAATATTGAAGTGCAGATATGTAAACGCTGTGATCAAACTATTAACACCATGAAGGACTTTTAGCCGCGTTTTGCGACAGGACATACACACCTAGCGAGTCAGTAAAGCACCACAGACACACACATCTCTAAGCACAAACAAACACACACACTCACTGAATGAACACCTGGAGACTCGTCACATCATCATCATCACGGAACGCAGGTTTACGCTGTCCGGGAAAAGCTGATGTTTTCATTTGTTTTCATTCTGTGTACGGTATCAAACGCCATTAAAACAACTCTCCTGTCAGTCCTTACTTCATATTGGCATGATTGCATCCGGTAGCTCAGAGCGAGTCACAGGGGTATAAATGAAATCTTGCTAAATGAAAGTAACACTGATACATTAAATTAAATACCAAAATTTAAGTATAATTTTTTAAGTTCAGTGTGTGGAAAGAAGTTCGAGATATCATGTGAAATTGTACAGGAGGAAGCCAGTCAGTAGAGTTTATAGCTAATTATATAGCAATGTTTGCATGTCCTTTACGGCATAGAATTCATTTAAATAGAAATAAAATACAAATCATTACTGTTTTTCAAAAGCACCTAATTTGTTTTTTCTATTTTGTGATTTTTTTTAGCTCAATAAAAATCTATTTTCCATTTATATATTAGCAAATATTTTGCTAATATTTAAAATTATATATAAAAAGATTATTTTCCATTCACATAGGCTACTAGCAAAAATATTTAGCAGTGTTTGCATGTCCATTACTGCGTATAATTCATTACAATAGAAGTAAAATAACATTCATTACAAGTTGATTTTATTCAGTTGAATTAAAGACTAGTTTTTATTCATATCATTCATCATTGAGGATTTCTTAAAGATAGTGTAAAAATCTCGTCTCGTTCTGGTGAACCCAATCTCGTGTCTCGTCTGGTGGAGTAGGCATCTCGTCACCCCTAATTATGTCTCAATGTTTTTCTGTCTTTTTCCTCCAGAGTCTGAAGGTGGTTTTCCGGGAGCCGTTGCCAGCGCAGACGCAGTCGAGCAGCAGTCCTCCACCACAGCTGGTCTCCATGTACCATCATCTAGAGTCGGTCATCAACACGGCCTGCTATAACCTGTGGACTGGTCTGCTGTGACACTGCAAACACTGCTTTTCTGGCTTACAGTATTTCTATCTAAAACTTCTCAAATCAAGAAGCATTTTCTGAATGAAAAAAAAACCTACAGCTTTCCTTACTTAGATTTGTCCAAATATCTGAATATTCTTAAATCAAGAAGCATTTTCTAGACAAGCTAAACACTTCAGATTTAAAAAATATAGGGGAGTTTGGATGTAATTAATAATTGTGTAAAAGATACCAACAAAACCCCCAGTATATGAATCTGAAGATGAACACATGCAGTCATGTTCTTGTTTTAAAAAATGTCAAAATTACTGTGAGTTTTTTCTTAAAACAAGCTAAATAATCTTATGTCTAAAGGCAAAACCAAGATTATTTAGCTTGTTTTAAGGAAAAACTCACTTACTATTTCTGAAAACAAGACCGGATATTTTTGCTAGTCTACAAAATGTTTCTTGATTTAAGGATTTTTAGATATTTCCATTAAAAACAAGACAAACAATCTAAGTAAGAAAACATGTTTTTACAGTGTCGTCTTGTTTTCAGAAATATGAAGTCAAAATGAAGTGAGTTTTCATTAAAACAAGCTAAATAATCTGCCAATGTGGTGAGCAAAATAATTTTATTACAAAGTAAAAAGAAGATTATTACTTCTTTCCTCCATTGGCAGATTATTTAGCTTGTTTAAAGGAACAACTCACTTCATTTTGACTTATTTCTGAAAACAAGACTGTATTTCCTGCTAGTCTCGAAAAGGCTTCTTGATTTAAATACAGATATATTTGTGCTGGATACAAGACAAAAACTTTAAATAAGAGAAGTTAAAAGGAGACTGAGATCTGCGGTGGTCTCGTGTGCGTCCACAGACTGTGTTCAGTCTCCACATTCTGTCCCCATTCAATGCTGTGAAAGATCCGCCTGTTGGTTTTGGTGAGGACTGGACTGGTTTGCCATTGAGGTTGTCCTTCTGTCTGCTCTTTTCCTCCATCTCTCAGAGGATGATGCTTTAGATTCGTCTTACATGTCCAGTGTTTCCTACAAACCAGCTGCTGATGCTTTCTTTCCCCATAAAGTACCACATACACTGCAACAATGCTTTTCTTACTTCGTTTTTGTCTTGTTTCTAGTCCAAATATCTGAACATCCTCAAACCAAGAAGCATTTTCTAGACAAGGAAAAAACATATCGTCTTGTTTTAGGAAATAAGTCAACATGAAGTGACTTTAAAGCAAGCAAAGTATCTTATCTCAGATAGAAAAACAAGCTTATTTAGCCTTTTTTAAGGAAAAACTGAACTAATTTTGACTTGTTATTTCTGAAAGCAAGATGATATTTTTTGCTTGATGGTATTTTTTGCTTGTCTAGAAAATGCTTCTTGATTTAAGGATTTTTCGATATTTCCACAAGACAAAAACTTGAAGAAAAGCATTTTTGCAGCATTGCTTTGTGTTTGGAAATAATAAGTCAAAATGAAGTGAGATTTTCCTTAAAACAAGCAAAACTATTTTATTACAAAGTAAAACGATTATTTAGCTTGTTTTAAGGGGAAACATTCATTTTGACTTATTATTTCTGAAAATAAAACATTTTTTGTCTCGTCTTGAAAATACTTATTTGAGCTGAATACAAGACTTTAAATAAGAGAAGTTAAAAGGAGACTGAGATCTGAGGTGGTCTCGTGTGCGTCCACAGACTGTTCAGTCACCACATTCTGCACAAAAAGATCCGCCTGTTGGTTTTGGTGAGGACTGGACTGGTTTGCCATTGAGGTTGTCCTTCTGTCTGCTCTTTTCCTCCATCTCTCAGAGGATGATGCTTTAGAATCGTCTTACATGTCCAGTGTTTCCCACAAACCTCCTGTTGATGCTTTTTTTGCCCCATAATGCACCACACACACTGCAACAATGCTTTTCTTACTTCTGTGTCTTGTTTCTAGTCCAAATATAAAAAAAAAATCTTTAAATCAAGAAGCATTCGAGACTAGCAGAAAATATAGTCTTGTTTTCAGAAATAAGTCAAAATGAAGTGAGATTTTCCTTTAAACAAGCTAATAATCTGCCAATGGAGGAAATAAGTAATAATCTTGTTTTTACTTTGCCAATGTGGTAAGCAAAATAATTTTATTACAGATTATTTAGCTTGTTTTAATGAAAACTCACTTCATTTTGACTTCATATTTCTGAAAACAAGACGACGCTGTAAGATTACTTAGATTTTTTTGTCTTGTTTTTAGTGGAAATATCTAAAAATACTTAAATCAAGAAGCATTTTGTAGATGTGCAAAAAATATGGTCTTGTTTTCAGAAATATTAAGTCAAAATTAAGTGAGTTTTTCCTTAAAACTAGCAAAATAATCATGTTTTTCTTTTTTTTCACTCATTATTTCTGAAAACAAGATTTTTTGCTTCTTAATTGAAGAATTTTCAGATATTTGCACTAGAAACGAGACAAAAACTTTGTTTCCAGAAGTATTAAGTCAAAATAAAGTGAGTTTTTCCTTAAAACAAGCTTAATAATCTAGGAAATTAGGAAAAATTCGAAATAATCTCAAGTCAAAGGGAAAAACAAGATTGTTTTGCTTACACCACTGGCAAAATAAATAGTCTTGTTTTAGATTTGAAAGAAGATGAATACGTTACTATTTCTCATCCCATCAGCAGATTATTTAGCTTGTTTACAGTAAAAACTCCCTTCATTTTCACTCATTATTTCTGAATACAAAACAACATTTAATGCTTGTCCAGAAAATGCTTCTCGTGTTGAATATTTTTAGATATTTGGACTAGAATCAAAAGAAAAGTTTTCTACATTGATTTTGGTTGCAGTGTAACAGTTTTCACTGCCGTTCTATCATCTCAAAAGTGCCTTTATCTTTATTTCCTGATGAACTAGTTGTTCACGCTGGACACACAGGCATCATGGGAAACCCGTGACGCATGAAAGAAACCATTGAAACTCTTTAAATGACAGAAACTGAGGAATGTTTTACCGTTTTGTTTCTTTAAAGCACACACACTGGACGTTTTTCAACATTAGTTAGTAATCTGTACATTATGTATATAGAGGCGGATTTGTAAGAAACAAATGCTTAACAAATAAATCTTAAATTAAAACCTCTGATGTCTTCTACGTTTCTAAAATGAGAGAAATTAATATCGCACAAGTGCTGACAATGTGGAAGTAAGATATTATTTCAGAGAGTGAAACTGAGGGTTCATTTGAAGCGTATTTTAATATTGTGTGGCCTTTTAGAGCTGATTTAATGACGTTCTCCTCCATTTTGGCTTCTCCAGTATTTTCGGAGCCACTCCAGACCGGCTTCTGTCGAACCTGGACAATCATATTCACAAATATAAATCAGCAGAAATGTAATTTTCACCGTCCTCTGGGCAGCTAATGAACAGCAAAGCTCTGAATCTCAGTCTGGAAATGAAGCCATGAGGATTTACTGCTGTTTTTTTTTTTTTTGATCCACATTAACATTTCTTTGTTAAAGGAATTGGATTTAGTACGTCACTTTACTGTCTACAACATCGTTTCTATTTAGATGTTGATCTTCTCTTCAGTTTGTGAGCAGTAGACTTGTCAACATGACCTCGTAGATGCTTTGTTTTGGTGTTTTATTTTGAAAATTAAAAACAAATGAAGAACTAAACTGATTACGCTACAAACTATAAAGACATTTAACCAAAAACATACCAGAAATATCACCAAAAATAAAGTATACCCTCATATTAAGTGAATATAAATATATAAGGAGCTTATCATAAGTTGGTTTATAACATCAGAATCTTTTCTGATTAATGATTTTGATGATGAATATTAAAGTATTTAAGCTAATCAAAAAGTAATTGACATGTAGATTAATAAAACATAATTGAACTCTACCGGTAAACAACTAAACAACTAAAAAAAATAATCAAATGTAATTATTATTATTATTATTATTAAATTGTTAGCAAAATAGTTTCTTTAATGTTTTATTTCAATGATAGTATGTTCATCATTATAATGTCATAATATAATAATTCTCTTACACACATATGAATATTAACATATTTACACAAATCAACGATTGAACAATTGAATTCAGCTAAAAATCCAGTAATAATACTTTGTAGGATTTATGTTATTTTTTATTAAGCATTTTATCCCATTTTCTTTCGTCCTGACCAAAATGTCAATTTATTTCTGTAATGTTGATTATTCCTGATAATATTTCATGAAATGTTCATCATTAAAAAGTCATATTATTGTAATAAATACTTAAATATTCATATGCATGTTAGAGAATTCAGCTAATCAAAAAGTAAATGACATTTAGACTATTAAAACTAAATTAAACTCTACCAGTTATCAACTAAAAATATAATATTAATAATGAAATGTAAATGCTAAATTTTAGGATTTATATTATATTATGCATTTTATTATTATTTACACATTTTCTATTGTCCTTACCAAAATGTAAATTTGTTTTTATAATGGTTATGATTCCTATGACAATATTACATGAAATGTTCATCATTAAAAGTCATAATACACTGATTCGTTATCTAGCACATATATGAATATTAAAGTATTTAAGCAAATCAAAAAATAAATGACATTTAGACTAATGAAACCAAATCAAATTCTACTGGTTAAAAAACAAAAACTAATATTCCAATAATAATAATAATAATAATACATACATGTATATCATATTATGCATTTTATTATTTAAGCACATTTTCTATTGTCATTACCAAAATGCACATATATTTCTGTAATGTTTATTATTCCTATTTAAATATTACATTAAATGTTCATCATTAAAATGTAATAACTCTCCAACATGCACATGAATATTAAAGTATAACCAAACAAAAGTGAATGATATTTAGACTTTTTATTACTTTTTATTTTACTGGCTAAAAACAAAACTAAAAAAATAAAATAATACATTATTATATTATATTTTATTATACTTTATTTTATTATATTTTATATTATATTATATTATATTATATTATATTATATTATATTATATTATATTATATTATATTATATTATATTATATTATATTATATTATATTATATTATATTATACATTCATTGTGTTTTGCCAAAATGGACATTTGTTTCTGTAATGTTTAATATTCCTATTATAGTATTACAGTAAATTAATCTAATCATCTAATCATTATTAAAACACATGTAATCAGTGAAGTGACCTTGAGGTTTGTATTCGCAGCCGATGAAGCCCTGATAGTCGAGCTCCTCCAGCAGTCTGAAGATGTAGGAGAAACTGAGCTCTCCAGCGCTGTCTGGCTCATGCCGATCCGGAACCTGAGCGATCTGCATGTGGCCTGAGAGAAAATAATAATGCGTAATGATAAAACTGGAAATAGAAAGGTGTCAAATTTGAATAGAACAACTGTAATAATACATCAAATTGAACAAAATAATTGTAAGTTGAAATACCAAAATACGAAATAAACAAAGAATAAAAACTAGAAAATATATGTATCTTTTAAATTAAAAAACACAATTAACACCGCAAAAATCAAACACACACTAAAAAATAATCAATAAGGAATAAGAAAACTTGAAAATGGAAAGTGTCAAATTTGAATCGAACGTGTGATTAAAATTTTAATAAATAATTTTGTTTATTTGTTTATGCAAGTTGAAGTACCAAATATGAATATGATAATATGAAATAAACAATAAAAACTAGAAAATAAATCTAATTTTAATTTTACCACAAAAACACTGCAAAAATCGAATTATTAAAACACACACTCATAATAATCAATGAGTAATAATAAAGCAATTAATGAAAAAGGAAGTTTGTTCAAAATTGTACGAAACAAGGTTTGTTAATATGTTGAAGTACTAAAATATGAAATAAAGAAACAATAAAAACTAGAAAATTTTATTTTATTTAAATTAAAACCCACAAAAAACAACAAATATCTGTTAAAACACACACTCTAAAAGACACACTGAAATCTACTTTTACCTATTGTCACTCAAGAATAGATCGTTTTTCTCTAATTTGTTTTCACAAAAAAACTGCTACTAACATTTCAACTAATATATTGGCTGATGTTTAATTTTTAGTTTCAAATATTTCCCAAATTAAGTTTAACAGAGCAAGGAATTTTTCACAGTATGTCTGATAATATTTTTTCTTCTGGAGAAAGTCTTATTTGTTTTATTTCTGGAGTTTTTAATTTTCTCAAAACCATTTTAAGGTCAATATTATGAGCCCCCTTAAGCAAAATTTGAAAAAAATAAATAAAAGAATTCACACACAAAGAATAATATACAAAACATACAAAATGTCTTTGTTGAACTTTCTACAAAATAAAATCCTATACAAAATCACTACTACCCAAATCTCAACCAAAATAATACATTTCTGAATGTTAAAAATGAATAATGGTAAAGATGTTGAAATATAATGTCTGTTAGGTTGAGAGCCTGCAGCAGGATCAGGCATTACTGCAGTAACACAGAGATTTACCTGTCACTGGTAAGTATCTGCGTATATTGTGAGTTAAGTTTCCATCCATGATCTGCCAGTGGAAGATGTCCTGCAGAAGCAGACAGAGAAGAGTCTGAGAGTGTGTGTTTTCTTTAGATAGATAGATAGATAGATAGATAGATACAGTAGATAGATAGATAGATAGACAGACAGACAGACAGACAGACAGACAGACAGACAGACAGATAGACAGACAGACAGACAGACAGACAGATAGAACAATCTATAGATAGAATGATATAGACAGACAGACAGAACGAGATATATATATATATATATATATATATATAGAGAGAGAGAGAGAGAGAGAGAGAGAGAGAGAGAGAGAGAGAGAGAGAGAGACAGAGAGAGAGAGATAGAACGATAGACAGAACGATCGATCGATAGACAGACAGACAGACCATCTGCATCCTGATGCTGGGATGATCCACTCTCTGCAGAATCTCAGCAGCTACACACAAACACAAGAAAACATCAGTAAATCGTTCATCCAGAATCAGGAAACACACAGTCAGTGTTCAGTGTGAGAAAGAGCTGACCCTGATGTGGAGAGTGCAGGAAATATCGTGGGTCTGTGATCCTGCTGTTGATGGGCTCAATCAGACCAAGTAGCCCTTCCTGAAGAGCAAAGACAAACTGCTTTTACACTCTGAAGACAATTTTTGTTCGTTTTTTACAAAATATGTTCTAAAGTTAAATTTAACTACGAGAATCTTTAGTGATTCCTGATCAAATCAGCGGTATTGAAGACTGACTGTAGGAATATTCTAATTTCGATTTAAAAGCTCCCAAATTACGCTTTTACACTGAATTACTGCATCAAAACAGTCCAGCCAAACCACTCTATTCACTGTGAAATGCAGAGACCCAGTGGAATATACAGTAATAATAATGTAAGCTAATTATATTTGGACAAATGAAAGAGTTACAACATCACGAAATCACAAACAGAACAAATGTTTCAAGCACTAGCAGTATCAGTAAGCTCTGGAGGTAGAACTACAATGACATATATACAGTTGAAGTCAGAATTATTAGCCCCCCTAAATTTTTAGCCCTCCTGTTTATTTTTTCCCTAAGTTTCTGTTTAACGGAGAGAAGATTTCTTCAACACATTTCTAAACATAATAGTTTTAATAACCCATTTCTAATAGGTTAATTAGGTTAACTAGGCAGGTTAGGGTAATTAGGCAAGTTATTGTATAACGATGGTTTTTTCTGTAGACAGTCGGAAAAAAAATCAGCTTAAAGGGGTTAATAATTTTGACCTTAAGATGTTTTTTTAAAAATTCAAAACTGCTTTTATTCTAGCCTAAATAAAACAAATAAGACTTTCTCTAGAGGAAAAAATATTATTAGACATACTTAAATTTAGATTATTAGTTCTAAAATTTAGATTATTAGTTCTAAAATTTAGATTATTAGTTGTAAAATTTAGATTTGGATTCCACAATTTAGATTTAGAAGTATTAGTCTGAGACTGGGGGTCAGAGGTTACCTTGTCCAGCAGAGCTGCTGCATGCTTCAGGTTCTGCACAAACGTGTCCTCCATTTGCAGAGCAAGAGCGCAGCGTTCAGACCCCGCCGGGACTCTGCCGGCCATCAGGTGAATCCTGGAGACACACATGAACATCAGAGCTACACCATCCTCATGATCCACTGATGGAGAAAACACACTTCAGAGCTTCAGGAAGATACACATCTGAGTGTTTCAGTAAGTTACGCTTCATGTCTAGACACTTCCTCACAGCAGCTTCAGTATGTGCTTGTTTTATGCTTTATATAATCTGACTGGAACATCCAGCAGTCCACTGTGAATATAAATCAGCTGAAGGATTATTATTGCTGCTGTGTTTTGTTCAATTGAGTCGTAAGCAGGCAGCAAAAAGACAGCAGGAAAAGTGAGCTCTTCCATGCAAATCTCTGAATAAATTGATCTGTATTTCTGTATGGTCGGAGTTTTCAGAAAGTTTCAGTTCCAGTCAGGTACTTTTTGGGCCGGGCTGATCATCTTCTTATGATCTGACCGGCCCATGTGACATAATCTGCAGCTCATTGGTTCTTTTCTTTATTGACATTGGGCTGACCCAATCATAAACTTACGTTTTGGGCGCGTGAGAGCAGAAGCGGCGAGCAGGCGTCTGCAGCGCTCAGCGGATCGACAACTGTTGCAAAGATCGATATATTACTGTCTGTTCAATCTATTTACCTATCTGTCTGTATAAATATACTTTTTAAAAACTTTTCATCTGCACCAAGGCCCGTGGCAACTTCCTCCTATGCTGTTTCCTTAACCCGCAAGTCTATTTTATAAATTATATATCATAAAGAATGTGCTACTCAAGCTCTATAAAGAGTGTCATTCATGTAATTTAAGACGGTCAGAGGACAATTGCATGAGATATCATGGCATTTTGTTTTTGATCGTCAGCATGATGTAGGCTTATAGTTACAATATTATTTTTTATACAATATAATTATAATGATATTTATACGTGACCAAACTAGTGTGCAACTTAAGCAAAACAAAACTAAATATAAAAAAAATAGTATTAGTAGATCGGGCCCAAACAAATATTTGTTGCATTTTTTAATTGTTTAAGTTCATTTGATTGACTATGTACAATCTTTAATCTATGTTTGATGTTTCATTGTTGAGTTAAACATTTTTAAGCGTCTATGACACATTGCTTTTATTATTTATCTTTATTAGGTTAATCAACATTAACTGCGTGCATCCGCAGGCAGTTTTTGTTATGTTCATTATTTAATATAGGCTCCCTCAAAACACACAGGCACACACAAGATGGACGTCCAGTGTGGATTATAGTTTTATTATAATAATAAATAAAAAAATTAAGTTTTTAATTTGTCAAGTCTCATTATTTCCTATATATTTATTTCCTATATATCATTATTTCCTATATATCATTATTTTCTATATATTTTATAGAATGGGAGTTGGTAAACATATTCAAGGGCGTGCACAGATGGGTGGCATTTTGATTAAATGTAGTGGGCCGCACTGTCCCAAAATGCCAGGGCCGATTTTTTTTCTCCCAGTCCAGCCCTGGTTCCAGTCATCAATACTCCCTTTTTGTGTGGACAAACAGCGAAAACGTGTAGAAAAAAGTGCAGTTTCGAAAATGCCCATGTTTGTGTGGACAGGGCTTTAAGAACAATGTAGTTGGTGATGCTAAAATGTATGACCCCTGCAGCTCTACTGAAGTAAAGAGCGTTCTTGAAGAGTTTTAAACATCCTCACAGTCGTACCTCGTGCAGTCGAGTGCTT
>NC_079440.1:4254121-4516621 GCF_903798145.1 Danio aesculapii
ATTATTATTACTATTATTATTATTATTACTATTATTATTATTATTGTTGTTGTTGTTGTTGTTGTTGTTGTTGTTGTTGTTGTTATTATCATCATCATCATTATTATTATTACTATTATTATTATCATTATTATTGTAATTATTATTATTGTTATCTATATTTATTTTCATTATTATATTGTTTTTTCATTCATTTAGATATACAGTATTTTATATACTTATTACCACATCTTTTTTAAAATATTTATTTAAACATTTCTTTACAGCTATTTTTATTTCAGTTTATTTTTTTATGGTCCTCAAAAATTGTCCAAACACATGCGCTATAGGTGAATTGGGTAAACTAAATTGGCCGTAGTGTGTCTATGTGAATGTGAGAGTGAATGGATGTCCCCAGTACTGGGTTGCAGCTGGAATGGCATCTGCTTTGTAAAACATAAGTTGGCAGTTCATTCCACTGTGGGGACCCTTGATGAATGAAGGGACTAAGCTGAAGAAAAATGAATGCGTTAAATATTAGAGAAATTTACAAGCATTCATTTAAGTTTAGATTTTTAGATCATTTTCCTTTTTTTAAGTTTTTTAATTGCTATGTTTAAATAATATTTCAGTGTCAGCCATGAAATTATTATTATTATTTTTTAAATGAGCACAAGTAAGTGTTTGTAATCTATTAGTCGCAGGCATATGTTCAGACAGCTGCTGAAGTAAACTACAACAAACACCTAAAAGACAACCTAAGACTTCAAACTTCATTTATTCCTTTATTTCTCAGCTCAGCCACTACATGACGCAGTCTCATGCATATTTATGAGTTACTGTTTTACACCTATCATGGGTTTTTTCATAGTCATTGGGACAGAAGGTGATGTAATCCTCAGCGAGTGTCTTGAGTATTATTTTATCTGGTTTATAGTAAATATTCAATACAGCAGCAGCATGGAGGAGGTCAGCAGAGGTTAATGAAGCACCTGAACTCAAATACACTCACGAATATTAAAAACATGTTATTCTGACTTTATTAATGTATCTGCATCTCTCCGTCTTCAAGAAGACGCTCTCACTAATGCACCACAACACAGATTTTCTCCATACAGACTTCATTATAATCCACTTGAACAAAGTGAGAAGTATAGAGTAAAGCTGTATGTGTGCAGACGGGCTGATGCACACACAAACCCCCTGCAGCAGGAAGCAGGAAGTGGCAAGAGGAAGCAGGGCCTCTGGAGCAGGAAATTGAAAGCGTGAGCGTTTAGACCTCTCAGGTTTGAGCCCTAACAAGCCTGCTTTAGAGATGACAGCCTGCGCTTATCAGCCCCATCTCCACTTCCATCAGCCAATGACAGATGTTTACTGCACCACAACCGTGAATAGCAAGCAGAAATCCTCAGAGCTTCCTACTGTCTGTCTGCGTGCGTGTTTAATATAGGGCTGCACAATAAATCACTGAGTGTTTTCGTAATGATAGTATATGCAATATATCACAGGGAAGCACAATAAATTAAATAAATTTTATGTGGGGTGGCATGGTGGCTCAGTGGTTAGCACTGTGGCCTCACGACAAAAAGGTTGCTGGTTCGAGTCCTGGATGGGTCAGTTGGGATTCCTGTGTTTGCATGTTCTTCCCATGTTGGCGTGGGTTTCCTCCGGGTGCTCTGGTTTCCTCCACAGTCCAAACACATGTGCTATAGGGGAATTTAATTCACTAAATTGGTCGTAGTGTATGAGAATGAGTGTTTCCCAGTACTGGGTTGCAGCTAGAAGGGCATATAGTTGGTGGTTCATTCCCCTGATAATATAAAGGGACTAAGCCGAAGGAGAATGAATGAATGAATAATGTCCAATAATAGATTGTTTATCAGATCCGACCAATCAGATGGAGCCTTTACCATCTTCATGCCCGCCCCTCCAGCAGGTGCTGTTAACAGTCAATATTTTTATTTTACATTTATTTGTAAACCGAGTGCGTTTTAAAATCAGTTTCACTTCTTGTTCTTGCTTTATCCATCATATTAATAATCATATTACGTTTCATAATCATATTACATAATCAGTTATGGCCTTTTATCTATTTTTTTAAATGTAGACTGAGAATACTAATGAAAGTCTATGAAGAGGGGGCATTTTGACAACAGCCTAGCAAGCATTTTTTAGTTTTTAAAAGATGTCTAATAGATGTCTAATAGACGTCTAAACATAGTCATCTTGGCTGAAACGAGGTTAAATTTGGGCTGTCAGTGAAAATCTAATAGACGCCTAAGAATAGCCCAAAACTAGACTAGTGATCAAATAAACAGACATGCATGACTACGCATATAAAGTCTGTCTAATCTGTCTATTTGATGACTAGTCTAGTTTTAGGCTATTCTTAGAGGTCTATTAGATTTTCACTGACACAGCAGAAATGTTTCAAGTGTGCCGTGACTATTGCTCAGTGAAATTGTAGGTGATCTTTGAAAGGTAAATTTTTTGCAATGCAATTTGAAAGTGTTGTGAGAAAATGCAGCGTGTTTTAGTCATTTGTTTGCGTTGTGGGAAAATGCAGCACTTTTTGTTTTTTATTGTTTGCGTTGTGGGAAAATAGAGCGCGTTTTTAAAATTGTTTGCGTTGTGGGAAAATAGAGCGCGTTTTTTAAAATTGTATGCGTTGTGGGAAAATAGAGCGTGTTTTTTAAAATTGTTTGCGCTTGCTATCAAACTGATGAAGATCTTTTCTCAATTTGCTGGCATTTTTTTGTAATTGCATGTGTTTTCTTAAATTGCAGCACGTTAAGCTCTCTCGGCCTATGTACATTTAGCAGTGGAGACACAAGCCTAATAAAGGTGACCCAGATCATACCGTACTGTACCTCTCAGTGGAAACGAGACATAAAACGGTCAGAAATGTTTAATTGTAATATATATATATACATTTTTTGGGGTTGCAAAAATGATATAGCTGTTAAACCTAAATAGCTGTAACCTCAATTGCTAAATGTAAACCAAGAAAAACAATGAGGCTGAAATTTCACATTGGTACAGCATGCAAAACCATAATTATTTATTTCACATCTTGGTCCTCCTCTGAGATCAAAATATAACAGTAATTGGTACATAATTAGATGAAGAGATTAATCTGTAAATCCGCTCGCAAGTGACTCAAACCCCATTGACCATTATATTGCAGATATTTAATTGGTGTTAATGATGATTACCTGTGTGCATTGGACTGTAATGTTGCAGATTTGATACGTTCTAATTTTCCGCCGTCATTATTGTGCGCTAATCCGCTGTGACCCGCTATCCGGCAGGGCATTGTGTTGCCATAATAACCTGGCTTTTGCAATGATGTTTTGGGTTCTGACAGCAGAAACGAGTGCCCGGAATCTTATTACCGTGTAGCCCTGGCGAGCATGTGCTTGCTAACAACAGCGAAACCCAAGCAGAATTACAAATCAAGCCCGAGCCCCGGCCCCAGACTGAGCCGAAAGACGAGAATAATAATATCTCCGGCAACAATGAAATTAATCATAGGAGGAAATGGATTTGCTCTGTAGGGGAGGTGGTGAATGAGGGCCTGCGTTTGATACATAGTAAATGTCACTACTGGAAAGAAAAGTAATAGACCTATTTCTTCATTGGATATTGAGGACGGTTAAGAGCTTTGGGCTTGTGTCCTACTCACTGAGCTTTTAGTTAACAATGCATGTCCTTATATTTCTGATATCAGGACGTACTTTAAATATTTTTGGGGCCCGTTTGGGAGGAGTGCATTGAAAAGAACTGCTTTACATGCAAATGAAGAGAATGTATCTGGAACATTAATAGGCCGCATATGCAAACCTTATGAAAGATGTCATTTTATGCTATACAGTTTGATAAGAGTCCTCAGAGGACATGATAAGTGCAAAGCGCTTACGATTGCACTTATTTTAGTGTTGGGCAAATATTATTCACGATTAATCGCATCCCAAAATAAAACTTTATTTGTTTTTTTGTAAATATTTACATATAAACGTATATTTTGCAATGTTGACACCTTTGCACTAATGTCATGTCCTCTATGGAATTATCAATATTTATCTATCGTGATTAACCGCATCCAAAATAAAAGTTTGCTTTGACATAATATATTCATGTGTACTTGTATATTTTTTATGTATATATGAATACACACGCATGCACGTAAAAACAAAACTATAGAAAACTTTTTTGCATAGCTATTTATATTCATATACAATTTGCATCATATTCATATATACATTTATATCTAATTATTAGTGCTCTCAAATGATTAATCAGGATTAATTGCGTCCAAAATGAAAGATTGTATTTACATAATGTACTCACTGTGTTTAAATATTGTGTATATATAAATAAATTCTATAAAATACAAAACCCAAATATTTACATATTTATAGATAATAGTTTTAGATTAAAAATATTTAGTTTATTAATATAAACAAATGTTTTCTTAAATACGTACACACACAGACATATATATATATATATATATATATATATATATATATATATGTGTGTGTGTGTGTGTGTGTGTGTGTGTGTGTGTGTGTGTGTGTGTGTGTGTGTGTGTGTGTGTGTGTGTGTGTGTGTGTGTGTGTATAGTGTGTGTGTGTGTGTGTGTGTGTGTATATATATATATATATATATATATATATATATATATATATATATATATATATATATATATATATATATATATATATATATATATATGACCCTGGGTCATTTCCTCCGGGTGCCCCCACAGTCCAAAGACATGTGGTATAGGTGAATTGGGTAGGCTAAATTGTCCATAGTGTAATCGTCTCACAGCAAGAAGGTCGCTGGTTTGAGCCTCGGCTGGGTGAGTTGGCATTTCTGTGGGGAGTTTGCATGTTCTCCTTGTGTTTGCATGGGTTTCCTCCGGGTGCTCCAGTTTCCCCCACAAGTCCAAAGACATGCGGTACAGGTGAATTAGGTAAGCTAAATCATCCGTAGTTTATGTGTGAATGAGTGTGTATGGGTGTTTCCCAGTGATGGGTTGCAGCTGGAAGAGCATCCGCTGCGTAATACATATGCTGGATAAGCTGGCGGTTCATTCCGCTGTGGTGACCCCTGATTATTAAAGGGACTAAGCTGAAAAGAAAATGAATGGATGAATGAATGAATGAATGAATATAGCATATATATGAATATAGTAAAGTAAAATTAGACGCATACTTTGAATAGTTTGAGCTACAGTAATCTGAAATAATCAGAGGGTACTGAATGTCAGAATACATTAAATATCCCTCAAAAACACTGAAAACTTAAATATGTGTAATTAATAAATTTGATCTCATTTAAATAAATAGATAAATTTGATAACTTACCAAAAAAGTCGACCCCCCTGATCACCAATATATATTTTTCACACTGTTTTTATAAACACGCATTTCGAATGCCAGTAATCGTGATCAATCTTTGCCCAGCTCAGTTTATATATATATATACACACATACATACTGTAGATGATTAGAATTATGCTTACTATCTCTTTCCTTATAGTCTTTGATATGGGAGGGGTTTGGGGGTGTCTAGTGATATTTATCCAGTGATGTGTTCAGGTAAGGGATTATATCAAGCTGCCCAATAAATTAAAAAAATCCTTATTTTATGCTTAACTGAAGAGTTCAAATCCAAAAGCCTCTAAATGCCATCTGAATTTTTTTTCTAAAATGAGCAATTTTCTCAGCCTCCTGTGTTTGTGCTGTCATTTTACTTTAAAGGCAATAAAAATAACCTATTCTATAAATAGAAATTACTGAACCTAAAATCAGGAGCCTAAAAAAAGCAGCTAATTTTAGAAGAAAATTTCAGATGACACTAAGAAGCTTTTGCATCTGAACTCTTCTACTGTTTCTTTAACCGAGGACCTTGCACTACTAAAAGCAGGTTTTGCAGCACACTTTAGCTGCATGTGTCAAATGTAAGACTTGTGTCAGCTCGGAGGATTGTGGGCCAGCTATCATGTTCAACATCCTGTTTAGCCAGCTCTCTTTAAGTCTTGTGCATGCATTTTTCACCTTCTCACATGTACAGAGACTTCATTTAGTCAATTATTCATAAAGCCAACCGGTATTCTTGGAAGTACGGTAATCCAGGAGGAAATCTACAGAGCAATGAACATTTCATATTTCTACTCTGTTTCACCAAATTCACTGTCATTTTTTTTTTTGGTTCATTAGATTAAAAGAGACCTGTAATGCAAACTTGCTTTTATAAGGGGGTTTAAACACAGTTGGGTGGCAACAGTGTATGAATATACACTACCTGACTAAAGCCTTGTCAGGTATCCCAGTTGTAGGAGCAACAAATAATAACTTGACTTCTAGTTGATCATTTGTAAAAGTAGATTTTTCAGATGAATCATCTGTTGAACTGCATCCTAATCATTACAAATACTGCAGAATACCTACTGGAACCAGCATGGAGCCAAGATTCTCACTGAAATCAATCAAGTTTGGTGACTCATGGTTTGGGGGCGTGCAAGAGATCTGCAGAGTGGATGGCAACATCAACAGCCTGAGGTATCAAGACATTTGTGCTGCTCATTACATTACAAACCACAGGAGAGGGCAAATTCTTCAGCTCCTGAAAGCAAAGAAGGTCAAGGTGCTCCAGGAGTGGCCAGCCCATTCACCAGAAATGAACATTATTGAGCATGTCTGGGGTAAGATGATGGCGGAGACATTGAAGATGAATCCAAAGAATCTTGATGAACTCTGGGAGTCCTGCAGGAACGCTTTCTTTGCCATTCCAGATGACTTTATTAATCAGTGATTTGAGTCATTGCAGAGATGTATGGATGCAGTCCTCCAAGCTCATGATAGAGTCAGACACAATATTCATTCTGTTTCCACTGCAGCATGACCACATAATCTATACTGGACATTATTTCTGTTCAGTGACAAGACTTTTGTCTAAGCAAAGTCAGACCTTACTGTCCTAATGAAATCATTAAAAATAAAGGCATGATCATATTTTATTGTGGTAAAATAAGTGTATATAGACGCCTTTGCCTTTCATATGAGCCACTTCTGATACCAAATGATCAGCTAGAAGTCAAGTTATTATTTGTTGTTCCTAAAACTTAGATAGGCGTAAGACTTTTATCAGGTAGTGTACATTGTACAGGTTTAGAATTGGAACAAAATGAAGTTGAGTGATAAAATGACAAATCCATACATTTTATTTCAAATAAGAAACATGATTTAATCAAAACACATCTTCAAGAAACAACCACCCAATAATAAATTCAAATAGTGAGACATAAGTGATTTTAAACCTTTCATTTGTATGAAGAATAATACATTGCTCTTTGCTGTGTTTTGGCATTAAAGGGCACCTAGGTTACCCCTTTTTTCAGATTTAATATAAGTGTTTTGTGTCTCCAGAACGTTTCTGTAAAGTTTCAGCTCAAAACACCCATCAGATTTTTTTATTATACCTTTTATTAAATTCCTATTTATACATTTTTGCACTGGGTGGCGGTTTTGGTGTACTGCTCCTTTAAGGCTAGTCCTCCCCGCCCACCGTTTCTACGTGCCTTTCTGCGTGCCTTAATCTCCTCCCTCAGCAGCGTCAGACAACAGACAGACTTAAGCTGCGGTCGCACTTGACTTTTCTTCCCATAGACTTCCATTCATACGCACGCGAATGCGTCAGACCGGAAACGCAAGGTCATGCGTCAAGTTTCACATGTTGCTGCGGTGCAAAGTTCAAGCTTGGTGAACTCTGACCTGCGAAATCGCATCACTTGACTGCGTGAGATCAATCGAGCATCAAAACAAGACCTCTCTAGACAGAAATTAAAAACATGGAGCAATCGCTCGCTTTATTAATGTCTAATCATCTTGTTTAATCCCGCCCCTTTTCGCAGCGCCGTACGACAGAATTTCGCACACACAAAGCCCAGTGTGACCGTAGCTTTAAAGGAAGCAGATCTCACGTAGCGTTTGTGAGAAATACTACAGTAAGAACTTTACCAATTAGTATTTATTGTGCTGTTGCATCGCAGAGTCACACAAAGTTCACGCGCGCACACACAGATACACACGCACACACAAACCGCCCGTTTAGCATTGCACTCTTTTTGCACGCAAATGTGTCAGGATACAGGGTAATCTCCACTGCTGTATGGATATTTGTTATAATAATGTACAAAATAAACCTGATTTAACGTCCATAAACCGGGACTGAAGCGTCTTCCTTTTAAATTGTTCTGACACGCGGCTATGCTGATGAAGTAAAGCTGAAGTAAATCGCTGTATTTCATGACACACGTGCTCTGTTTTAAAACATTTTAAACTTGAAAAAAACTCACTCTTGATCACATTTGATGATGATTGATGATCCTAGCGAACTGAACCTTTTATTCCCGGTTGCTTTGCGCACGTCTGGTCTTGTTGATATGATTATACCATACACGCGACTACCATGTTAATAGGCGCAGCTGTCAATCAATTCGGTGGGCGGGGGGACCGCACTCCTACATATTAAGTTGCGGTCGGTCTGAAAACGGCTCCAATTTTTCCACTGTTTTTATGTTGTTAAATTAAAAAAAAAAAGGACTGGGTGTGCTTATATCACCCCAATATGAAGGTCTATACACCATACATGCACATATGTCTGTCCAAACAGCTTGAAAAGTAGATTTTTCACCCTTTTCACCCTAAAGGTGTCTTAATAGTTTAAAATCTAAGACATTAACATGCCATTTTACACATTTTAACAGTCATAAAATCCTGCAATGACTATTTTTCTATCCATTCAGTTCCACCAAAACCGATTAGCTGAAGCAACGGCGCAATCTTCACATAAGGATCAAAACCAGAGTGCACAGAAAATGACATCTTATTTATCAAAATCCATGCAGTCAGCCAATACGCCACTATGAAAAACAACCACCCAGTACATTCAAATAGCCAGAAATCTGCACTTCTAGCTGATAGGCACCACCCAGACATGGAAAATCCTAGCAGGAGCAACTCAAAGAACTTTATGTCAGAGATTTGCCTCTTTCATTGCCGCACGCCGGGGTGCAGACGTTCGGATAACTCTGTCGATAAGAAGCGACCTTGGCTGAAAAGCAAGCTCTACAAGTGCTCTGTCTCCTGGCGTCAACTTCATTATCTCTCATGCAACAGGCAGCCACGCTAATTCTAATGCATGCTAAAGCTAAGCGCCGACACGGACTGATAATGACGCCTTCACATCACTTTCACATGTTTAAAGGAATCCCCTTTTTTTTTGGGTAATAGGCTCATCTTACAGCTTTCCTACAGTTAAACTATCATTTCTCTGAATTCTTTCAGCCGATCTAAGGGTCTGGCAGGAGCACTTTTAGCTTAGCTTAGCATAAATCATTGAATAGCATTAGACCGTTAGCATTTCAATCCAAAAATACTGCACATGCGCACAGATTTAAGCCACTTTAACCTGTGTCATAACTGATCCATGCAGTGGCAGATTGAAAACGATTAAACTCGTCCATTCACAGTGACTGTCTTCACAAATGGAAACGAAATTTGGTTACGCTTTTTGCATGTGCCAAAACTGGTGAGCTGGATGGAAAACAATTACCGGCTACATGTGAATTGGAGCTTGTCATTTTTATTTTTTTGCTCGGCATTCATACTCGCAGGTCACAGCTGATCTGTCACCGGTGAGCGACGGATTGTGGGGAATAAGAGACAAGAATGGAACAGACAGCTTGAAAAACCTTTGCTCTCACGGTCTTCCTACGATTGAGAAAATCACCGGGGAAAAGTGTGTAAGATCAGGGCCTGTCTCACCCACACACGCGGCTCCGTATTCTTTCAGCACAGTGTGATGGCACAATCAAACCTTTCCACTGCCTCCCCCAGAGATAAAAATCACAGATTTCACAGACCGCGCTGTCAGGAGCCCCTTTTTACAGCAGCCAGGCTTCACAGATTGCTTTTAATGATTTAATTATTACACAAGAAATCTGTCTTTTCTTTTATCAGATTTTTCTACGCACACTTGTCAGTGTGCTTTACTTCCCTTAAGATATCCAGCATCCCACGGACAGCAATTAAATGATTTCCAGAACGGGAAAATCTAAGCATCATCCCTGGTTTCTTCCATTAATGCTCAACTGAGAATTGTGGACACCTGCTTATCTCTTCTCCTTTAATAGAAAAAGGCCTATTTTTATAAGGATAGTTCACCTAAAAAATACAATTCATAAATACAATATATAAATCTGTTTAACGTCAATACAGAGATATTTGACACACACTCTCCCAATTCAAAACTAGATTAAAGACCAATCTGTTCAGTAAAGCATACACTTAGTCCACCACTTAGGGGGCTTCCACACAGGTTATGCATCTTGTTGATATACACTGTGAACATCAGCTACGCTAATTATCTTCTTTATTCTCCATTTCCACCTGGGGATACTCTTCCCGAGGCCCTCAGACTATGCAGAGTCACTGATTCGATCCAAGACCAACGACGAGATGAACCCAAGGTTTCCATATCCTGGACCAGGCCGTATCCTGAGCAGCTACTGTGGTGGTCATGGAAGAGTGGAGAACATGAGACTGATTCCTGTGACGCTCCAGAGACAGACAAGTCGTCGCTGAGGCCAGCTTCAAGCCTCCGCCACTGAGACTGCAGCTCTGCACAAGACGTTTGGCCAGCGGAGAAATTAAAATGGTCGTGCCCAACTGAGCCTGGTTTCTCTCAAGGTTTTTTTTCTTCACTTTCGCCATTTAGTGAAGGTTTTTTCCCTCTCCGCTGTCGCCACTGGCTTGCATGGTTCGGGATCTGTAGAGCTGCGCATCGTTGGATTTGCTCTTCAGTATTTGGACTCTCAGTAGTGATTATTAAACCACACTGAACTAAGCTAAACTGAACTGAACCTAAACACTACAAACTGAACTACACTGTTCTTATTTACTGTGACCTTTTATGTGAAGCTGCTTTGACACAATCTACATTGTATAAGCGCTATACAAATAAAGGTGAATTGAATTGAATTGAATATTTATTCAATGGAAATGTATGATAATCTATGGAACATGCTAAATTAAATTAGCTAAAATTTAAATCTTTCATAGATATAACAAATATGCCAACCCAGGCTCATTCTGAAAACGTACCGCTATATACATTTCTGGAGAGCACCAAATATGTCTCAGGATGTACATTTTTTTGCAGTTTTTGTTTTCGTGAATCCACCAGAGGCCGCTGTGTATGCTTTTTGAGATCTCAGATTTCTCTCGCGAGTGCCTCTCGCGCCTGCTGTTCTTGCTTAAATCCACCAGAGGCTGCTGTCGACTGACTGACTGACTGACTGACCGATCAACTGACCCACCCTCCTCCTTTCCTAAACCCAATCAATAGTGTTTTCAAAGGCACCGATTGACCAACACCTACCCACTTCCCTAAATCCAACGACAGTGTTTTGAAAAGCAATCCCGAAAAAGAAAAGCCCTCGCTGCAGCCTGATTTTTACCACATTTTCGGATTTTACCACATTCTCACCCTGTTATTTACTTGTTTATTTAATTTTTTGGCTTTTGATTTTGCTTTCTGCACTCTCAGAAATAAAGGTACAAGATCTGTCACTGGGGTGCTATCTTTTCAAAAGGTACAAATTTGTACCTAAAATAAAACCTCCATAATGTCCATATTAGTACCTCAAGGGTACATATTGGTACCTAAAAAGTACAAAAGTGTTCCTTTTAAAATTTGTAGGTACTAATATATACTTTTGAGGTACCAATATAGACCCTTCAAGTACAACTATGTACCTTTTGAAAAGGTACCACCCCAGTGACAGCTGTCGTACCATTATTTCTGAGAGCGTGGAACCGTTCTTTGATCGACTCGAACCCTGTCTTTGGGATCGACTCCATTCCAGGTCAAAAGTCCGCCAACGTACGCGGCGAGCCATTTGAGAAACTGCCAACAGCGGGAAAGCAGTCAATACGGAGGTAAGCGGTCAGCTGGTAAGCGCGAAAAGGAATGGCATCATAGCACCCTGTAGCGTTGGTTTTAATAACGAAATGCAGCCATAAGTACCTCTGGCTACATAATTCACGATCTCCAGAAATGTATATAGGGCTGCGTTTTCAGAATAAACCTATATTGCAACCATAAATAAAATAATTTTGATCAAATTGAATGGATATTTTACGAATTAAGCTCTAAATGTGTTTTTAAAAGGGATAGTTAACCCCAAAATTTTATTGTACTCACTATTTACTTACTCTCAAGTGGTTATAAACCTTTTTTTCTTCTTTTGAAACCTGTAATCATTGACTACCATAATAGGAAAAACAAACACCCTGGAAGTCAAGGGGTTTTCAGTATTCTTCAAATTATCTTCTTTTGTGCAGTGTAAAAAAATGCCAGATTCCACACAATTCCTTCATGTTGTTCCCAAACAAAACGATTAAGTTCACTTTTTTACTAATTTAAGTAGATTAAACATAAAACAATTAAGTTGACCTCAAGAAACGTAAGAATTGTGTTATTTCATTTATTCATTTTCCTTCAGTTTAGTCTCTATTTTAAAGGTCACCACAGCGAAATGAACCGCCAACTATTCCAGCGTATGTTTAACACAGCGAATGCCCTTCCAGCCACAACCCAGTACTGGGAAACACCCAGACACTCTCACATTCACACACACTCATACACTACGGCCAATTTAGTTTTATTCAGTTCACCTATAGCGCATGTGTTTGGACTGTGGGAGAAACCGGAGCACCCAGAGGAAACCAACACGAGGAGAACATGCAAACTCCACACAGAAATGCCAACTGGCCCAGCCGGGACTTGAACCAGCAACCTTTTTTCTGTGAGGCGACAGTGCTAACTGAGCCACCGCACCACCCTGTGTTGTTTCAACCCAAACAGGTTTTCAAACAAGAAAAGGGTGAGTAAATAATGATACATTTCCATTTTTGGGTGAACTGTCCCTTTAAGCGCAGATGTGACTGCCAAACTCCCAGTCTTCACACAACAGCCTATAAACCCTTGTTTCCTAGGAAACGCTGTCCTCTGGTTCTTCCTCGGGTCTCCTCATCCCCATCGGACACCAAACTTGTGGCTTTCTCTGAATCAGTGAGGTATTTTCAGTCTCTGAGGACATCCAGTCACCCGGTCTGCACTCCGGTACTTACCTCACATTCACCATGCATTTAAATCGGCTGTTAAACCCAATAATAGCTGCTTAGACCGTCTGCCTTTTTCTGTCTGTGCCTCGTTCCTCCCAGCACATTATTTTCTATAATATTGTAGCTAATGCTAGGCCTAAATAATTAGGGGGTATAAAAAAAGATATTCTCCCTTTGTACGTGTCATCAGAGGGGGAAAGACCCACCCATTATTCAACATCTCTTCCTAATTCGCATAGACAGCCCTGAGTGAGAAGCAGCCGTCCACCATTATGGTGCGTTCACACCAGACATAGATGAAGCGTAAAGCGCAAGTGATTTACATGTTAAGTCAATGCAAAGATGCGAATAGACATCCTGCGGCGCTATTCGCGCAAATGAGGTGGCGCTCAAGTTGGAAAATCTGAACTTTAACAAACATTCACAATGCATTAACCAATCAGGAGCTTGCTCTTGTAGAGGCGTGATTATGACATAGTGCCTGTTGTTGGTGTCCCGAGAGGAAATCCTCCTGCCGACACTGGACAACAGCTCATCAAACTGGGCTCGGCTCAGTCGCAAGCACCACTGAAAGCCTCTATCATCCAGGTATAGTTTCTGGAGGAGTTGATGAATCACAGAGCTGGGTGCACCTCTGAAAGGATCTAGCGAGCTGAACAAATCTACGCTGTTTGTCAGCCTTTCTAAAGCACATAAAAGTACAGCTACTCTCTCTCAATATAATCCATGTTAGCCATTTAGCAACGAAGCTAGAGTCACCGGGCAGACAGAAGCCCCGCCCATGACTCGAATTTGCGTCTGTTGTTAAGTGAATTTGACGCGCGAATGAAGCGAGTAAACTCAAAATGTAGCTTGTTTATGCCACATCTGGTGTGAACACAGCATTAGAGTTTTGAATCTGCCACTATGCTGACACACAGGCATTTGTATAGCTTATATTTTGAAAAGAGCACAATCTAACCTGAATTTAAAGCAACAGTCACCAAAATGCCACAATTAGGATTAAAGCCTATAAGGGTCAGTTTCAAAGAGCAATAAAACATTATTTGTGTGGTGTTTTGAGCTGAAATTTCACATACATACTCTAGGGACATCAGAGACTTACATCTTGTAAAAAGAGGTATAAGAGGTCACCTTAAAGATATAATTCTCAAAATTAATAAACCATTAACTTTGACTTTTGTCTCAATAAACTCCTAATTTGCTGCTTATTAATAGGTAGTTAGGTTTTGGTATAGGTAGGATTAATGATGTAGAATAAGATTGTGCAGAACACTATGTACTTTATAAGTACTAATAAACTTAAAAATCCTCATAATTGGTTAATATGCCACAGTGAGTGGTTATTTAAACAAAATTGTTATCCTATTATTTTGTTTAAGCAATCCTTACATAGTTTATGGGATTTTAAGATTAATTAGGATTAAGCTTATGCTTAATATTTCTTTCTTGTCATCATATTTTATGTTTTGTGGTTTGGTTGTGGTTGAATTAATATTTTATAGTATAAAATAGAATAAAATATATATATTTTTTAACTTTTTTTATTTAGGAAAAAATGACAGAAGGGGAGGAACAAAATTATAAAAACGAAGAACAAAGCGGTTGTCATATGGGTTACAAAATCAAGTTATAATACATTTGAAACACATTATCACATGATGTTTACAATGACATACTCAGTCCATTTTTGCCAATACTTGTTGCACTTTCTTTGAATCAAGTCTTAGGTTAAACATCTCTCCATACAGTGTATTTCCTTTACAATTCTTATCCTTTGAGCACTTGTTGGACGATCAACTTTCGAGTTATGGCTTTTTTGCTATACCAAAAGTATTTGAATGAAGTATTTGTCAATAGTTGAAATAATTTCATATATTTTCCCATGGTAAAATGCAATAAATGAGTAGTTCAATTCTTCTCCAGTTATCTTTTTTATTTCAGTCGCTATTTTATACCAGAAGAGATGTATTTTTGGGCTAGACCAAAAAAACGTGAAAATGGTTAGCCATTGAGGTTCCACATCGTCTCCAACAAGAGTCCAATCTTTCAATATCTGTACGCAATGCAAACAGTTTAGGAATTTTCATTCATTCATTTTCTTTTTGGCTTAGTACCTTTATTTATCAGAGTTCGCCACAGCGGAATGAACCGCCAACTTATCCAGCAGATGTTTTACTCAGCGGATCCCCTTCCAGCTGCAACCCATCACTGGCAAACACCCATACACACAAACACTACGGACAATTTAGTTTACCCAATTCACTTATAGCGCATGTCTTTGGACTTTTGGGGGAAACCGGAGCACCCGGAGAACATGCAAACTCATGCAATCAGATTTTTTGTCCAATCTCTCTCCAAGCTCTAGAGTTTGCGGTTTTTGCTTGTGTGACACACATATCTGTCCACTCTTCTTCTGTTATTTGTTGGTTTGACTCTTTCTCCCATTTTGAATAAAAGTATTTAATCTTAAACCTCTCCTATGACTGTCATTTCCATAATAGCTGGATTTTTTAATAGAATTTCAAGATCCTCATATATAACAGAATACTTTTATCTTATTCCATAAACCAGGACCTTTCAGATTACATTCATATCGCAGGGTGAGCCATGAAAATGATATAAGCAGCCAATCAGAGAGCAGTATGGTGGCCTAAGTCTTATCTGATTGGCTGAGGGGGAGGCATAATAGCAGAAACAGAAATAAATCAAACTCTCATGAATATTCATTTTGACATGCTGATGTTGTTCCTCAACCATCCAGGAGTGTCCAATTACAATGCAGCGTGAATATTAATGAGCCATATTTCAAGACTATAAATTCACAGGTAGCTGGTCTCAGAGGACACACTGTAGCCTCTTGTAGCCTCAGGAGTGCTCAGGTCAGTCAGCACACAACAAAGCACTTGCATTTGATAGATGATATAACCTGCCTGTACTTAAAAGTGTGTACAAACAAATTCCCTCAAGATAAGCTGTATGTGACCCTCATCTCAACCCTGCCGTCACATGCATTTTTTTAACCTCAAAATACATGTATTTATTGGTTTTTGTTTGAACTAAAACATAGGGGAAAAATGACAAAGCTTATTCTGAAACATTAAAACATCAATAAATAAATAATAATAATAATAAAACATCAAAATCTTAAACAACAAATACATGAAAACATCAGGAATCAAATAAATAAAAAAAGGTGGAGAATAAATAAATAATAAATAATTAGACAGAAATAATGATAATAACAATAAATCATCAAAACAATAAACAATAAAAACATTAAAACATCAGAAATCTAACAAATAATAAGAGGTAGAAAACAAATAAATAAATAAACAAATAATAAATTACATAGATATAATAATGATAACAGCAATAAAACGTGAAAACATTAAACAATAAAAAAATGAAAACATCAAGAAGCAAACAAATAATAAAAAGATGAAAAATAAATTAATAAATAAATTACATAAATAATAAAGATAATAACAATAAAACAAAAACATCAGAAATCCAACAAATAATAAAAAGACAAAAAACTAATAAATAAATAACAAATTACATAGAAATAATCATGATAACAACAAAAAAACATGAAAACATTAAACAATAAAAACAGGAAAACATCAGGAATCAAACAAATAATAAAAAGATGGAAAACATTAATAAATAAATAAATAAATTACATAGAAATAATAATGATAATAACAATAAAACATGAAAACATCAGGAATCCAAAAAATAATAAAAAGATGGAAAACCAACAAACAAACAAATAAATAAATAAATAACTTTTAAAGTACATTAAAAATAAAAAATGAATGAATAAATGAATTAATTAATTAAGTAGTTAATGCAATACATTTTTTTGTACATTGCATTTTACAGATTTCCAATGTGTCATTTTGTCTTTTAATTGTCTTAGTTCATTAATTCTGAACATTATAGCAGACATTAAAAAAAGTCTTTGACATCTTAAGCGTCCAAAAATGATGCATGGTCCACCTGGTGACAAAAGTAGGCCCATATTTCTATAAAAATCTTGTAATTTCCCTTTACAATATATGTCAGCTTCATCAGAGCACATTATTTTAACCCACTGACTGGCTACAAGACGGCCTTTGAGTTTCTTTCCTCTTTAAAGCAATAACCTTCTTCATGGTCAAATGTCAGGTCAAATGTATAGAAAAATTATGATTATTTAATATTTTTATTATATTTACAGGAATATAACATGCTCACCACAATAAATATATGAAAATACAGCAATATTTAAAAAAATACTATTTAAAAGCACTGATTGTGTTTTAATATATTTCAAAATGCAATTAATTCTTATGATGAAATGCAGATTATTAAATAAAATATTTTTGCAATTTACAAGCACTGATTTTGCTTTAATATATTTTAAAGTACAATTAATTCCTGTTATGAAAAGCTGAACTTTTAGCATGCATTGCTGCAGCCTTCAGTGTCACGATCCTTCAGAGGTCTTCCTAATGCTCAGCTGTCAGTAAAGGAGTGCACCGGGAGCTTTAGCTTTACTAAAACAAGAAAAGATTCCTGAGAGAAGCGTCGTCTCGAGATCTGACTCAGCATATGTGAAATAATTTCTCCCTGCTCCCCATTCCTTATGCAAATATCAGCCTGGAATGAATGAGGTTGGCCTGCAGTGTGAATTGAAACCAGTCTGGCTGCGTCTCATTAAGATAACAGATGCGTGACTCTTTCTGTGCCACGCTGAACTCGTTTTATAGGGTTTCCGTATAGGAGAGCCACAGCAGGCCACTAAGTGGTGGTTTTCGGTGTGTGTTTCTCTGGGGGACAGTGGAGAATCGGCTCGCAGCTCACAGACATGAAGGTGCCAGTGTGAGAGAAGAGAAGTGCATATAGCTCACATCATTAAGTATGTCATTAAGCAAAACCATCCCCTTTGATTGCCACTGTGGGTATTCAGATATCTAACAACCACCCCACTGAGACCAGATACTTTGCTTTGGGAGGAGATATAAGTAAGCCATTTTAACCCTAAAATGTCCACTGCATATCTAATGAACTTGTAAGGCCTGGAAATGATCCATAAGTTCCAATAGTGGAATAGTGGAACTGGATGCAGCCTTTATGATGCAAGCTGAGATTACATCGCTCAGAGATGCAATGTTAGACACAATGCACTAAACAGAGCTAGTGACATTCCTGTGAGGGGTAGGGTTAGGGGCGGGGTTAGGTGAGCGCATTAAAAAGCATTGGATTAATGCCTTTCACAATAGGCTTGCTTGTAATAAAGATTTACAGAACCTTTCTGCTGCTGAATGGTTGGCTTTTTATGTGTATTGTATATCTTTTCGCATTTCCCTTTTTACATTTTTATTTATTTATTTGTTATTACTGTATTGGAGTTGCGTATGCACCCTATATGTGCACTTGCATTTCTGTGACGCTTGAGCACTTTGAGGTTTGCAGACTGTTAGTCTCTTCTGGTAAATCCACAAAAGGGAAATTAGTGTTGGGGATGTTTGTTTGCATATTTGTTTGTTTGTTTCTGTTGTTGTTGACTGTCTGTTTTGGGCAAATTTACAAATAAAATCCTAAAGTATCAAAAAAACCATTGGATGCAGCTCAGATTGCACTCTTATGAGACCCCTCTCATGAGTTCAAGACTTTATTCCATGACTTCTGTTGTCTTATTGATAGCTTATACTTGTTTTAAAAACATGTTTAAGGCCTTTATTGTTGTACAAAGTATTTCAGCATTTGGTTCACAGCTATTTGCTCTGACGTTTTCGAAAGTAAACATTAGATTTGCTTTAAATCTTATCTTTAAATTAGCAGTTTTCTGTATTTTGTGTTTATCCCCTGTTTATTCATGCTTTTGCATTATGGGATCTTCATCTTTCATCCAACATCTTTTAACCTTGATAAGTTCAAGAAAGTGACTTTTATTGACATTTTTAATAGCTTGCAGTGCTATATTGTCTGGGTTGGTGTTGTAAAGTATGCTACAAAAACCTTCTAATAAACTGCTAGTACATTTTCTGCTATTTTACAGACTTACAGACACTATTTATTATTTCTTATATTATTTCAAACTACTAAAATGTCAATAAAAGTCACTTTGGTAAACTGTAGAGTTGAATTTTCAACATCAAAATTCGACAGAGCAGAGATCAACATCCCATAATGTAATTCTCAACCGTAAATGAACAGAAAACACTTGTGAATCACTAAATATGGAAATTGTTAGTTAACATATACATGTTTTATTGCTATTTGATTACTCCTATCGTATCATGTTGAAATTTGATTATCATATATTATGTAAGATATTATATCGCATTAGCCCTGTGTTCTGACCCCCACAATAAAATCGACAGAGCTTTAAATATCAGCTGACAAAGACTTAATACTTGAATATTAATACTTAATACTTTTGAATTTGAGTCTTGTAACCAAAAACAGAATCTCAGCTTTTTGGCCATTTAATTGGCAACAAATTACATATTACATAAATATTTTTTGATGAATCAAATTTTATATAGGTTATACAAACATCTAACATCATCCTTTTTGTCAAAAATATTAATAAACTGATACATTTCATCACAAGACATGTGAACGACTTCTCCAACCAATAGTGTTATTCAGGGCGGGTTTTCTGAGAGAAAGGAAACATATTTAAAAACAGTATTTTCTTCTATAAACATAACATTTGCATGAACATTTTAATTGCATGATTAGTCAAGAAATGCTGTAGTGATTGTTAAAATATACCTTTTAATTTCTTTTACTTGCCTTCGATGACTAGCGTGACGAGAGCGCCCTCTCTCGGCCACTGAAACCCCAGCGATTTACAAGCAGATTGAATCCGTTCAAAGAAAATGGAGTATCCTGATAAATCTACAAATATTACGATTATTTCAACAGGTAATGATTAACACGTCAAATATAGCGGAAGGTAAATTATAATAAGTAACGTATTGTGTTTTTTTTTTCTTATTTGAAGCCGTGTGATTGGTGTAACTACAACGGAGGAATCTTGTATGGAGTTTAGGTAGCTACTCCTTTGCTCTACATGGCGTTTCCTCAGGATATAGGCTTAAAAACTGCACAACAGAATGGACTGTGATGAATTTCAGCATTCACACATGGCACATTCATCTTTTATGAAGGTAAGTTTGGGGGATTGTTTAATATTAGCTTACTTTGTATATTTAACGTTAGTGTTTGCTACTAGTAAACAGATACTGAAGTAATATAGGCTAATCTATGTTGTCTTTATAAACTCGGAAACCCTTTGCTCCTGTTAATGTGGTAATACAGCTGATTAGATTTTGGAGATGTTTGTTGTAGTTCTGAGATATGAATTTATGAGATTAGGATAGGCCTACTGAAATACAAATATGTCTATGTTTTGGAGGGATTTTTTTTCAAATGGATCCCTGCTGAAAAAACCAGCTAAAACCAGCCTAAGCTGGTTGGCTGGTCTTAGCTGGTTTTAGCTGGAAGTAGCTGGTTTTAGCTGGTCTCCCAGCCTGGTCAAGCTGGTTTTAGCTGGTCTCCCAGCCTGGTCAAGCTGGTTTTAGCTGGTCACCCAGCCTGGCCAGGCTGGTCAAGCTGGTCTCTCAGTCTGACCAGGCTGGTTTTAGCTGGTCTCCCAGCCTGGTCAAGCTGGTTTTAGCTGGTCTCCCAGCCTGGCTAGGCTGGTCAAGCTGGTCTCTCAGTCTGACCAGGCTGGTTTTAGCTGGTCTCCCAGCCTGGTCAAGCTGGTTTTAGCTGGTCTCCCAGCCTGGCCAGGCTGGTCAAGCTGGTCTCTCAGTCTGACCAGGCTGGTTTTAGCTGGTCTCCCAGCCAGGTCAAGCTGGTTTTAGCTGGTCTCCCAGCCTGGCCAGGCTGGTCAAGCTGGTCTCTCAGTCTGACCAGGCTGGTTTTAGCTGGTCTCCCAGCCTGGTCAAGCTGGTTTTAGCTGGTCTCCCAGCCTGGCCAGGCTGGTCAAGCTGGTTTTAGCTGGTCTCCCAGCCTGGCCAGGCTGGTCAAGCTGGTCTCTCAGTCTGACCAGGCTGGTTTTAGCTGGTCTCCCAGCCTGGTCAAGCTGGTTTTAGCTGGTTTCCCAACTTGGCCAGGCTGGCTTTAGCTGGTCTCCCAACCTGTTTTTTTTTGTTTGTTTGTTTGTTTGTTTGTTTGTTTGTTTTTTTAAGCTAGTTGGTCTACTGGTCAAGATGGTTTTCATTTTACACAATTACACATGAATTGTAATTGTTGCAAATGAAATTGTTGCACTGACAAATTCTAATTATTCTAGTTATTTAATAATATCTGAGAAGAGTCTAAAACAAAAATGATTATAGTGATTTTGCAAATAAATTGTAGCAGAAAGCATGACAGGATTGGCCATCGGGAGCACCGGGATGATATTCCCAGTGCCCATGTGACTGATTTGGCCTGCTGCTAGCCAGTTTTTTTTTACAGTTGAAGTTAAATTTTTTTCTTTTTTAAATATTTCCCAAATAATGTTTAACAGAGCAAGGAAATTTTCACAGTATGTCTGATAATATTTTTTTCTTCTGAAGAAAGTTTTATTTGTTTTATTTCGGCTAGAATAAAAGCAGCTTTTAATGTTTTAAAAACATTATAAGGTCAATATTATTAGCCCCTTTAAGCTATTTTTTTGATAGTCTACAGAACAAACCATCGTTATACAATGACTTGCCTAATTACCCTAACCTGCCTAGTTAATCTGATTAACCTAGTTAAGCTTTTAAATGTCACTTTCAGTTGTATAGAAGTGTCTTGAAAAATATCTAGTAAAATATTATTTACCGTCATCATAGCAAAGATAATTTTGGATTATTGGCCTTAACTTTAAATGCTGAATTTGAAAATGATCAGTTTAGTACAGTTTAAAGTAATTGTGGTACGATTTGATTCACATCCTCTTCATGCTTCACCAAAACAGAAAAGTGTGCAAGTATGGAGAAGAAAAAAAAAAAATTTAATTTATTTTTTTGTTAAAAAGAAAGCACTTCTAGATGAAGCAGAAGCTAAATGTAGCAAAAATTTCCCCTCAGCAGCTCAGTTGCTCGTCTGGCAATAATTTTTTTTTCTCTTTATCTTTAATATTTGTTAGAAGCATTGCAAATATTAGCGCTACACCCTAGTATCATCACATAAAATACTATATGTTGGTATAATTGTGAATTTACATGAACTTTTTTGCAGACAGATGTTCATAATTTAGGAAGGCAGCAGGGAGACTGGAGCTAATGCAATACCTTTTATAATAACAATAAAAAAACTATGCAGTCATAACTGATAGTAAGACAAAACATGTTTTATGACGTGTATTGTGTTGTTAGGGGTCTCAAACTGCCATTCATGCGCCCTCCGCCCAGTAACTGACATCTATCTATCCATCCATCCATATGCATATACATTTTTAATTAATATAATTGTTGTGCAGTTTATAGCTACTTGAGGTTTTGACCCACCACCTACTGGACATTTAAGGTGCACTATATAGGCTATTTATGGTTGCTTTTGGTTTCTCTCAGTGCAAGTTATCGAGAGTAACACACGTGTAGATTATTTCTGTGGTTGATTTGAACGTTGAAGTCTTGGAACTATATGTCCGTAAGTGCTCTATTTCACTAAAGCTCTATTTTTGTAAACATTCAAGAGTCATTCGATTATAATTGATTTCATACCACCAGTATTTTGTTGTACAAACACTTCATGGCTTACACACTATGCTGGTGGTGATATATTTTTGCCAATATTCATGTGTATTAAAAATGTGTATTAAGATTAGTATTAAAAAAGCTATGCACATTAGTAAATATTCGATGGTGGTGTAACAATTTAACTTTGCAATTTTTTTATACGACTTGGCTATAATATACATTTATTCGATTTTCCTCGTATTACAATTTGTATAAAAACGAGTAAACGAGTTATTTTCAATTGGTTGAACTGAACAAGTTAAAGTAAATGTGAATATACGCATAGCCTACATTTCCCCTATTTGTTGTACAAAAAAACAATTTGCAGATAAGCCAGTAAATTTAAGTTACCCAAACTGTTTCTGATGTTCTAATCTGGGGGACTGCTAAACTTCTGCTTAAGCAACAAGTGTTCAGAACATAATTATAATTATGATTTATTTATTCTATTATTTGCAGTACTTTCATAGCAATTTAAAATACCCCTTTAATATGTACAAGAAAAATATAATTTCATTGCATATATATACTCTGTGAAAGAATGACTGAGTAATGTCTGGCCAAACACATATACATTTCAGAAGCTGTGTGATTTGCATTACCACGAGTTACCACTTTCTTCTTGTGCTTGGATGTTAAAATTGCCCTCTTATGAGTTTCCAATGTACCCCATTAATTCGAGGTTAAGACCCCAGGTCTAAGCCATTTCAAGATGAATGAATAAATAAATAAATTCATCTACATATGTTTAGAACTTCTAATTTCAATTTGTAAATCACTTTGCATAAAAGTCTACTAAATTAATAAATGTAATATAAATTTAAAGATAATTGCTTTGTGCCAAGGTACATACAATTCCTACTGGTAGTTTCCAGTAAAACTAGTTATTTTCTTAGTCTGATGATTCTGGTGGAAAATAAAGATGGACAAGGCAAGAGAGGGTAGCATTAAAGAGAAAGCATTTAATTATTGACATTTAATGGCATGTCATTTTTATACAGTTTCATTTGCCAAACCTTCAGCCAGTGATAGTTAATTTGCAAAAGGACAGCCTGGGTGGGTGTTGAATTTCCCAGTCTGAAATTGTCCCATTCCACCCCTGGCATAAAGTACAGCATAAATCTGTAGCACTGACTCTAATCACATTAAAAGAAACACATTCACCATAGTTTTGAATAGACGTGTACACAAATAACAAAATATTGTCTTTATATAGTAAATCTATAATAGATTTATATAGTATATGTGATAACAAAAAATAGAAACAATATTTACAATATATTTGGCATCAAATTCTTAAAGCATTAAAATTGTTATTAATTTATTCAGTCAGAGAATATATACAAAAGTATTTTAAGTTATATACACAAAACATACTGTCATCTGGATTTCCCCACTTACTATGGAATACAATTCTCAATAGCAAAGGACATGGCAGACATTGCAGCGAAGATCTAAAAGTGTAGGATGTGTTTTGGGTCGGATTAAGTGAGGGGAGAGAAACAGACTGACAGCGGTGACAGAAACGCAGTAGCGCTACATGGCAAGAGCTGTACTGTGACACACCTACATCTATGATCACTGCCAACACCCACCCTAAACAGCCAGATACACATCACCCACTCTTCCTCAGACACCCCTTACTCAAACCTCCAACAGCCATACACCTAGATCCCACAAACCCACTCATGCTACCACACTTTTCTCATCCAACTCGCCTTTCTACACCCATCAACTACACAACCCTTCGACCCATCAACTACCTCTCCCTAACCTACTTCTCCCACATCTTCATACCCACATGTACCTTGCACCTTCTTCCACACACACCAACAATATGAAACCCACCCATAACCCATACACTAACATCCACCAAAAAACATTTACTAACACCCTGTTTATCCACTGACATATACACAAATAACCCCTACACTAACTCAGACAATCACTACCATCCCTACAAACACACTGTACATCCACTAACACTCAAACCTCCTCTAACACCCTGTATACACACTAACACTCAAACCTCCTCTAACACCCTGTATACACACTAACACTGAAACATATAGACACTCTTAGTGAATGGGTTATGAGTGTGTATGTGTTTTGTTCTCTACCAAATTTAAGGTGTGCTAAATTAGAAAAAGAGAAACAGGATCTTGTTGAAGAGCTGGCCACCTACAAAAGTCTCAACATAACACTGCAGCACAATATAAATGAAGTGCTACAAAGAGCCTTCTCCAAAAAAGGTATTATTCCAAATCATTTACACCGCATTCAGAATTTTCAGACCAATTCTCTGGAATTAATTCACTTTTTAATTTTTTTTTAATCTTTAATAAATTTTTAATCTTACAATTTATGCTAAAATTGCTCCCAGTTGATGGCCTTTTAAGGTTTATTCTATCTTATTGGGTTCAGATTTGTGTTGTTTTGGCTATTTTGCTTTCTGTCTCTCAAATATGTCTTTTTTCATTATAGTGTATTTAAAAATAAATGGTTATTGAATTGAAATAAAACTTTATTCATTTTAAAACATTAACATACAATATTTATCTCTACCAATTATATATATAAAATATATTTTTTTGTTCTTTTCAGCTCCATCTCTTCTTAATAGACCTTCTGGCTCTTTTGAGAGCACACCTGAGAGATCAGATGAGCTGCCCAATGGTTCTGAGGACGACAACAACAACACCTATGAACCGATGAGACTCTATGAAGTAAATGGTGACAAGGTACATTACTATAATTATCAAGCCTTTTTACACTATTGGTTTCACACATCAAAAATGAACTTTTCCTTAAAATTTCTTCCCAACAGTTTTCCAATCTTTTTGATTCCCAGAATAATTTTTTTTCTGCCTTTTGGTCTACTACATGGGACAGCTTCATTTACTCCAAAAAGTCTAAAGTGTTTTAATGTTTTGACGTTTTACTGTAAAAGCAAATTAAATAGCATAGTTTGTTTTAAATAATGTTACTGCTAACACTGGCTTTAAAACTTGCTCACAACTGTTAAATATTATGACCAAATGCATTTTTTAATCTATTTAAGTAACCATATTATAACCTAGATAGAACATTTAGGTGGTACAACCTTTTTTACTCAATTGCATGCATGCTTTTTAATGTTTATACCTAACCCTATACCTAACCCCTCACAGTGATATCAATAGCTCTATTGAGTGCAAGGGTCTGAGACTGCATTTTAGAGATTACGCATCTCACCTTGCATGCGCAAGTATATACAGCCGGATACTATTGCACAGATTCATTTTTGATCGCATTTGTGAATAATATCTGGCCAAAAATCATAAAACTATATGAGTATGTATGAGTAGTATTTATTTATTTTTTTGCTGGGGCTTAAATTATTTATTTTTCCTACCTTTCAAACCTACATTTTATCCAAACACAAACAGATAACTTTTTTCTTCCATTTCAGCTGTTTACATGAAGGCTTTTTCGAGCTCAGTCAGATTTCTAATGTATTAGTTTGCACGTAAACAAGCTGAAGCATCAAACCCTGAAGTCAAAATATCCTCACCTATACATAATTGAATTCAAAACATTGTTTTGCATGTAATGGTATATAATAATACACCCAATATTCTGACAACATCAAAGAACTGAATTCTTGATTTGATGGTAGATGTTTGTCAGTTGTTGTTTTTTATTATCCATTCATTCACAGTAAATTGTTACCCTTTATGTAAATCTGCATAACACTGAATAAACATTAAAGAGATGGTTCCGATTTACTCACCATATTTACTCACATATACATATATATATATATATATATATATATATATATATATATATATATATATATATATATATATATATATATATATATATATATATATATATATATATATATATATATATACATATACATATATATATATATATATATATATTTATATATATATATATATATATATATATATATATATATATATATACATATATATATATATATATAATATATATATATATATATATATATATATATATATATATATACATATATGTATATATATATACATATATACATATACATACATATATATATATACATATACATACATATATATATACATATACATACATATATATATATATATATATATATATATATATATATATATATATATATATATATATATATATATATATATATATATATATATGAGCAATTCCATGCAAATGCCAAGTTTTCACCAAAATAGAGAAACCGTTTCTACATTTTTTTTTTTGTGTAAGCAAGTATTTTACAGTACTTTAAAAGTACTCATAAATGTATCTGTCAGTGTTTCAAACTATTATATTTAACTTGCCAAAATCACACAAGTGGCAATTTCACAGCTGTCACATCCATAACGCAAAAGTGTCACATCCGTAACAACACTTTTTTTTCCCGTAACTTTGTGGTTAGTTGTTCTGGAAAATATAAACAGATGTGTCAATATAATGTTAACATATACTTTCTATGTCAATTTTGTATTGAGTTTTTACTGCAAATGTCACATCCATAACGCTGGAATCAGCCATATATAAATAAATATATATATTATTTTTTGTTTTCTTCCTGTGTCGCTCTAGGGTTAATAGCTTTAAGCATTCAAATGGATCATTTACATGCATCATATCTGAATATTCAGCTGAGCAACAAACGTCTGTCCGGAGGCTTTGTGTTTGTTTGTGTGTTTCAGCTGGTTTAAAAAGCCGTGTCACACAGCATTTGCATGGGCTTTGATTGAGTTTGCATCTTTCAGGTGTGCGCCGTGAATCAATGGAGGCATTTTTCTTATAGTAGCAGCTGCGTTAGCTTGAGATGGCCGTTAAAACAGCACATCTGCCACACGGCTGCGTGAGGAAACTGTGCCATGCTTATTTTCCTCGGCCTACGTGCATAAACGGCCCTTTCAGCCGCATCCCTAAATCACAGCTCTGCTGGACGCTGATGCTGCAAAGTGAAGGGTAATTTGGATAACGTTTGCCACAACAAAAAAGCCAGGCTGTCAGAAATGATTTCAAGCTGATACCAATTTCAGGACACAACATTACTTTCGGTATGCATTATCCACTTAAGTGTGAAACAAGATGTTACCTCGTCGGGTTCTGACGAAAGTATATGAGAGATGCCAGCGTTACACTGGGTAAAATCACATCAGGACCCTCGTGCTGTATCTTTTTTTTTCTGGAAGTTTCTTTTGTGCGGGCAATTTCATGCTGAAAGATGCTATCTGGGAGGAGGATTTAACACAGCTGCTTTATTCTGGTACAGATGGTTTTACGGTCTTGTATTCAACAGCAATAGTAGAGATATGGGCTGTGTTTTGACATTCTGTAATAGCATTGGCCTGCTCTGTGTATGTGTGTGTTTTGTGGTTTTGGGAAAGGAATGGTTGATGGTATGACTGAAATTGTTTATCAAAAAAGAGCCATGGTATATGCAGTAGGCATGGGACAATAACCATTTTTTAAGGTATACCACGGTTTGGAAAAGTCAAGGTTTTAAAACTGCTTACATTTTTTGTTATACTGTACGGTATATGTACGATTTTTTTGTTTGTTTGTTTGTTTTTTAGGACAACAGTATCCCCAGCAGAAAAGATATCCAACGATGCCGTTTTCCTTTTTATGGAAGGCTGTGTTTTTGAACTGAATGATCTATTTTCATTATTTAGCCTGACATGTTTACTGATCCAAAATATTCCAAAATATGTAAATACCCGCGCTCACCTCCCTCGCGACAGAGCGTAAATGAGATAAATGACATCAGTGCATAATAACCGGTTATGATTATTACTGAACCGATACCGAATTGTCCGCGTCTGCATCGCGATGCACCGAAGAAACAATTCAATTTGACACCCCTAATGGACACATTGGATAAGTAAGTGGAGCACAGCCACAGTGCACGCAACTTGATCTTCCATTGTTAAATGAATTTGATAAGAAGTGCGCAACATTTTCACGCTAGAAAAGCATGTTCTATGCGGGAACGTAACTGATATGCCGTAACAGCCCCTTTAAATATCAATGTAGCGAATTTTGACGCTCTCGCCGCCGGAGCTGAAGGCAAGACAGCGTTGTCGCCAAGGCGGCCAGAGCGACCTTGGACCATCACCGCTTTCGGTGTGAACGCACAGTGAATGTTACTCTGAAAACCTTATTTAATTAATTAACGGAAAAAAAAGAAAGATATAAAACTGACCGCATATGAGATAAATGACGTCAGTACATAATAACCGGTTATAATTATTACTGAACCGATACCGAATTGTCCGCGTCTGCATCGTGATGCACCGAGGAAACAATTCATTTTGACACCCCTAATGGACACATTGGATAAGTAAGTGGAGCACAGCCACAGTGCACGCAACGTGATCTTCCATTGTTAAATGAATTTGATAAGAAGTGCGCAACATTTTCACGCTAGAAAAGCATGTTTTATGTGGGAATGTAACTGATATGCTGTAACAGCCCCTTTAAATATGACATCAATGTAGCGAATTTTGACGCTCTCGCCGCCGGAGTTGAAGGCAAAACAGCGTTGTCGCCAAGGGGCAACCTCCCGCTCTCCCTCGGGAAGCCAATACGGAAGTAACTAAAACTGCAATTCATCGACTCGCCTTGGGGGGCTGGCTCCAGGAAGTCCAGGTCATTTCTGACTGCAATGGGAAATTGGCCATTTTTACAGCTGATAAAAACATGTTTACAGCCTGGTACAAATGATGGCTTTGGTGCATATAGCCATGATTAACCTTTATGACAACTGTGAGGGGGGTGAATTTTTTTTATAACTCATCCGTTTCATTTTATTAAGTTATATTAAGTCTGCATAATTAAGGGCGTGGCCACTTGAGTGACAGCTAGGTCTCGCTGCTCGCTGTCTCGTCACCTGAGCTGATTACGGCTAATTAGCCGATAAACTAGGCATATACATCGCATTTTTGTGTTGGTTATTGTTTCTTTACACAGTCAGCTGCCTTTTGGCATTATTTCCTACAATTATCAGATGATATGGGATGCTGTGTGCACTTTATTGTGCTCACAAACCATTCACGTGGCCTCCGTTTCCCTGGTGAGTAAAGTTATTTACTTATATACCATCTCTATAAATGTGTGTTTTTTATTTAAGATCATTTATAATGTTCTTTAGAGCTGTAATGCCCTCCAGAATCTGACAGATTGATTAGCTGTAGGCTATAAAACAGTCATATAAAGCGTTATCATACAGTGTTATGCCTGGATTTCATCAATAGTCTTGGATTTACTAACACAGACAAGTGTTTGGACGTATTTTGGGTTTTCCTCCTGTTGAAAAACGTCATAAGAACACTGCTTAGTGGCTCAATGTATTACAGCAGTGTTTTTAAAAGTCTAAACACTTTATTGATATAGTGTACAGCCAAGCACATGTGGTCAGAACACAAACGAGTCGCAGGTCGAAGTATCAAGCGTTTCTCCCAAAGTAAGCTCTGTCTAAACCAGGTCCAAGCAAAATGCCAGCACGTGTCTGTAGCTCCGCTCACTCTCCGCCTTTTTGCCCTTGTTTGGTATCCCGCCGTGGGTGTGATGACGCCCGAACAAAATGGCGACGGTTGGCCGCGCCTACTTTTAGCTTCATTTGCGCTCTTCAGAAACCTATGGGTGACGTCACGGATGCTACGTCCATATATTTGACAGTCTATGGTTGTCGCCAAGGCGGCCAGAGCGACCTTGGGCGCTGTCACCGCTTTCGGTGTGAACGCACAGTGAATGTTACTCTGAAAACCTTATTTAATTGATTAATGAAAAAAAGAAAGATATAAAACTGCCCCCCCCCCCCCTACATATTTTGTATGTATTTTAATTTTTTATTTGTTTTAAAGTGTCTGCAAAGTTTTGTTCCCTTTCAAATAAATAACCAATTTTTAAAGATACTTCTACTTTATACTGACACTTTAGATCAAAACTGAGCAAGATGCACACCGATCAAACAAGTGGAAAAGCTATTTTTGGGTAATTCCAGTTGCTGAACTGTATGTCAGCTTACATTTGATCATAATAAGTATCTGCTGTGTATAAATGCTATTGCAGAAATCAGTATGGTTAGACAGTTACACACACACACATACACTCACAGCCTAGTTTCTATTGGCAGTAAAGCCCCGAGGTCTTGTGTGCTGTGAGTGCCTGTTGTTTGTTGTATTGATGGTAAAGGCTTTTCCTATTGATTTCTGCGCTGACTCCTGAAAAGCCAATAATGCCTCCAGTCATAAATTATTTGTTTTAAAACAATTAGAAACACGGTGAGCGCTTGAGACGGCAATGATGCAAGCGGCAGTAAGAGCCGGGGTGGGATTTCAGTTTCTGTATACGTACAAGGAAAAAAAATCTCTCATTTTATCTGCAGAAGTGTAGAGTTTGATGGTAGTCTTCACATGTCAGACGCTCGTGTTAAGTGGGCTGTATGTTCATTCTTCAAGCGTCCAATGAAACATGAACACTTCCATGAATCTGACAGGTTAGAGACGGAAACCCCCCTGATACACGTGTGTGATTGATTTACAAATCTGCTTTGTTGAACAGGCAAAATCACAATCCTTCTCCTCAAGGTGAAATGAAACAGTAGATCAGAATTGGCAATGATTTTAACCATAAGGTAAGATACCCTTTTTATTTTATAACCATATGGTAATATACTGAGATATAATTAGCATTTAAATTTTACTAAAAGATTGAAAAAAATACAGAGATTTTAGTTAGAAGTTACTAGTAAATTTCACAGAAATGACGAACGTTTTGAAGTTGAAAGACTGAAATTGTATTTTGTTATTAAATGTGCTGCTATTAAATACCAATGTGATGAAAAATCTAATCATGCATGTTCTGATTATAATTGTAATGTGTGATATTTGTGAAGTGTTGTATTTAAAACCAATTGAATGAATTTAATGAATGAATAAAAAATATTATTATTATTATTATTATTATTATTATTATTATTATTATTATTAGTAGTAGTAGTAGTAGTAGTAGTAATATTACGTTTTTGCTTATTTGTAGGACTGCACAGATTGGCAAAAATGTGCTTGCATATGAATATGACTAAAATAAAATAAAATAATAATAACAATTTGAACAATTGTTTATTTTTAACCAAATGAAAGTAACAAACAAGTAAATGTTATAACTGAAAAAATGCAATATGCCATCTAAGAGTAAACATCGTCAAAATCTGTAAAATATTTGAACATATTATTAATAATAGTAATAGTAGTACTTATATTGATATTAGTAATAATGATAATAATTAGTATTATTTTTTAATCGATTTAATCAGAAAGGTCTAAGATTTCATTATAAAATCATTATAAAAATGATAAAAAATATATATATATTTATGTATTAAAATAATAATAATAATAATAATAATAATAAAGCCTTCACATTAAATTAATCTTATTATTATTAATATTATTATTATCATATTTTTATTATAGTTAAACATTTTATAGTAAATAATGATTGTATATTAAAATTGTTATTATATAAATTTATTTCTAAAATTATAACAAAGACTAGTTAATTTTATTTTTATTAATATATTTTTTATTATAATTGTTTTTATAATAAATAATATTATTAAAATATTAATATAGAGACATATTATTAAAATTATAATAAACCCATTAAATTAATATTATTATGTTTTTATTATTATTATATTTTTATTATCATTAAACATTATTATAATAAATAATAATATTATTAAAATATTATATAAAATATTACAATTATAATAGAGCCTTCTAATAAATGTATTATTATTATTATTATTATTATTATTATTATTATTATCATTATTATTATGATTAAACATTTTTATAATAAATAATAATTTATAAAAAAAAAAAAATATATATATATATATATATATATATATATATATTATAATTAAACATTTTTATAATAAATAATAGTATTATTATATAAAATGTATTATTAAAATGATAATACAATTAAAATTTATAAATGATTATTATTAATATTGCTATTATTATTATTATTATTATTATTATTATTATTATTATTATTATTATTATTATTATTATGAAGTGAGTTGTGGAAAGAAATGCAGCTTTATAGTAGATAAAAAAATTCCATTGTCAGATAAAGTTCCTTACTCTGTGCCGGAACAAGCCGGATCCGGGACCTCATATTACCGATCTCCCTCCTCAACCGCCCTCCTCCCCCATCTGCTGTTCACTTTTACTTTCTTCCACTTTCACTCCCCAACCCTCTTCACTTTCATCCGTGACAACCCCACCAAATCAATCGATCATCATAACTCACAGGCAATGTTGATGCAGCAACCACTGATTGATGTCAGATGAGCAAAAAGTGCATTCAAATGTCATTTCCTGTTTGTGTCTGAAGCACACTTGTAATAATATTGCGTATTCGGAGCATCTCCTGTCATACCCAGCATGCATTGGGGCTGACAGAGAGAGAGAGCATTAATTGGGAGGTTGTCAGAGGAGGGAGATCAGTCCGCAAGCTGTCAGACAGGCAGAGATTTGGCTTTTTTATTAAAGACTGTTGTGCCATATCTCAAGCTCTCGTCGACAGCCGAGGGAAGAAATGAAAGGGATTGTGCTCTGTTATAAAAGGTGTCAGGGATTTTTTCGGTCTGTACAAAAAGGTTGAGCATTAAGGGATGTTTATTAATCTTCCACACCAGTTGGAGGAGCTGTGGGAAGAAAATGGCTTGGTAAAACAAACCCCATCTTAGACTTGCTTTATATAACATTTTTGGCAATGCATATCAAGCAATGAAAGGTATAGTATGCTATTAATTAAAGTGCACCTATGATGAAAATCATCTTCTGTAAGCTGTTTGGGCAGAACTGTGTGTAGGTACAGTGTGTTCACAGTCATATTGGAGTGATAGAAACACAGCAAGTCTCTTTTAATTTCCCTGACATTGTGACGGATGTGATGTAGGAGTGCGGCTTCCCAGCCCACTGAATTGATTGACAGCCACGTATTAACATGTCTCTATAGTAATGCATATAATTATATCAACAAGACAGGACGTGCGCAAAACAACCAGGATTAAAAGATCTGTTCAGCTCTCTGTGATCATCAATCATCATCAAATGTGATCAAGAATGAGTTTTACAAGTTTAAACGCTTTTAAAACAGCGCATGTGTGCAATAAATTAAGTTAACGACGGTAAAATCACTGTAAATTATCACCACAGCCGTGTGTCAGTACAATTATTAAAGAAGATGCTTCAATCCCGGTTTGTGGAAGTTAAATCAGGTTTGTTTTGTACATTAACATAACAAATATCCATATTAACAGCTATCCTGTCACATTTGCTGTGCAAAAACAGTGCAAAGTTAAACGTACGCGCTGTGAGTGTGTGTGTCTCATTGAAAGGCTTGAATTAACTCCACAATAAATACATCAGATAATCATTAGGAAAGTTCTTACTGTAGTATTTCTCAACAACGTTAGGTGAGATCTGCTTCCTTTGTGTCTGTCACTGTGCTGTTTATCTGACGCAGCTGAGGCACTCTGACCTAGGGGAGAACTAAAGGCACAGACAACAAAAACAGCTACATAGTGTTCAGAGCAGAATTTCCAGTATTCTGAAAGGTCTAATAAATAGTCTGATGGGTGTTTTGAGCTGAAACTTTACAGACACATTCTGGAGTGACAAAAGACTTAAATCTTAAGATCTTAAATCTTGAAAAAGGGATAAAAGACGTGCACTTTAATAATTATTTGCTAATTTACTGATTTGATGCTTCATGTTGTTACAAATCTAGGGCCCTAAGAAATCCATGAATTTTCCTCAAATTCTGTTTTATTTTTCCCCAAATTTAGTTTTTTTCCCTTTCAATTTTTTCTGGATTTCATTTTATATAGAATTTTTTATTTTACACACTGTATTAGTGGTAAAATGAAGTTTTAGTAATCAAAATGCATTCATAATTCTTAATCCAATATGTGCTACACATTAAATTCCATTTTTTATGTCTGGATTTATTTGTTTATTATTGTAATTATTATTTATTTTTTTATTTAATTTTTTAGTTTAAGTTTTTATTTGCTGTTTTATTTTATTATTTACTTTATTTTTTACTTATTTTTCTTTTTTTCCAGCCTTTTTTGTATTTTTTTATTTGTAAATTAAAAGAGATGTCTAATTCATTGAAATAATAATTATTTTATTATATGATGCAACAAATTATTCCTGCAAAATAAAAAAAATACTAAAATTTAATAAGAGAAAGAAAGACCTGCCATTTATTCACACAGGCACACACAGAACAGTCTTTTTATAGTTTATTCTCACACACTATAGTCCTAAATTGCAATTTGATTACACATGTACTCAGGGCTACTTTTGATTTCTTCATTTCAAATTACATTGTGACATTTTGCGTTATACAGCTAATTACATTTTTATTACTGGATTCTGTCCACATGTTCTGCATTGTGAAAATCACAGGGACCTAAAAAAGGTCAGTATCTTCTCATAAATGAATACAGTTGTATTCAGAAAAACTTATGTGAAATATAATTCTTTAAAAAAAATTTTAAGGGCTATTTAACAAATGTTTAAGTGCGATATATCACTGAAGATTTTTTTCAAAACATTTTTAAACATTATAGTTTCAGTAACTAATTTATTTTATTATTTTTTTAAACATTCTCTTTATTATATATGTTCTTACATCGGTTCAAATGATAACTTTTACATATGTATACTTTTTTTTGATGTTAATATATGTATAAGAGAACTAAAAAATACAGAAAAAAGAGGATGAGGAAAAAGAAAAAAATGGGGGGGGGGGGGGGGGGGGGTATCCTGTTGTTTGAGGTGTTTCTACTTGGGTTCAGTCACTGCTCTCTTGTTAATGTACTCGACAAATGATTCCATATTACATTAAAAAAATATTTGTATTTTTAAGGGAAAGTCTGAGCTTCTCAGGTTGCAGGCAGGACATCTTTTTATCAATGTGGAGCAGCGGGGAGGATCTTTTTGTTTCCAATTCAGTGAAATCAATTCATGTGCCAAAAGGGTTATAAATCTAATAACTGTATGTTGATTTTTAAATAGTTCATCATCGCTGACACCAAAAATATCTAAAATAGGCCCGGGTTAATAACTTTAATAACATAATCGTGACAGTACCTAATATTTTTCTAGTTGTTTTGCAAGATTTATTTATGTATATATGTATATATATATGTGTATATATATATGTGTGTGTGTGTATAAATATATAAATCTTAAGGGGGCATATAATATCTTTTACCTGTGCTGTGGCTGCTTGTAGGCTATGCATACGGGAGCGCACGTGCGTTTTCGGCCCTGTCAGTGTGGCGCACGCAGTCTCATTCCCATACAGCAGAGAGTGGTGGTGTAGAACTACACCATGCGCTATTCAGAGAGCAGAAGTTTGTAATCGTGCAACCATGTAGAGACAGAAATCACATGCCGTTGTGTAAATAAGATGTTACATACGTCTATTTAGCTTGTTTATTAAAATAAGTTGTGATCTGGTGCTATATAAAATACAATTAACTTGACTTCAAGGTGGGCGGGAAAAGCCGTTCGCCCACCCTAATATAATGGCAGGGGAAACACTGATATCTATTTTTTGTTGTTTGATGTATTGCACCAAATTACATTGCGATAAACGATATTATTGTCATTTTATGCCACTCATTAACTAATGCCAGAATGACAATATAATATCATCACAATGCAAGTACACTGTTTCAAAGAATACATCATATTTTATTCCTAAGGATATTTAATTTAATTACAGCCATTTTAACTATTTAATGATCAGGCATTGGAATTAGAATGTAAAAAAAAATGTCCTAAAAAATAATAATAGAGGATGACAAAAAAAGTGCAAGGTAAAAAGTAAAAGAGGCTGCGATATCTGCTACTAGATCTATTTTCAGTTGTCAGACACCACATGAAAATATATAATAGTCATTTACAGTAAATACTAAAGTATTTTTTTTAACCATACTGACACCTCCAATAGAGATAGAGATGTTGCACAGATGTTCAGCTAAAATGTTGCTAGAGAATCGGTTTTTATGTATGGGTGATATATATTGCATCACCAAAAATGATTGAAGTCATGTTCATGTGTTGTGCGATAAGCATATATGGATTATTGTGACAGGCCTAATTATAATTATGTAATTATAATCATATAATTAAGTCCGCTGAAGATTCTGACTTCAACTGTATATATGGTTTAATATCAGATTAAAATGTCTTAATTTGGTTTTGTATAACTGAAGATAATAATAATGATAATAAAAAAAGCAAATAAAGAAATGCAGACCATGAGGCAGCAAGTCCACAGAAGAGGACTTCATTTAAGAGAGAGCTTTAAACTTGCTTTTCCAGGCATACATCTGAGCAAATTTGACAGGGCACATTGTCGCTTGTTAAATTTTATTATGCAATATTAAAAACTGTTTCACCATCGGCTGCAGGCGTCAAGAGAAACGACTGAAAGTGGGCCACAGACGCATCTCTGTTCTGAAGATAATGGGACTCTCCATCACTCGAAATGATGCGGAGGGTCTTTGAAAGGGCAGACGTGTTTTAAAGACACTGACTCAGGTTTTACGTCATCGCTGCAGTTTTCAGAAAGCCGCTTTGAAGTTTGGGTAGAGCTTTCAACATCAATCTATCAAAGGAAACGCCAAAGACCAGGTATCATGTTGTGGATGTGGGGAAATATTGACCTGTGGAAAGCTGTTTGACTTGGCATAATCGAGTGTAGGCCTGTCGCAATAATCGATGTATTGACTTATTGCGACTTCTTGATTTTAATATTATTAAAATTATTATTATATTGCTATTTAATATTAACCTTATAATAGCATTCAAATCAAATTATTATTATTATAAAATTAATAATAACAATAATAATAATAACTAAATAACTAATAAATTAATGTTATAATAAAGCCTTCGAATTAAATTTGTTGTTGTTTTTTTTGTTGTTATTATTGTTATTATTATTATTATTATTATTATTATTATTATACTTAATAATAATAAAAATAATACTAATAATTATTATTATTATAAAATATAATAATAATAGTAATTTAAGGCGAATTAAATGTTGTTGTTGTTGTTGTTGTTATACTTAATAATAATGATAATAATAAAATAATAATCATTATTATAAAATATAATGATAATAATAATGATAATAATAATAGTAATTAAGTTGAAGGCTTTAATATTAAATTGTAATATTATAATAAAGCTTTTAAGTTGTTTTCAAAAGTTTGCCTTCAATGTTGTTGTTGTTGTTGTTGTTGTTAGTATAATTATTATAAAAATTTATTGTAATTAATAATTGTTATTATTATTATTATTATTATTATTATTAAATTTATAATAAAGCCTTAAAATTATTATTATTATTATTATTATTATTATTATTATTATTAAAGTTATAATAAAGCCTTAATTATTATTATTATTATTATTATTATTATTATTATTATTATTATTATTATTATTAAAGTTATAATAAAGCCTTAAAATTATTATTATTATTATTATTATTATTATTATTATTATTATTATTATTATTATTATTAAAGTTATAATAAAGCCTTAATTATTATTATTATTATTATTATTATTATTATTAAAGTTATAATAAAGCCTTAATTATTATTATTATTATTATTATTATTATTATTATTATTATTAAAGTTATAATAAAGCCTTAATTATTATTATTATTATTATTATTATTATTATTATTATTATTATTATTATTATTATTATTATTAAAGTTATAATAAAGCCTTAATTATTATTATTATTATTATTATTATTATTATTATTATTATTATTAAAGTTATAATAAAGCCCTAATTATTATTATTATTATTATTATTATTATTATTATTATTATTATTATTATTATTATTATTATTATTATTAAAGTTATAATAAAGCCTTAAAATTATTATTATTATTATTATTATTATTATTATTATTATTATTATTATTATATTATAATTAAACAGTTTTATTATAAATATAAATATATTTTTGAAAGGTCAGACGTGTTTTAAGACACAGACTCAGGTTTGCATCCTCGCTGCAGTTTTCAGAGAGCCGCTTTGATGGACTGATTTTGAAAGCTCTACACAACACTACAAACTTCAAAGGAAACACCAAAGAACAGGTATCGTGTTGCGGATATGGTCAAATATTGACCTGTGGAAAGCTTTTAAACTTGCCAAAACAGCGAGAAGGCCTGGCGCAATAATCAATATATCGACTTATTGCAAAGTATTGACCTTTTTCTTCATGTAATGGATTTTTTTTTAGGCTGGAGATTTCCGGTCTCATTCACTTCCATTGGTTCAGTTATATAAAAGAAAGTTTGCTGCTTATTTATGAATAATTTTTTTTGTCTGGTTGTAGATTGGATTTAGTTAGATAGTTAGAAGTTCAGTAATTAATTCAAACTAAGTTAATATTTTATTTTGTTTTTTTTTTAGTGTTCTGCATGGCCTCACAAAAAACTAAAATTCAGTGATCAGTACAAAATATTATGAATTATGGTTTTGTTTTATTTTATGATATTTTAATGTTGATTTGATTTTTACTTTAATGATGTTTTCACAAAAAAAGTTGATATTTTATTTTATTTTTATTTTTATTATAAGCTAAATAATCTTGTTTTTCCTTTTGACATACGATTATTTTGCTTACCCCATTGGCAGGTTATTTAGCTTATTTTAAGGAAAAACCTAATTTTAACATTATTTTTTAAAACAAGACAATATGTTTTGGTTGACTAGAAAATGCTTTTTGGTTTAAGAATTATTAGATATTTGGACTAGGAATGATATAAAATCTAAGCAGTTTTTGCAGTGCATGGTATTTATTTTTCCTATTATTTAGTTTTCAGTTTCTTTAAAATACTTTTGTTTTCAACAGAATAAAGAAACTTGTAATGGTTTGCAACCACTTGATTGAGTAAATCTTAATTTTTAAGTGAACTATCCGTTTAAAGCATGCTAACCTATTCTAGTGCACCCAATAAACAGAACAGGCTTTTAAAGCAGTGTCAGAAGGCCTCTTTTGAAAGCAGTAGCGGTCCACAGCTGAGCGCAGTATTAGGAAAAAGTTATTGCGTTTTGAAAGGCAACGATTTCCCTGGGTATTTCCATCTTATCTGTATGCAACTTTCCTCCGCCTCTTCTTTCTGCTGCGTAGTCAATCATGTAACATTCACATGTGTCTCTGGATGCACAGCAGAGAGACGCGAGTCTGTCTTCAGTAGTTTTGGCTGCTCTCGTATCTGAAATAAGATCTTTCTGGATGTTTGTGCTGCTGTCGCCACCCTGCAGCTGTCAATCCACTGCAGCTCTTTTTCTGGCAGCTTCTCCACTGGATACAAGACATCCTTCAAGCTGCCATCCACACAATTTCAGCCTGGATGATGCTTACTATTCATGAATTGTGGTGAATTAGGCCTGCACAATATATCACAAAATTATCATTATTGCGATAATAGTACACTACCTGACAAAAGTCTTGTTGCCTATTCAAGTTTTAGGTACAACTAATAATAGCTTGACTTCTAGTATATCATTTGGTATCAGAAGTGGCTTATATGAAAGGCAAAGACCAACATCAGTCAATGGAAGATGCAAGATGTTCGCAGGTATCTCCAAGAAGTTGAACAGCATTTCTCCTGCACCATTGTTTAGTAAACCTCAGAGTTCATCAAGTGATATAAAGCTTTAAAGGCACAATTTGACACGTCTGCAATAAATACAGTCAAACTCACAATGATTAGCCCTCCTGTCATTTTTTTTTATTTAATATTTTGCAAATGATGTTTAACAGAGCAAGGAATTTTTCACAGCGTTTCCTATAATATTTTTTTTCTTCTGGAGAAAGTCTTATTTGTCTAATTTCATCTCGAATAAAAGCAGTTTTTAATTTTTAAAATCAATTTTTTCCAAAAATTTGGCTTATTTTACCACAATAAAATATGATCATGCCTTGATTTTAAATGATTTCATTAGGACAGTAAGGTCTGACTTTGCTTAGACAAAAGTCTTGTCACTAAACAGAAATAATGTCCAGTATAGAATATGTGGTCATGCTGCAGTGGAAACAGAATGAATGTTGTGTCTGACTCCATCATGAGCTTGGAGGACTGCATCCATACATCTCTGCAATGACTCAAATCACTGATTAATAAAGTCATCTGGAATGGCAAAGAAAGCGTTCTTGCAGGACTCCCAGAGTTCATCAAGACTCTTTGGGTTCATCTTCAATGCCTCCTCCATCTTACCCCAGACATGCTCAATAATGTTCATATCTGGTGACTGGGTTGGCCAATCCTGAACCACCTTGACCTTCTTTGCTTTCAGGAACTTTGATGTGGAGGCTGAAGTATGAGAAGGAGCGCTATCCTGCTGAAGAATTTGCCCTCTCCTGTGGTTTGTAATGTAATGGGCAGCACAAATGTCTTGATACCTCAGGCTGTTGATGTGGCCATCCACTCTGCAGATCTCTCTCACGCCCCCATACTGAATGTAACCCCAAACCATGATTTTTTCTTCACCAAACTTGACTGATTTCTCTGAGAATCTTGGATCTATGTGGGTTCCAGTAGGTCTTCTGCAGTATTTGTTATGATTGGGTTTCAGCTTAACAGATGATTCATGGGAAAAATCTCCTGACACTTTTCCAATTCATCAACTTGAAGTCATGTTATTATTTGTTGCACTTACAACTGGGATTGAAGACAAGAATTTTTTCAGGTAGTGTAGAAGCAAAATTATTTCGGGTTATTAGGCAAGTCGGGGTTTGTTCCGTAGACAATTGAAAACAAATATTGCTATAAAAAGGGGATAATAATATTGACCTTAAAATTGATTTTAAAAATTAAAAACTGCTTTTATTCTAGCTTAAATAAAACAAATAAGACTTTCTCCAGAAGAAAAAACATTATAGGATATGCTGTGAAAAATTCCTTGCTCTGTTAAACATCATTTAGAAAATATAAAATAAAATAAAAAAATTACAGGAGGGTGATTAATTGTGACTTCAACTGTATTTATCGCAGACGTGTCATAATTTATGCCTTTTAAGCTTTATATCACTTGATGAACTCTGAGGTTTACTAAACAATGGAGCAGGAGAAATACTGTTCAACTTCTTGGAGATGCCTGCGAACATCTTGCATCTTCCATTGACTAATGTTGGTCTTTCCCACCCAATTACAAGACAGAGGATAGATTTGACTATTAAGCATCAGTGCATGCCAGTTTTCTGCCATCTTGGAATCTGTTGTGTATTTTTGTCCACCTGCTGTTCAACAGAAATGCAGATGTGGTTCTGGGCTTTGTCAGGTTGTCCACATCTGGCGTGCCTTTGAGACTAATAACCAGCTGGGTGGAATTGAATTGAATTGCATGCACAGGACGGGTGGGTGGTCTCCACCGGCCGCACTCATTACAATGGAAATGCAAGTCCGAGTATCTGGAAGTCTTGAGGGAGAGGTCAGAAAGACACTAACACTGAGAGAAAGACGCTTTTTTCTTGATTCTGCATCAGAGAGCATGTTTACCGGCTGTGCATTGCACTTTTGATTATGTTTAGGCAAAGGAATGGGATTATTCACCTTCAAATTGACCTTCTTTTAGAGAAAGTCATTGTTTGAAATTGAAAATTGCAGCAATCAGGCAATATCTTGCTGCCCTTATTTCTTCTATGTATTGCATCTTGACCTGAAATCAGAATCGGGCTGTAGATTTATTTCAGTTGCTCTTTTTTTTCTGCCGCCAAGCTATTAAGGAGACATTTTTTCCAAGATCTGGCTGGGATAAGTGGAGCATGTGTATGATTCACGGCTGTTTTTTTGACTTATGTCTTCTCAGCATGAGGTGTAGTTGAAATGCACAAACTGCAACCTTGTGGGAAACTCTGCTGGAAACAAATCCCACACTGTTATGCAACTATGATAATTTCAACTTCAAAATGTTATCTTAGTTGCAAATTAGTTCTGCATTTTGTCAGGCTGCATGTAATTGACTTTGTGCGAAATACATAAATGTTAGCATAAGGGTTAGAAATGGATAATTAGTTTTGTGTTGTTGTTGTTGTATGTGTGAATTTTATTATTTTTCATTACATAACTACATTTTGAAGTAGAAATATTGAAATGGGGGGCGGCACGGTGGCTCAGTGGTTAGCACTGTCGCCTCACAGCAAGATGGTCACTGGTTGGAGTCCCAACTGGGTCAGTTTGCATGTTCACCCCATGTTGGCGAGGGTTTCCTCCGGGTGCTCCGGTTTCCCTTACATGTTTCCCAGTACTGGGTTGCAGCTGGAAGGGCATCTACTGCGTAAAATATATGCTGGAATAGTTGGCGGTTCATATCGCTGTGGTGACCAATTCCTCTAATTAGCCTGCCATTACAACCGAAATGTCTATATTCCAAACAATGTGTGAAGCAGATTGTTTAGTTCAAGTTACATGAATTGAGGTGCGCTCGCAACATTTCTGAAAAGTTTAAATGTTGTTCACCTACTGATTTTCTGCAGGGTCTTAAAAAGTCTAAAATGTAAAAATTGAAGTTTTAGGCCTTAAAAAGTCTTAAATTCGCTGTTTTTGCACAGGTCTTTTCTGATGTCCATGTAACGCTACATCTAATGCTCATTTAAACTCTTTTTTTGTTGTTGTTGCTTGGTTTTAGTGGTGTTGTAGTTCTTTATTTCACTAGTCCAAATGTAATTTGCGGTATTACAACCACAAATGAGACCAACATGCAATAGCCAATCAGCTTTCTGTGATTGAACTCAGATGTGATGTCATCACTGTGTTTGCGGAGGTTCGTGCAACATGATTTTAGCTGGCAGAGCTCACAAAATTCTTTGAGACCCGGGTGAACAGTTCACGTGGCGCCGCATATGATTTGAGTTGAATATGAAGCACTTTGAAGAGATTTTGTCTGAAACAGGTATGACTGTACAGACATCTTTATGATCCGTCCATGCGTGATCATAGGAAGAACCAGATTACCAATAATTCTTGCCAAGAAATTGCAACGGCCATGGAAATGGAGGAAAGTTTTTGAAAAAGTTTGGAAAAACCTGAATGATAAGTTTGTTAAAACAAAAAAGAGGCCATGCAAAAGTGGATCACGATCTCGATTCAACCCCACACACGATCTTCAGCTTTTTCTACGATTCAGCCAATTATATTTTCAAGGTCAGGAGAGAAGCAAGGCAGTCGCACAAGTCTTCACAGCAACATTGACACCTTCAAATGGCGTTAAAAGTGTTACATACTGTATTTATAAGGTACAATTCACCCAAAAATGTCATTTCTGTCTTCATGTAATAATGTATGTGTCATTATAACAACCCTAGCCTATCTATAATGTTGAATACATTGCAAGAAGGACTCTAATCATGACAAAATTCAAATTTACCAGTGAAAACAAATGGTCTAATAATGTTGTCAATGACAGATGACAAGCACATGTCTTAAACATAATAAGTAAGCTTTATAATTATGAATAGTTATATTCTGATGTCAATATTTTACTGTGAATTAACAAACAGGACATATTGAAAGTCCACCACAATGACTATACAAAATTTTGCCTTTTAAGCAACAGTAGACTTACACACAGGCCTATTATTATTGTTGTTTTACCTTATGTTTGAGAATTAACAATAGTAATAGGCTAACCATATTAACCTTTATTTTACATTTACATAATCGTGAGAAAATCAAATGATTTTGATTGTAAGCAAAAAAAAATCGTGATTCACATTTTTGCAAGAATCGTGCAGCCCTAATGTGGAGGATTCCTATTTCAGTCGCATTATTGAAGTACAGTACAGACATGTAAACGACGTAATCAAACTATTACTGTTGTGTAGGACTTTTAGCAATAAGATAAGCCATACACACTCAGCTGTTAGACACTTCGCTGCACCTATCGAGTCAGTAAAGGACCACAGACACACATCTCCGAACACACGTTTATGCCATCTGAAAAAAAAACTTAAGCTGTTGCTGAATGAAAGTGAAACTGTTAAAATTTAAAACCAAAAATGACATGATTACATGCATTAAAAAAAATTCAATTTGTGGAAAGGAGTTCGATTCTCATGTGAAATTGTTCAGGGAAGAAGCCAGATAGTAGAGTTTACATCTAAATATTTAGCAGTGTTTGCATGTCCTTTATGGCACAATTCATTAAAATAAATGTAAAATAACATTCATTACAAGCTAATTTAAAAAAGTACCTAAATTGTTTTACATTTTGTGATTTTTTTTTTTCTTCAGTTCCAAAAAATTTATTTTCAATTTGTATATTAGCAAAATATTTAGCAGTGTTTGCATGTCCTTTACTGTATAGAATTCATTAAAATAAAAGTAAAATACCATTCATTACAAGCTGATTTAAAAAAAGCACCTAAATAGTTTTGCAATTAGTTTTTTTTTTCCAGTTAAATAAAATATTTTCCAATCATGTATTGATCATTGAAGATTTCTTAAAAATACTGTAAAAATGTCATGTATCGTTCTCATGAACCCAATCTCGTGTCCCGTCTCGTGGAGTAAGCGTCTCGTCACACCCCTATTAATTATTATTGAGACTAATCTTGCTCCATATTTTAAAAACATTCATAAAAGAAATCATAAAGTTTGTATTGGTCTAATGGCTCACACACTGAATCAGTCAATAGAACTGCAGACTCAGCCTTGGACTCCAAGATTCTGCTTTTACTTTCAGCTGCTGTAAAAGAGTTGATCATTTTCAAGATGAGAGACTTTGAGGCTTTTCTTACTGCCCGGCTCTATTACTCCGCAATTATCGTCAAAGTCAGACTAGCGCAGGGTTATATTGCATTTCCAATAGTGTGTTTTGTGTCAACGGAGAATACGCGCAGGAGGAGGATAACAGACGTGCAATTACAGCATCGTTTGTTTACAGAGATGGAAAATTAAAAGCGAAAAATAATCACTCATTGTTGTGTTTTCCGCTTGTTGCCATTGAAACAGTAATCACGCTAATTACGTTAGTTTGAGAGCAAACAATGACAATCTCAGGCCGCCTGTTTGTTCTCTTTGAGGTCGCTAATATGTGCTTTTTGCTTCTGATTTGTTTAGGGGTGTAATGAGATTAACATTTTGACTCCTTCAAGATAATAAGGCTGGCTATATTTATTAATTTCGGTGAGCGTCTGTTTGAGAGGAGAGGGTCAACAGTTCAGGAGTGTACTAACAGAATATCAATGTTTCTGAAACCCGATGTTCGTTTCCACAGAGAACGATGCCTCTAATTAGTGCCTTGCAGGAAACACGATACACTTCCTAATGCATCTTTTTTCTAATGACATTCTTTCTTGATAATTAGCGGTAAGTGGGGAAAAATGTGCTTGCAGATTTATGTTGTCTTTGAGGCGAATGCAGCGTCTGAGAAATGCGATGAATGCATTTCTGGGAAGTCAACATAATGCTTTGCAGAGACAAATGATTGATCAAATGTATGCATGTTTGCGTGATGTTATTGAATGAGAAAATTGCAGTTATTCCAATTATTTAATAATCTGTATTGTGGAGTACGCTGTAAAAATGTCTGTTAATTAGGTATTTTGTGACTCGCAAGTGTTTTCCATTTATTTATGGTTGTGAATTGCATTATGGGGCTTTTTGATGTTGAAAATTCAACTCTACAGTTTACCAAAGTGACTTTTATTGACATTTTAGTAGAAGAAATAGTATAAGAAATAATATAGAGAAAAATAAGTCTGTAAAATAACAGAAAATGTACTGGCTGTTTATTACAAGGTTATTGTAGCGTAATATCCAACACCAACCCAAACAATATATCAACACAGGCTCATTGTGGATACGTACCCCCGTCTACATTTCTGCAGAATGTAAATTATGTAACCAGAAGTACGTTTGGCTGCATTTCATCTTTAAAATGAATGCTACGGTGCGGTATGATGCCGCCGATGGCTTCTGTTCCTCTTCGTGCAACAGCGGACCACACCTCGCACACCTCCGTGTGCATGGCTTTTCCTCTATTTCCAGTTTGCCCATTGGCTCACTGCATACATTGGGGAGGGGTGGAGCTGAGTTGATGGCAATGACTGGGTTTGAGTCCGGTGAAGAACGGTTCCAGAAAGCAGATAAAACAAAAAGTAAAAAAAAAAAAAAAACAAGTAAATAACAATGTGAGAATGTGGTAAGATCTGAAAACATGGTAAAAATCAAGCTGCCGAGAGGGCTTTTCTTTTTCTGGATTGCTTTTGAAAACACTGTCGGTTAGGTTTAGGGAGGTGGGCTGGTCAATCGGTGCTTTTGAAAACACTATCGGTTGGGTTTAGAGAAGGCAAAGGGTGGAGTTAATCTGTCAGTCAGTCAGTCAGTCAGTCAGTCGGTTGACAGCAGCCTCTGATGGATTTACGTGAGAATAGCAAGCACAAATGGCACTTAGGAGAGAAATTTGCGATCTGATAAAGCATACACAGATTTGTGGATTTGTGAAAACAAAAACCTTGGATGTATTTCACACTCTATAGAAATGTAGATGGGGTACATATTCATAATGAGCCTGGGTTGTAATATATCACTCTACACTATTAAAAATTTCAAAAGTCACATTTTTCAAAGTTTTCAAGGTTAAAAGTTGTTGGAAAAAAGATTAGGGTCCCATAATGCAATTCAGAAGCATAAATAAACGAGGGAAAAAATTAAAAAATAAAAAGATGAATCACACAATACGGAAAACTGCCAATTTATGGATAGTTTTTATAGTGTAGTTTTGTCAGAATATCAAAATTATGAGTTGAACACCTTCCTGTAATATGAAAATTCCAATACTTAACTCATACACTTCAAACTAAATTAATCTTTAATCTAAAACTGATTATTTTTATTTTTGCTTCATTGACCAGCTTGTTTCTGTCCTACTTTCCTAAGCATTTTCATTTTTTCTAAATTTACTGGGTTCATCAAGTACAATTTGTTTTGTTCTAAAATGGTATAATTATATTTCTTCAATTTGAGTTGAGTTTTCTTTGGAAAATGACAATTGGTCAGAAAAACAAATATTTTAATAATAGGGCTGTGCAATATGACAACCATATGGATGATATAAAAAGCCTGTATCTATAATTAATAAACTATCAATTGCTTGAATTTGCAGAAAATGTACAATATTGTGATGCTATATATATTGTTATTAGAATATGACTATGATTTTTGTGATTTAAAAAATGTTATATTTATTTCTTAATTCCTCCAGAGTTAAAACACTGGTATTGTGTTTAAATATGCTCATATCATTACACTTTTTTTCCATAGGTGATCATGTTTTGATAATCAGTTTTACTTTCGCTTCTTTAGCAATATCTGTTTTCTGATTGGTGTTTGATAGCATCAACCCACAACAAATCAGTTAAACCCACAACCAATCAGGTAAATCACAACCAATCAGTTCAACCATACCAGTTCACTGTAAAAAAAATAAATAGGTAAAATATACAGTAAAAAACCGGCAGCTGTGGTTGCCAGTTTCTCACCGTTAAAAATACGGTGTAAACCGTAAAAGTAATTTCTCATTTTTACAGTAAACTGCCTTATTTAATTAAGTTATAGATGTAACATGTCTGTATTTTGAATTACCCACATCTATACATCTTTTGTTACACAGATAGACACGTTAGCACAGCCATATGCAGGTGGTGATAAGAAAGTTACATATTGAACCAATGCTCATCACAAACTTTTCCCACAAGCAGAACAGTGTATCAGTATATAGAAGGCGCTCAGTGTCATTTACACAGCTACTAAACACCAGTATGGTAACACGCATAAAATTAAAGTCATGAAATAAACATTGTTTATCAACATTAGATGTAACATAAATCTCAAATGTACATAACTGATGGGGAAACAACTAAAAAGATCCATAGTAATGTCAACAATAAGCATAATAAGTGATGTGCCATGTGAGAAATTCTGGGCAAGTCTATTTACGGTTATTCACCATATGTATTAAGGAAACATACTGTTAACCAGGTTAAGGATTTTTACTCTAGCATTTTTACAGTTTTTTACCGTTGAAATCACGCCCTTTTTTACAGAGTGGAAATAAAAAAAAATTGTTGTTTTACTCTGATATATACAGTCTGATAGAACGAAATCATACGTCACTAAAACAAAAAGTTGATATGCAACCACAACTGAATAGCATAGCATTAATTATTTGTTCTTCCCGCAAGGCACTGCTAAAATACTGTAATCCCCATCTAAAACAATTTAAGCCTATATGCTAGTGATTTTAAGGTTGTCATCTGAAGTTTTTTTGAGATTTGCTGGAATCACAAGTGTTGTTCGTTGAGCAGAAATTAAGTGCATTGCTCCAGGGAACAAAGTACTAATATGCAAGTCATTCTGGATAAGACAGCATTAGCTAATTAACTTTATAATGAATGACTAATTTAGAAAGTAAACCTTTCTAGCTGTTATTTATTTGGAAAGCTGCTCACATGGCTTTGTGCTTCCTTAATTTTTATTTCAGTACAATGATGGACAAAATCTTGATGGAAAACCTACAATGCATAAAGCTGTTTGAGATTCTTCTGTTAAACACAAGCGAAGATATTTTGAAGAATGCTGGATTGTTTGAATTTCAGCATTCTTCAGTATATGTTAATTTATGTTCAAGAGGAGAAAGAAACTCTGGATTGGAGCAACCAGTAAATGCATTTTTTTGCGTGAACTATTCCTTTAAAGGCTTTGTCCCAAATTGCTAATTTAGCCCCACAATTAAGAGTTTGCATATTGGTGATGCAAAGCTCCATAAGCACACATAATAGCTGCAAAGGGAACACTTGTGATCACCTTTTGAAATCCGAAATGACAGATGGGGCAGTTGGGATTTGTGGCTATTGCAAGCCAGCAAGTGTGCCATTTGGGACATGACCATAGTTATGATGAAATGATGTGTTTACTAGACGAGTAAAAGCTAAAACATTAGCTAATGCAGTTATGTTTTCGTCTTTTGTTTTAATGCATCTTTGCTTTGAGATGCAACTACTGTCTGATTGGCCTATTGAGAATTTCCCCCCACAATTTCTTTGAATGTCATGTCAGTTGTCATAGTTAAGTGGCTGAGAGGTCCATAAAAGCATAATTCATGTTCTTCGTCTGAGCCTTTAGAGAGGCAGAAGCCATTAGAATGAAGAGATTCATGTATTCCCCTCCCCACTCCCACAATATAGCACATCGCCGCTAAATTATTTAACCACCGTGTCAGATCGTGACATCTGTAAGCTTGAAACCCAACACAAGACACTCGAACATGCACGGTACATATTTCATATAACTGGATCTGTGAGGTTGAAGAATAATTACATGCTGTTGTGACGCAGTGTACAGCTGTTTTCAAAAATAACATGTAAACTGAAGTAGCTCAGGGCTTGCCCAGTGGATCAAACTACTTGCATCCTTGGGCGAAAGGAATATATGAAAGCATAATTTCAATTCACATTTAGTAACATTTTGATTTACGAACTCTACAGCTGATTATTTATCAGTTGGTTGGTTGGTTGGTTGAGTGGTCGGTTGGTTGGTTGGTTGGTTGGATGTATGGCTGTTTGGTTGGCTGGTTGATTGATATTGATTGGTTGGTTGATTTGATTGATTGATTGGTTGGTTGGGTCTTTGGTCAGTTGATTTGATTGGTTGAGTTGGATGGTTGATTGATTGATTGATTGATTGATTGATTGGATGATTTGATTTGATTTGATTTGATTTGATTTGATTTGATTTGATTTGATTTGATTTGATTTGATTTGATTTGATTTGATTCGATTTGATTTGGTTGGTTGGATGGATGGATGGATGGATGGATGGATGGATGGATGGATGGATGGATGGAAGAATGGATGGTTGGTTGATTGGTTGTTTTGTCAGTTGATTTGATTGGTTGGATGGATGGATGAATGGATGGATGGAAGAATGGATGGTTGGTTGATTGGTTGTTTGATCAGTTGATTTGATTGGCTGAGTTGGATGGTTGGTTGATTTGATTGATTGGTTTGTTGGTTGATTTGATTTGGTTGGTTGGATAGATGGATGGAAGAATGGATGGTTGATTGATTTTTGATTGGTTGCTTGGTTGGGTCCATGGTTAGTTGATTTGATTGGTTGGTTGGTTGGTTGGTTTGATTGATTGATTGTATGATTGGTCGGTTGAATTGATTGATTGGTTTGTTGGTTGATTGGTTGGTTGATTGGTTGGTTGGTTGGATGGATGGAAGAATGGATGGTTGGTTGATGGATTGACTAATTTGATTTGGTTGGTTGGTTGATTTAATTGATTGATTGATTGATTTGATTGGATGGTTGGTTGGTTGATTTGATTTGTTGATTGGTTAGTTAGTTGTTTGGTCAGTTGGTTTGATTGGTTGGATGGTTGATGTCATTGATTGATTGGTTGGCTGGTTGATTAGTTGATAGATTGGATTATTTTTTGGATAATTGGTTGGTTGATTTGATTATCTGGTTGGTCAGTTGATGGTTGGTTGGTTGATTTGATTTGATTTGGTTGGTTGGATGCATGCATGGAAGAATCCATGGTTGGTTGATGGATTGACTGATTTGATTTGGTTGGTTGGTTGGTTGGTTGGTTGATTTGATTGATTGATTGATTGATTGGATGATTGGTTGGTTGATTTGGTTGGTTGGATTTTTTTTTATTGATTGATTGATTGATGCAGAACTTACCATGTCCCAGTTGAATACACTGAGGACTTCTCATTAGTATGTTAATTTCCTGTAGATCCGCATTGGAGACACCATATTATGGTTATGATTTCTGAAGAATTATAATTTCTGACCTCACAGGGATTGGTAGCCACATAGACAATCATGTTCTCTTCAGGTCCAAGTGTTGCTGAGTCTCCTCGGGGTACAGGTTTTTCCTAATTGGCCCCTAAAGATGGAAGGATGTGACAAATGTCTGGATGTCAGAGGTGTTGGAGCCCTAATTAAAAGCATTAAACGAACAAAACTGTTAAATAAAAGGTATGAGGCTGCCAATAAGGTGCTACCCCAGGGAGCAAAAGCTAAAAAGTACTAATATGTTCTTTTCAGGTGTTCACAGTTGGCAGTTGTTGATTAAAATGTTGATTAAAATGAACTCTGCAGTAATTAGTTGTATCCGTGTGAATGTTGCTATCTGATTGTTGGTGTGCGCTAAACAAGTAGATCAAGCCTGCTTAATATAGGTTTCAATCTACTCCTAAACAATTTCTGGGGTAGTCTGACAGAGCAAATGCATCTAAATGAACCAAAAACAGGATATGACATTTACATTTATTCATTTAGCAGATGCTTTTATTCAAATCAATATAATAGTGAGGATAAAAGATGCACTACAAATGATATATGTAGTATGTAAATACTATTACAAGTTTTTTATTTATATATTTATATTTTCCATTCATGCATACAAAGAGGAGAGTATGTTCTACAAATGTTTTTGTCAAGCCTGTTAAACTGTGTGTAGAGCAAGCTCAGAATTGCACAGTGTTTTTCCAGAAACGTGAAGTGTTGATAGGAAATTGTCTGGTGCATACGGAGAGGAGAGTGTCTAACAAATCCCTCTCACATGATCTAACAAGATGCAATCTTAACAAGAACAAAATGCTCAAGAATACTAATCAATGTGTTCTTTATATTAGATAAAAGTTGCTGAAGCCTTTTCTTCCCTATTAGGATGTACAGTATATCATAGTGAAACCGCTTCTGGAAGCAGAGCAAATCTAATGGTGGGGCTTGATTTTTATTCACGTGGAAGTGATTGAATGGTTTGGTTGTGATTTGCAGTTAGCGGATTTCACCTGATTGGCAGGTTAATTCCACTCTTATACATGTACCAGTAAACACTAATCAGAAAAGAGATATCGCTGAAGAAGAAGAATTTTCTAAATCAAAGATCAATGCTTTTAAATAAGTACTCAGTGTGCATGTTTACTACAGTCAATACAATGATTGCATGTTGCACCGAAGACTGTAGTCGCAGTACCATTACATCATATTGAACATAGCAAACATCCTCCCTGACAACCTGATGATGAGAAGGAAGAAAAGATACGTGAACAAAGTCATATTTACTGTATTTTTAGTCATTTAAGTCCCATGAAATGTTTTTTAACTGTATTTATTAAAGTTTTTACAAACATAGTATACGAATAACATTTACTTAGAATGTTTACAATCACAAAAACAAACAAATAGATAGACAATAATAATTGATAGAAATTATAATAATAGATAAATAATATTGACAGCTTAAAAAAGGGGGGAGGGAGAATGAAAAGATAAATAAATAATTAAATAACATATCTGCACAATATAAACCTTGCTTCATGTGACATTTTGAAACTCATGTCCGTAGAGACATTCATTCAGGTGTACTTTGTTTTCATCAAACTTCTCACTTGTCCTACCATATTGTAATATTCGTAACATAATAGCTTATGGCTCAGGCCATATGTATATTTTAATATATGCAGTTACGTTTTGTGTCAGGCATTTTATGTTGTGTTTGTATTTTTGTTTTGTGTATGTCTAAGAGGAAAAACCCCCCAAATAAAAACATGTTCAAAAAATAATAATAATTAAATAAACTCCAATATAAAGGCAATAACTACGACAAGGACAAAGCCCTTGACAGCCTATCAAAGATCAAGTAAGTATGTTTCAATTAATGCCCAGGACTGTTCGAAAAAGTCTGATTTCAACTGCAAATCTGCAGTCATTTTCTCAAATATATATATCTGTTTTAGCCTCTGTCCATTCTGTCAAAGTAGGCTGGAGGGTCTTCATCCAGTTCACTGTAATTATCTTCCTAGCTGTTATTAATAATATACTCAGTGCAAATAAGTGAGACTTACTGAATTGATCAGGGGGGAAGCCATCCAGCAGAAAAAATATTGAGTGCATTGGTATGTCATATCCTAAAACTTTACTTTTCCCTGTTAACCTCCTGCCAATACACTTGTATTTTGGCCAATACACTTTTATTTTGGCCAATACACTTGTATTTTGGCCAATACACTTGTATTTTGGGACTATCCCAAAATATGTGAACATAGCTTCCCACTTTTCCACAATCTCTCCAGCATTGTGATAATTGTATAGAACTATTGAATTTGGCGACCACTAATGAAAAACCTCATCTTCATCTTCCAGTCGAACTCCTTTCTTATTTGACTGCTTATACCTTTATGACAATTTGCGCATATTTGTTCATACATTTCACCCTCTATTATACTGTTTAACTCTAATTCCCAATTTCTTTTGATATAATAAGCTATATGGAATGTTTTGACATTGTTTTTCTGCACTTTGAACATTGCTCCACCTTTGGAAAATAAGTTTAGAAGATACAGATGTCTGTAGAGCCCCTTGTGGAGATGCTGAGAATGCAGCGATAACTTCCGTTCTGCATAAATTGCTCTCTGACACATTTTGCGAATGAAACGCACGAAAGTGTTCTTGGGTAGCTAGAGGCCTCTGTCTCGTATCCTCTTCGTCAAGCTGTTTCTGAAAATCTCAGACACAGGAGAACGCCCTTCATTAAGAGCTCTGTGCTTCTTCACGGCTCCGAAATGAAAACGATAATTAACCACCCATTTCGTACCTGCCAGGCTCAGCTGCTCGCGCTTGCAGAAGGATTTTGCACTCAACAAATTTTCAGATGCACATTTCCTCTGTGCTAATCCATTGTGGGAATAAGGCGGTGTTGTTGCGTTTGATGTTTTTAAGGCTGGGCTCTCCGCCTCTGTGCAGAATGTCAGCAGCGCTCACACAGCACACACACCTCATTATTGAGGCTCCTGCCAATGGAAAACACAGTGTAAGAGAGTGCTAAACCCAAAGCCCAGATGGAGGACACTTTAAAGGAGTCCTGTCTTAAGGAATTAAATGATGTATGGCAGATTCTCTCGCATCCAACAAATGTTTACGTTGCTATTGTAAAGACAGCTCGCGGTGGTGAAATCAGTGTTGAAGTGTTTAAGTTGGGGTGCAAGCTTATAGTTATGTGACTGAATTTAGCTTCTCCAAGACTCCAGAAAGTTTTATTTTTACATCTGGTTTAGGGCGGCATGATTACCACTGAGAAGATAGCTGGTTTGAGTCCCGGCTGGGCCAGTTGGCATTTCTGTTTGGAATTTACATGTTCTCCCCGTGCTGGTGTGTGTTTCCTCTGGGTGCTCTGGTTTCCCCTACAGTCCAAACACATGTGCTATAGGTGAATTGAATGAACTAAATTGGCCGTAGTGTATGTGTCTGTGTGAGAATGTATGGGTGTTTCCCAGTTCAGGGTTGCGGCTGGAAGGGCATCCGCTGCGTAAAACATATGCCAGAATAGTTGGCGGTTCATTCCGCTGTGGAGACTTCTGATAAATAAGGGACTAAGCTGAAGGAAAATGAATGAATGTTTTATTTTAAGTTACTTCCTGTTGGAACAAGAAGTTAAGTGCTACGATATAAGGCAAGACATCAAATATGTATTTGTTTAATCTTATAAGTAACCTCTTTTGCGAGAGAATAAACTGTTTCACTCTTTCCCATCAGTATTTATATTTATTTACATTTATTTGAAAGTTACCAGCCATTGTCAAAATTTGATGATTTTGACCTAAATTTGACAGCCCTCGAAATATTAACAGCTAAAAATATATGAGAGCAATTCCAGCTTATGGATGTGACATTTGCAATAAAAACTCAAAACATAAATTCACATAGAAAGTATATGTTAACATTATATTGAACCATCTGTTTATATTTTCCAAAACTACTAACCACAGAGTTGTGGGAGCAGAAAAATATCAATCTGTAAACATGTTTTGTCCTTTAAATGAGGAAAATAAACATACGTTATGGATGTGACAAAAAAAAGTCTGTGAGTCTACAACAGGGGTGGGCAAACTCAGTCCTGGAGGGCCGGTGTCTTGCACAGTTTAGCTCCAACACTACTCAAACACACCTGAACATGCTAATCAGTGTTTTCAAGATCCCTAGAAATCTATAAGCAGGTGTGTTTGATTAGAGTTGGAGCTAAACTGTGCAGGACACCGGCCCTCCAGGACCGAGTTTGCCCACCCCTGGTCTACAACATACTTTGTAGAAATTCTGTGAATTAAACAGCACAACCCCCAAAAATGTATGCTTATCAACAAGATAAGAGTCGGCTCACTATAGAACAAACATGATTGATTTTATTTTATTTTATATTTTTGCATTTAATAGGAAAAAGCTTCGTTGTGGATGTGACACCTCTACGTTATGGATGTGACACCTCTACGTTATGGATGTGACATGTGAAATTGCCACTTGTGTGACTTCGGTAACTCAAATTAAAGTGTTTAAAAACATAGACAGAGACATTTTGAGTATGTCTAAAGTACTGTAAAATACTTGCTTACACAAAAAACAGAAACGGTTTCGGTATTTTGTTGAAAACTGAATTTTATTCGTGGCAAGGTTGACATTTGCATGGAATTACTCATGACCATATTATATATCAAAATAAAGATCCAAGCCTCTGCTTTTAAGCCTAAAAAAGCATTATGTTCTATATAGGTTTTAAGTTATTTCATAGCAACAACAGTCACAAATCGCATCAAAACGCTACAGAAGGCTTTGGATGAGATGTGTAGGAAACTAGTCCTACACACAGAGGCAGTTTGAGGATAAAAACCTGACAAATTTATGAGATGCAACATCTTAACAGTGTTTTTAGATATGGTAACCATCATATAAATGGAATAATTGACTCTGGTACATTGAATTATTAGAAAATAATGCACACTTGATGTGTAACGGGCCCTCATGTCCATATCACAACTCAAAATTTGCATTATTTTTCTAATAATTCAACCACCCTTCAGCAGTTATAAATATATAATATGTAATTATATAAATCTTAGTTTATTTACTAACAGATTTTTTTTTAACTTGAACGTCATTTACCAATAAAAAATCTATAATTAGTCTTTTATGGACTAAAAGCAGTGTAAATGCTGTTTGTGTTTTCTTGGACTCTGTAAAGGCCATCATTTTGTAGCTCTAGTGCATTTACTTTTGTGATCTTTAACCTAATATTATTGACCTACATATCTGTTCAGAGCTTTGCTTCAGAGGCCTGGAAACATGACTAAATATTTCCCTTTTGTGAAGCAGTAATATTCATTACCATGACCTTTGACCCTCTGTGTGCCTGCGGTAAGCAATGAGTAAATAACATACGAACTTTGCATAAGTATGTATGAGCAAACAGATGAGCGTGCGCCAGTGATTCTGAATGAAACTGTCGTATCATGAAAAAAATAAAATCCTCCCCACAGATGTTGAATGCTGATTGAGTCACACAGACACATTTGACTTCCATTGTTATGCGATGAAAGTCCTTCTGGCTCTAATTACGAATATGCAAATTCTGTGTGTTTTTTTTCTGCGTTCATGAATGTGTTAAGTTTCAACAGGCTGGAAAGTAACAAACTCTGTGTGCATTATCTTTTATGTCTCTCTCTCTCTCTCTCTCTCTCAATTCAATTCTGTTCAGTTTGGTTCGGTACGATACTATGTGATACAATACAATTCAAACTTGCTTTATTAACATGACAAATGTTAGAAAGGTATTGCCAAAAGTATTTGTAATGTTTGTATTTAACAGAACATATAAAAACAGATTACATACATAGTAGTACTGATTAAATGTTATAGTAATAAAAATAAAATAATAATAAAAATAATAATAATAAATTATAAACAGTGTACTTAATAATCAACATTTTAGGATTCATTTTTTAACAGTCTCTCTCTTTCTCAATTCAGTTCGATTCGATATGATACATGATATGATATGATACATGATATGATATGATATGATACAATATATGATATGATATGATATGATACATGATATGATATGATACATGATATGATATGATACAATATATAATATGATATGATATATGATATGATATATGATATGATATGATATGATACAATATATGATATGATATGATATGATATATGATATGATATATGATATGATATATGATATGATATATGATATAATACGATACGATATGATACGATATGTTATATATATGTTTTGATACAATACGATACTATATGGTATGTTATATGATATGATATGTTATGATATGTTATGATACGATATGATATGATATGATAAGAAACAATATATCATTTGATATGATACGATATGATATGATATGATAAGAAACGATATATCATTTGATATGATACGATATGATATATGATATGATATGATATGATATGATATGATATGATATGATATGATATGATATGATATGATATGATATGATATGATACGATACGATATGATACGATACCATACAATACAATTTGATACAATATGATACGATACGATATGATATATGATATGATATACGATATTATATGATATGATTTGATTTATGATGTGATACAATACGATAAAAATACATTACAATACAATACACAACAATACAGTTCAAACTTGCTTTAAAAACATGACAAATGTTAGAAAGGTATTGCCAAAGTATTTTTACTGTTTGTTTTAAATAGAAAATGTGAAAACAGACATAGATACATAGTAGTAGTGATAAAAATGTGATAGAAATAAAAATGAAATAATAAATAATTATAAACGGTGTACTAAACAATAAACATTTTAGGATTAATTTCTCTCTCTCTCTCTCTCTCTCTCTCTCTCTCTCTCTCTCTCTCTCTCTCTCTCAGTGTTGCCAGATTGGGCAGTTTTGAATTTGATTTTGCAGGTAAAAAATGGCATTGGCGGGTTGACAAAATTTGGGTGGTTTTGAAACGTAACTTTTATTTGCAACTTATTCAAAAAATCATAAGTGTGTCCTCCGACTCCATTCAGTTAGTAGTGACCAGTGCACAGGTCAAACGGTGTGGGCCCATCCGCACAAGGAAGTGAAGGAAAGCTGTATCAAAATCTGACTCCCTGGACAAACCTGACTCCCCTTCGCGTGTACGCGCATCACGCAGCACCTGTAGTTAAACTCACAGCGGTTTATTATGACACTTTTATTGATCATTTTTTTCCTCAATTGACAGCAAGAACAAATATAGAAGCAATATCTGCTTGACAAGCAGCACCTAATTATGTTGAAAAGAATTTAAAACGCCAAACAGGACAGATTTATACCCCATTTCGAAAGCAAAATCTAATAGGTACTGTAATCTACACAAAGTGTGTGGGTAAGAGGGGGCAGTGTTTCGATGTGATCCGGTTAGGTTGTGGTTCTGTGACTGCTGGTGTTGGTTGCTGAATGATTATAAATACAATACAAAACAATACAATTCAAACTTGCTTTATTAACATGACAAATGGTATTAACATGACAAAGGTATTGCCAAAAGTATTTGTAATGTTTGCATTAAATAAAACATATGAAAACAGATTACATACATAGTAGTAGTGATAAAAAGTAAAAGAAATAAAAAAAATTCTAATAATAAATAATTATAAACTTAACGATCAACATTTTAGATTTATTCTCTCTCTCTCTCTCTCTCTCTCTCTCTCTCTCTCTCTCTCTCTCTCTCTCTCTCACTCTCTCACTCTCTCTCACACACTCTTTCTCTCTTTCTCTCTCTATCTCTATTCCTCTGTGTGTGCGCGTGTGTGTTCTTGTGTGGTCCAGATCTAATTAGTTCTCATTTAAGGTGCAAAGACTGGTTCAGGAATACAGTCACAAAGCCATTAGAGCAAAACTTTTAATCTGAGCTCTGACCCAAGAGACGGAGAGATTAAACACAGGACGTCAGGCCACCAAACCGACCCAGACATTAATGAGAGAAGAGAGGTACAAGAGAGAAAACTCATTAGGGCTAATCTCACAAAAAAAAAAACACCCCAATTTAAAGGTAATTAAGCATGTTTACCATTAAACTTTAAATGCCATGAAAATAAGGTCCTTATGTTGGTAAGTAAAAAACAAAACAATGAAATGCGCTAAATCTAGAATATTGGCCATTCTTCTACTTGTCATTCTAAGTGACAAGAATAAGCTGCTATAAATATCAGACTTGTTTATATGCTGTTTGATTAAAGGTCATGTCTTCAGTAATGCATGAATCATAAACTATTATTGTCTGTTAAACCTTTTTGACCTAAAATTAAGCTAATGACCTTAAGCTTAAGCTGTCAGTAATTTAAGTATACTTCGTATTCTTAAGTATACTTGTACATTCACAACCTCACAATATTTTTAACAAATCAATATTTAGTGAAATAACCCTGATTTTCACATTCAAATGAAAAACGTTTGTTATTCTAAAAAAAGCACTAAATTACAATATTTATATATAAGTGAAATTTAGAGAATTTAAGTAATCACTTAATTTCCTAAGGCTGTATAAATATAGGGTTACATGTGGGAAAGTATATGATAAAATAAATGTTACAATAATTCTTATTTGGACCAAATTTGCATTAATATTAAGGTTGTTGTTGTTGTTGTTTTTTTTTTAATCCTACCACATTGCATTCATAACAGGCGTAAACAGTGTCAGAGAGATTTAATAACTGTAGTCATTGCTCATACAAGTTGTTCACATGAACTTAATATTCGCCCCAAAAATGTGATTGTCAATTCTAATTTTAGAGCCCTGCAAAAAAAATGTAATGGAGAAAGCAGTTATTTTGCACAAACTTTAACTAACTAACTAACTAACTAACTAACTAACTAACTAACTAACTAACTAACTAAGTAAATAAATAAATAAATATCATAACTCTTTCCTCAGAGTAGTTTGTTTTAAACATGACTTCTTTTAACTAGCAATGATTTTAATGCACTTCAGTACACCCCGGCAAAAGTAATTGCCAACTTGTATTTAAGAGCCCCATGGAAAATTTAATGAAGAAACCTTTTTTTGCAATGTACCATGTAGCCTAACTAACTAACTAACTAACTAACTAACTATCATTTGGTAGGGATTGTTTTATACATTGTTTATTTTTCTGTCTAGCTTGTCCTGGATGATTTTAATGGACTTTAAAATCCCCCTCAAAAATGTAATAAAAAATTTAGATTTAAAAGCTCTACAAAAAATTGAATGAAGAAAACTAACTAACTAACTGACTGACTGACGGACGGACTGACTGACTAACTGATTACTGACTGACTGACTGACTATGATTTTAATGGTCTTAAATACCTTTAGGAGCCCTACCAAAAATTTGAAGAAAGCATTTTTCCCCAAATGTACTATCCTACACTAACTAACTAACTAACTAACTAACTGACTGACTGACTGACTGACTGACTAACTAACCAACTAACCAACTAACCAACTAACCAACTAACATAACTAACTAACCAACTAACCAACTAACCAACTAACCAACTAACTAACTAACTAACTAACTAACTAACTTACTAACATAACTAACTAACATAACTAACTAACTAACTTACTAACTAACTAACTAACTAACTAACTAACTAACTAACTAACTAACTAACTAACTAACTAACTAACTAACTAACTAACTAACTAACTAACTAACTTACTAACATAACTAACTAACCTAACTAACCAACTAACCAACTAACATAACTAACTAACTAACTAACTAACTAACTAACTAACTAACTAACTAACTTACTTACTTACTTACTTACTAACATAACTAACTAACATAACTAACTAACTAACTAACTAACTAACTAACTAACTAACTAACTAACATAACTAACTGACTAACTAACTAACTATGATTTTTAAAGGACTTTAATATCCCCCCATTAAAAAAATTTAATCGCCAGTTTTGATTTAAAAGCCCTACGAAAAATGCAATGTAATGTAATGTAATGAAGATTTGTTTTTTGTTTTTTATTCGCAATGTACCATGTAGCCTATATGCAAACAAACTAACATAACTCTTTCCTCAGAGTAGTGTTTGTTTTATACATGGCTTCTTTTTCCTTCAAGCTTGTCCGGCATGTTTTTAATGGACTTTAACTAACTAACTAACTAACTAACTAACTAACTAACTAACTAACTAACTAACTAACTAACTAACTAACTAACTAACATAACTCTTTCCTCAGACTACTGTTGTTTTATACATGGCTTGCTTTTCCCTGGAGCTGGTCCTGGATGGTTTAATTTTGATTTGGAGTCAGTGTAGTAGGTTCTCCAGTAAGGTGGTGCTCCAGCAGAAAGTAGCATCTCTAGGTGCTCGACCCATCCATCATGGCCTGATTTGCGGTCTAGCGGTAGATTAAGGTTGAGAGGTTCACACACGCCTCCACCGCGAGCAGAAAACCACACCCTCAGTCAAGAGCGCGGCCATAATGCTTTCTGAAGCCTCTCTTGCAGCTGAGTCTGATTCATTTCTGCCGTGATCACTTGTGAGGGAGTTTCAGCAAGGCCTGGTAATTGCTTTCCTCTTCCATCTCCTCGTGCTGCAGACGAGCGATTAGAGCCCAAGTTCAAGGTCTGATCGCAGCCGAAGCTTTGAGTGCAACCCTTGATCTTGTGATCAAATCTTTCACGTAATATCTGTTGTCTGTTATGGCTTTGGGAGTAGACAAATAGTCGCCCAGAAGTCATTATTAACTCATGTTCATGTCACCCTGAGTGATGCATGTGAAAAATCCTCTATGCTTCAGTGTCTATTGTAACTAAATTGCTTGGCTTTAAAAAGAAAACACACACAAAAAAGCATGACTAGTATTTCTAGATATGTAATTTGTGATACATTTATTTATTGGAGCCACAATGAGATTCCATTATCTCTGAAATGAACCAGGGGCTTAAAAATAAGGACTCCAAAATAAAATATATTTGTTAAAAATGTATTATCTGAAATAACTTTAATAGATTTTGAGTTACAGAAATGCTAGCTTTGAAGGGGGAAAAGTAAAAAACAAAACAAAAAAAAGTTTCCCCTTGTTTGAACCGTCTCCATTGGCATATGAAAAAACAAAGATTGCTGAACTCAACAGATTTTTCAATCCCCTCTACACAGTAGTGCATTACCCAGAAAATACACATTCGTGGCATTTATTATTTTGGCTCTAATCACTATTTATGTTTGTCTGTTTTCTGAAAAAAAATTGGTTGATGGTATGCCAAATGATGGTGCATCGAATGATGAAGTAGTCACGTTTGTTTTGCCTAAAGTGCAATATTTAGTAGCATAATGTTTTCTTGAAACTATGGTTAGCTTTTTATAAAGTAAACTTTTAAAAATTAAACTTTAAATACATTATTGCTGATTATTTCTAATGAAAATACGGTTCAAATCCACTTTTTTTGTTACAATGAACATGGAGCAAGCTTGCTGTATTTTGATTAAAAAACAACTTTTCAGCCAAAAAGTCGCAATGAAACAGAAGTTAAGAATGTCCTTTTTCTGCCTATTGTGATTTCATCCATTGCGAACCGATTGGATTGTTGGAAAATGGGCGATGCTAATCAAATGATGGAAGATTGACAGATGCACAAAAGCAGGGCAGGCACGAGACATGCCATGATAGCCCCGCCCTAATGGACTGATGGCTCCACCCTAAATGACTGATAGCCCTGCCCTAAACGAATGATAGCTCATCCCTAAATGACCGATAGTCCCACCTTAAGGGAATGATAGCCTCAGCCTAAATAAATGATAGCTTTGACCTAAATGACTGTTAGTCCCACCCTAAGTAAATGATGGCTCCACCCTAAATGACTGATAGCTCCACTTTAAAGGACTGATAGCCCCACCCTAAAGGATTGATAGTTCTGCCCTAAATGACTGATAGCCCCACCGTAAAGGGAGGATAGCTCTGCCCAATATGACTGGTGGCCCCGCCCTAAAGGAATGATAGCTCCGCCCTAAATGACTAATGGTCCCACCCTAAAGGACTGATAGCTCCGCCCTAAATGCATTTCATGTGACCAAAAGTGAAGTCATTTCAAGAAGTAGGGAAGGTTATAGTATTTGATAAAAGATTGAGTGGAAACAATTTTTTCTAAATAATAAAGTGCGCACATTGTTTATAGCAAGCATACTATATAAAAGAGCAGCAATTTTTTTTTTAATTTCATGGTAACTTTAAAGCTTTTTTTTTTTTTTTTGCAATAATTGACCAATAGATGTGGACAATATATAGCCCTTTCACATATAAGAGCTTTTACATAAACATTCTCCTAAATATTGTTAGTTAGGTCTATACACTGGAGTCAGTGAGTTGAACTGAAGCTAGAACTTAAATTGAATTGAATTGGTCCGATATAGTTGATTTGCTTTAAATGAATCAAGGTTATGAATTCCAGTTCATTGACCATTTTACAGTTTAAAAGTCCATTTGAAGGCAATATTATCAGCAAATAGTTTTCTCATACAAAAAAAACACTACCTAAACTAACAGGTCATTTACCTTCAGTGTGACACTCATAATTTAGATTGATTGCATTTAGTTAAAGGATCTAACTTTAATATTTTCATTCTCTTTTCTTTCACTTTGTCTATTGAAACTGCTAAAGGCAAGTGTGTGTGAGAGAGAAAGCGAGCGAACGATGTGCTTAAAATAAGTACTGTAATTGAATATTTAAGTCGAGGCTATTTTCTTTTTAAAGACCTAATTGAAAACCACTTCATGAGGCTCCACCAGTGCATGCACCCTGCACACATGATTAACATAAATATCACGCTACTCATGAATAAAATAAAAACACAGCAATAAATAAAGCAGTCAATAAATGCACACCCTCGTTTACACAAGTTCAGTTGTTTTGCTCGCTTCTTTAAAAAAATGAATTTGTAAATATCCTGTTAACACAAGATGTAAGTTTAACATAATGAGAATGCTTCTGTCTTCGCACCGCTGTTGAATTAATATTCATTTTGCTCCAATGAGTACATACTTAAATAATAATAAATGGGTTTTGAGTGGACTGCTCATTTTTATGGTACTTGAGATGAATAATGCTGTGCAAGTTCTGTCTCATTGCATTGCCAAAGAGCTTCAGATTGGGCTCGGGTTGAACTAAAATCAACACAATTAAAAATGAAGCATCTAGTAACATTATTTAGTCATTATTTAGCTTGATTTTGCACAATTGCACAGTTATAGATGTATGCAAACAAAAGTATTTTTGCACAGTTGTAGACATGGGGTTTGTTTGGGTGGTTTGCATGACCCACCCCCCACTGCCAGAGATACAGAATTTTTCAGTTTTTTTTGTCCTGTCTAAATGTAAGCTCCATTGTCCTATTTTAACTGCTATGCCATCACAAAATGTGAGAAAAAAGTTAAAAAGGAACGTTTTGGACCAAGCAGAATCCATTACTGACTGGTCGCTCTGGAAAACTGCGTCCTGTTTTTGACTTCAGTTTTGATGAATGCAAACAATTATATTTCATGAGTCCAACGTGATGATACGCAATAAAATGTGCAATCTACCTGATAATTGATATATATATATATATATATATATATATATATATATATATATATATATATATATATATATATATATATATATATATATATATATATATATATATAGATATATATAGATATATAGATATATATATATATATATATAGATATATATATATAGATATAGATATATATATTTAGATATAGATATATATATATAGATATATATATATATATATATATATATATATATATATATATATATATATATATACAAACGGGGGGGGAAGAGTTTAAAACTACACACATGGTGGATGCGCGAGACCAACCGTCAAGTAGAGAGGCTTTGATAAAGATGTTTGTATGACTGTAATTAATATCTAGCCCACTGGAAAATATTTAAGTCACATTTTCCTTGTTAAATTTCATCTGCAACAACAATGTGAATTTACATCAAGATATGTTTGAACATTAACATCTGAATGCATAATTATCCAAAGACCTGAGGAGATTTGTCTGCACGAAAGACTGAATAGTGAATGGCAGATTATTCTGCTGCTGCTGCTTCAATAAGGTAGGAAATTAAATAATAAAGTGGATGATTGACAGGGCTCGTAACTACGCAATGTAACGATCTGTTAACGAGGAAGTAGTATGTCCCAAAGCTTATATACTCTTGTGTTACACACTCAAAAGTATATACTTTTCCTTTACAAAAATCTACATACTTTTAGAGCATGATAATTGGGACGCAGCAAAGCTCTTACTAGGCTTTCTGGAAAAATCCTTGTAGTTGTGTTAAGGCAAGTTGGAGCTAAAATCTGCACGTCACCGGACCTACAGGACCGAGTTCGAGAACCCCTGCCCTACACCATACTAATAAACTTTCGGTTTCATTCCTTTTTGTGGTTTAGCGTTGATAGACACTAGTCCATGTTGGAATTTAAAATGGTATACAGCCCTACCCACATAACAACATTTTTCTGGCCCAGCTATGGCTCACACAATCTGGTTTTGCTTGGCATGCTGCAGTGAATTACGATGCATGACTGGACCAAGTCTGGCTTCCAGGCAAGGGCCAAACATGAACCATATCTGGGTCAAGTCTCAGCCAAGTTAATAATCTATAACTGGGCATGAACTGGACCAGATAGGATGGTGTGTCATGATTGCAACATAATTGATAAACCCATGAAGCGTTGCGCTTTAGGCACACTATGGGTGGGCTTTTTCTCAAAGCGACCTGGTTGGTAGAATTTTTTTTCTTTACTCAGAAATAATTTTAATGTATTTTATATGTGAGACTGGCCAAACTTACAGTACATGGCCCACATATCAATTTTTTTACATCTGGGCCAAATGCTACATTTTACATTTGGCCCAAATCTTGTGTGCTGCCTTAAAGACGGTGCTAAACCCAGGCCATGTTTGGCCCACATGCTGTATGCGAGTGCCGGATGAATGCCTGCTGTGCCATCTTTATGCCAAATCTGGGCCAGAATTCTCTGCTACCTTGGTACTATTCAAAATTTTGTCCAAATTCTGCATTATACAGTAAATTTAGTTTTCATGGTCAGATTCTGGCATTCTCTTCTTGTTTTGCTCACTGTGGAAGTCATACAATCACAGTTTGCGCATGAAAGATTCTGGGCACAGTTTTACATCAGTCACTCATGCGCTGATTTAGAGCGAGTGACCAGCAATATATCTTCATCATCGCTGAAGGAAGCAGAAATGAAGAGAATTTCTGTGCCCCTCCGGGAGCGTGTCTCAAAGCGGAGGGTCCTGCTCGCAGCAGATGGCCCTATTAGGCAAAAAAGAAAGGATTTATTTAGTACTCCATCTTGAAGAAGGACGAAAGAGCCATACATTCAGAGAGATTTCCCTTTCTTCGTGCTTTCAAAGGCCTCTTTCAGTTAGCTGCGCGATTAGCTTCACACTCATTTTTTTCCTCCTTTATCAGGACTCCGCTGGAACTGCATAATTCAGGGGAAAAGAGAAGAATGTGACGTTTATTGGTGACGGGTTTGAATGGATGAAAAAGAGCTTACTGTCAGAGATTCTGAAGACTCACACTGACAAAAAATGTACAAAACTTTGAGTAGAAACTTCCATCTGAGAGGTAAAGCTCATTTAATCTGCAGCAGGAACCTGGATTTTACCATTTATAACCAGGAGCGCAGCCGTTTAAGAGGAGTCTCACTACCAACATCACACAAATCACTTACAGTGCATTGCATCCTTTTCTACTATGTAGTAGAGCTGCACGATTAATCTTATTTTGTATGCTTTGTCATGTTGGTCATGACCCCCTATTTGCAACTGCACGATATTGGAAAAATCGAACTTTGCTAATTTTTTTTTGCAATATTGTGTTATGAATACAGTTTCACCAAATGATTTAATATCTTAATTTCTAACAGTATCTAACAAGTATTTGTAAAAGTGTTAACTTAATGGATTTGTGTTGTGACAAAAAGAAGGCATTGTGTGAAACCCAGCATTTTTTTACAGTGTATATAATATACGAAAGAATACAAAACCAAAATATACACGTATATTTATATATAACTTGCATTAGACAAACATTTAATTTATAAATATAAATAAACATTTTCTCAAATGTATAAATGTCACAAAATGAATATGTACAGCACACAAAGTATAATCTAAATATAAGCTTTTATTTTGGCTGTGATTAATCGCAAATAATCTTTTGACAGCACTAAATTCAATTCAATTCATCTTTATTTCTATAGCGGTTCTATAGTTATTTGTATAGTTCAGTTCAGTGTGGTTTAATTTTCACTGCTGAGAGTTCAAACACTGAAGAGCAAATCCATCGAAACATGTAAGCCAGTGGCCACAGGGATGAGGAACAAACTTCAACCAATTGATGAAAGTGAAGGAAAAAACCTAGAGAGAAACCTGGCTCAGTTAGGCATGACCATTTCTCCTCTGGCCAAGCTTCTTGTGCAGAGCTGCAGTCTAGGCACCAGAGGCTGGAGAAAGCTGGATGTCCATCGCTGGTGTACAGGCTGGCCCTTCAGGATCAATGCGAAGGCTCGTCTGTCACTGGGGTCTTGGAGGAATCAGTCTCATGCTCTCCACTCCTCCATGACCACCACAGCATCTGCTCAGGATACGGCCTGATCCAGGATTATGGAAACCTCGGGAATAATGAAAAACAGACTGGTTGCCCTAAATAATGCAGACTAACAGTCCTATAGAGGATTTAGATTTCAAAAACATATGCATTTTATGTGTATGCTAATGCAAAGAGATGTGTCTTTAATCTAGTTTTCACAAGTTTACATTTAGCTGATGATTGATAATAAAGCTTGTTTGGCATGCTGTCTTGGGAGAGAGCCCTGAGCTCATAAGATCCTCGAGCCCAGGGCTTCCTCCCGTTTGCAAGGCAAGAGGGGAGTTTGAGCTCAGGTAGATCTCGAGAACTCCCCTGCTGTAGTAGCTAATGAAGAGATAGAGATTGTTCTTAAGAGACTTACTTGGAGCATGTCTATGGTATCGATTTGGATTAGTCAATTAACTTAAGTTGCATGTTTTTGGACGGTGGGAGGAAACCGGGGAACCCTGGGAAAAACCACGTGAGCACGGGGACAACATGTAAACTTCGCACAGAAACGTCGGCTGGCTTGGTAATGACTAGAACAGGCATGGGCAAACTCGATCCTCGAGGGCCGGTGTCCATGCAGAGTTTTGCTCCAACACTAATCAAACACACCTGAACATCCTAATTAGTGTCTTCAACATCACTAGAAAGCTACAAGCAGGTGTGTTTGATTAGGGTTGGTGCAAAACTATGCAGGGACACCGGCTCTCCAGGATCGAGTTTGCCCATCCCTGGACTAGAACCAGTGACGTTCTTGTTGTGAGGCAACAGTGCTAAACACTGGGCCACCGTGCCACCCCTCTAGGAAAGGAGGAGGAGTAGGGGTGGAAGGGGGGATTCTTCAAAACGAAGATGGCTGCCATATGGAACTTTGGGTATTTATAGTGGCTCAGGAATCGTCTGATTGGTGAATCATAAATTGAATAATGCGGGGCCGGCTGCAAGCAATCATAAGCACAAGATCCTCTTGAAATTAGTTTATAAATAAACTTCACTTATAAGCCCATAAATTATTCCTAGAATGAAAAGTTTGGTTTTGACCATATTTGGAATGGTCATGAATATTAATGAGCTTCCTTTAATATTATAACGATGCCTGCATGCTTTCACACACATGTGCAGCAGAATGATCATACTTCAGTTGTCAAAAAAATGTAAACAAATTTAGAAGATTCCCTGCTGAATGACCACTTCTGTTCAACTGAAGTCGTGGAGAGGTTTATGTTAGCTAGAAAGATGAATGAATGAAATCAAATGAAAGTTTTCTCCTGAGTTGTGCCGTTTACAAAATAAAAACTAAATTATAATCATACTCTTCAAAAGGGATCGACAGAGATGTATCAAGTGGGTTTATATTATATGAAAACACAGACAGAAATTAGTAACATCTGCATAAACAAAACTAATTTATAAATAAACTTAGCTATAAAGATGAATGAATGAAATCAAATGAAAGTTGTGCTGTGAATAAAATATAAACTAAATTATAATCACACTCTTCAAAAGGGATCGACAGAGATGTATTAAGTGGGTTTATATTATATGAAAACACAGGCAGAAATTAATACCAACATCTGCATAAACAAAATTAGTTTATAAATAAACTTCACTTAAACTAAACAATAATAATAGTTTTATATTTTAATCATTTAACACTTTAAAGTGTGTCTTTTAAGGACTTCAAATGTCTTTCCTGCTTGTGTTTACATATTAACATTTTAATTTTGTTAAAGTAAAAAAATGATGCTGGGGATTTTTTTTTAAATGTAAGCATTCATCTCTGTAAAAAGTAGCTCACTGGTGCTAACTCTACAGTAGACCGAATGATGTACAATCATGCTCCGTCTAAACTCCGGCCACAATCCATGAATCAAACAGCAAATGGTGCAGACCCGACAGAAAGTGTCTGAACAGGGGCAAGTTCCTTCTTCCCGCTGCTCAGCCGGGCCACAAATCTGGCAACCGCAGTCTGTAATGAAATGTGAACATGGCCGCGGGTCCTCCGACTGCGCAGCTGACACACAATCACATCTGACACAACTGATTGATCATTCATTTACATCCTCTGCCAGCAGTCAAAAGCGGTTACACGTGAGCTGCCTTTGATTTATTTCTGCTACACTTCAAAAACAAGAAACAAACCAGCAAAACTTTGCTGGGATCTTTGATGCAGGTTAATCTGTTGCTCCATTTGATCCGTCCTGATCAGCGCTTGGTTTCTCATTTCAGAAGTCCAGCAAACACCGATGTAAAGCTTCATGACTGTTAAAATGTGAATTATGGATATTGAAGGCTCGGGATTTGACTTTAACCCACTCATAGTTGCAAAAATGTTGAATAATTACTAGTCAAAATTAAAAATAAAAGTTCTGGCCTCAAACCATATCCATATGAAAGATATTGGATAATCCCGCATCGCGTTGAGGAATAATATCGATATATCCCCAGAACTTGATATACCGCCCAGCCCTAGCTCCAACCACCTCCAACTCACGCCTGCTTAATTGTCTCTAGTAGTCTTGAACACCTTGATTATTTGGATCAGCTGTGTTTGATTAGGGTTGGAGCATAACTGTGCAGAGCTGCGGCCCTCCAGGAATCCAGTTTGAGACCTATGATGTAGAAAGTTAAAGGGATAATCACTCATTTTTCTTCGGCTTAATCTCTGATCTGAGGTCACCACAGCGGAATGAACCACCAACTATTCCAGCATATGTTTTACGCAGCAGATGCCCTTCCAATCACAACCCAGTACTGGGAAACACCCGGGAACTCTCGCATTCACACACACACTCATACACTACGGCCAATTGAGTTCATCCAATTCACCTATAGCGCTTGTGTTTGGACTGTGGAGGAATCCCACGCCAACACTGCTAACCACTAAGCCACCATGCCACCCCTTAAAGGGATAATCCACTCAAAAAAACTGATAACTTGCAGTCAATTTAAACAGATTAACAGCAAATAAGGGGGGGGGGTGATATTAGCCCTGCTTGAAATATAATACAGCAATTTACTTGGGATAATGGATGAACAGGCTGAGAGGTCTTTCTTTAGGTACCCAACTAGATGCATTATAAAATTGCATGATTTAAATTGAAAGCAACCCATCTCATCTCATAAACTGATCATTCATCTACATCCTTTGCCAGCAGTCAAAAGCGGTTACACGTGAGCTGCCTTTGATTTATTTCTGCTACACTTCAAAAACAAGAAACAAGCCAGCAAAACTTTGCTGGGATCTTTGATGCAGGTTAATCTGTTGCTCCATTAGATCCGTGATGATCAGCGCTTTGTTATGCAGTTGGGAAATGGGCGTTTGGGAATGAACGGACAATGAGGGAGCTGATGTTGTTCCCATGTTTACGATCCCCCCAAACCATCATTAAATAAAATGAGATGGGATGTTTTCTCTGAGGGCAGACTATCAACGCTCCTGAAATCCCAGCATGACTCCCGGTGGTCCTGCTGACTACACAGGCAAACTTCAAACCGCAGACGATCTGTCACGCTGACACATTTCGGTGATGCTGGAAGAGGTTCAAGTTCAACGGCATCATGAGCCGAGCTCCCATTACACACTCCTGCCCGGCTGAGAGGTACTTTTAAGAGCTGATGTTAATGAAGTGCATTGTGCTCCTTACACACCTCATAAAGTCCATGGTAAAATGAAGAGAAGATCTGGTGGTGAGGGCTCGTATTCACAAAACATTACATTTTACCACTACGAGTTCTACTAAGTAGCTGTAAAAGTTTAGCTAAGAGTTTTTCCTATTGACGAATCTGCTGAGGTAAATGTTTACTAAGGAATAGAGAGTAGTCTTGTTGCTATCGATGATGTCAGCATGCTTATTAACTATGCACACAGTGGCTGCTTCTCACACTGGAAAAAATATGACAAAGTCATGACAACAAAAGTTGTTTTGGTTACTTTAGCCCCTTTCACTCATACAGACCTTTCCGGAAAATTGTCGGTAATTTTAAGGGATCATATGTGAACAGGCCCTTTTAAAAAAAAAATACAGGTAAATTCATTCTGGCAATTTTCCGGAAAGAGAAGTTGTAACATTTGCTGGAATGCTGCTCTGTGTGAACGCAGAAGGAAAATTGCCGGAAAGAGCGTGTTCGCGTTTAGACGTCTACTCCTGGTGTGAGACGTCTACTCCAGCCAATCAGAACATTCAGACACATTCACATCCGCGCTGTTTATGAAAATAAAAGCCTTTGAATATTTTTCCGGACACATTTAGCTGCTAGATGTTAGTCAGATATCATTTCCATCTTCCTTCTTAATGCCAACTGTGTCAAAGATTATTGATAAATGCTTATGATAAACCGCTGTTTGTTTACCTTTGCTTCAGTTGTTCGACTCGTGTGCACGTGAAGCAGCCAGAGAGCGCCAGCACACACACATATTGTGTATATCTCAACATGCGAAAGTGTTCCTCCATTTGTTTTCATCGAAGTTGTTGACAATATTTATCCATCCACAGAATTTGTAATGTAGTCAAATGTGTAAACACTTAGCTGCGGTTTGCGCTTCGGCCTTTGGATGTCTCTGGGAGAAAAGCAGCTGCTTGAATGCTAAAGCTTTAAATAAAAGTGAAATCATCAACCCCTTCTATGTTTAGAAATACAAACGCAGCCATTTAGAGCTCATTTCTGGTTAATGATGGCAGAATTTAGCAGTATTTTGAAATGGATGTGTGAATTAGGCATGGGACGGTAACAGATTTCAAGGTTTACCGCAGTTTGGAAAAGTCAAGGTTTTAAACCCGCCTGAGGTTTCTGTTATACTGTTCCTAAGGTATATGTAAGTTTCTTTTCTTTTTTTTCTTTTTTTTTTCATGTATTTCACAACTATTTAATTTAGTTTTTTAGGGCAACAGCATCTCCAGAAGAAAAGGAACCTCTACATTAAAAGTTAATGGTCCAAAATATTTTATGTTTCTTAAAATAAAATACATTGTGTTCAATGAGAGGAAAAAGTTGTTGTTTTTTACCCAGACATTTAAAAAGAACTTCACGTAATCACGATATTAATCACAATACTGTGAAATTGTAATATTTTTATACAAGGTTATTATGCTGTCAGAATCTTATACCGGCCCATGCCTAGTGTGAATGGTCTTTTCCGGAAAAAATCCGGAATGCTCTTGCCTGTGTGAACCACACGCTTTTGAATTTACCGGTATAGTCGTTCTGGAAATTTTCCGGATATTCACAGATGTCACTGTGAAAGAGTGTTTTAGCTTATGTTAATACGTTAATCAGGTTTCAATTAGATTTTTTTTAATTATACAAATTTAACTTAATATTTTTAGTCACTTTGAAGTTGAAATGACTAGAAAATTTCATTTGATTCAGCAAAAAATTAAGGCAGCAATATTTTTTACAGTGCAATTCCTAGTTGTATATCCTCATTTCCTTTCCTTGCTTCCTTTCCTTGAGTCTTACGAAATGAGGGAAAAGATGCGAGAACAGAGTTATTGAATCAAGTGAAATGATATTCATTCAAAAATAAATGATGTTTGCTGTTTGTTCAAACTACTTATTTAAAATGAGCTGAAACAACACAATTCTTGAGTGTTATATGTTCAATCCATTTAAGTTAACTTAATTCCTTCATGTTGTCCCAACACAAATCGATTGTGTGGAAACCATAGCAGTGTATTTATATTGAGTACACATAAACAAACATATTACGAATGTGATTAATTGTTTGATGCCACTAATACTATTATTACTATTATAATTATTTATAATTATAATAAAAACAATTAATGTAAAATATATCCTTTGCTGCAAGAAACCTTGAAATATATTTTTATTTTACTTTTGCTTCACTTTTTCTCATTATATATTCACAAAGTAGATTATACAGAAAGTTAAAAGTATCTGATATATACTGTTTAATTTAAATAAATGTGTTATAATGTAGTTGTATATGTAGTTTTAATGCAACAATCTTTTAAAGCACATTTGGGAAAAAAAGTTAATAAAAGTAATGAAAAAAATCTTTATTTAAATGTTTAAATGCAAAGTATTAAATGATGAATGGTTTTGCAAAGGTAAAGATTCATGATAATGCTACTACTAGTAATAATAACTGATAAATGATGTAAGTTTTAGTGCACAAGAAACCTAAAGTGCTTTTTTTATATCAATCTATTTATTTATTTCAATGAAATAATATCATGAACAAAAAGTAGCAGTATGACCTGTGTAACTCTAGTGAGAGTAGGTGGAATCTGAAGTTGTGAACCATTAATAGAACAGTAAGATCTCTCCTGCATCCAGCCGCTGTGTGTAAGTGTGAAAATGATGAGGGTAACATGCTGAGAAATGAGAAATACATGATAGTATTTTACGGGCTGCCATTTGAGAAAGTAATTTCACATAAATGGCTTTTAAAATGAACTTTTTCTATGGCCAGTCATTTTAAAAAAACATTAGGAGGAGAAATCTTGAACTAACCTCAGGTCGGCGGACTTCTGCTGTTGCGTTTCAGTATCAGTGTCAGATGTAAAGTGTAGATTCATGCATCCAACGATCTATTAAACACACACGTCATACATATGTTTTTTGTCAGATGCGTCTTTTCCAACAAATATTATTCGAATGTAAAATATAATTCAACATATTTTGCAATTTTGACTGGCTAAAAGACCAATCCCAAGCCCTCATTATCCATAATTTGCATTTTATTAGTCATGAAGCCTCACAGTGGTGTGTGCTGGACTTCTGAAATGACAAGCAAATCCTCTCTCTGTGTTTTGGGTTTGTAGTCTAATAATAATTCATGTTTCGTTTGATGTTTTTAAGGTTCCAGATTAAAGATGTACCAATGTTGCGCTTTATCAACAAGAAACCAGTGCTGTAGCTGAATGTGCTTGTATAGTTAAATCAATGGCAAGGCGGATTGAGTTTGTATAACATTTTTATTTATTTATTTATTTATTTAACTAGTTTTACTAATTAATTCTCTGTTATAACAAGGCCCAATCCCAATTTTATTTTTGTACCCCTTCCCCTTGGCCCTTGAAACAGAGTGTGAAGGGGAAGGGCTTCAAAATGTACCCCTCAGAATTGGGACACCAATACAACACCTGCACACGTCATCATGTGTTGTCGTGATCTCTTGCTTCATATGAGATCAGACGATGGCGACTGCTGTAGTTATTCCAGTTGTATTATTTTTTGGCATTTATCTTCAGGATGTCACTGAAGGCGTTATCTTAACGATCTAATGTGGCAATAAGATGGTAACTGTACTGTGCATTTACACCGTGGACATATTCATCATGTAAACACACATAAAAAACATTAACTTTATAGCAGACACTGTAAAAAGCTCATTCCCAGCCACTAGAATTTTCTGACAGGGTATTCGAGTGTGATCGAGTATCAGAATGTTTTGGAACGACTATACAGGAGTTATTATTATGGATTATAGATACAGAAATGTAGTTTTTTAAATTTTATTTATATATATTTTTTTAGATGTATTAAAACATATGCTTGTTTGTTGTAAAAAAAAAAATAAAAAATTTGTGGATCTCCTTACTTCCGTGTGCAGCCATGCTGCCGTTGTAGATGGTGTATTCTGGGAAATTTCCCTACCCCTTGGTTTTGAGAGTGGTACTTAAAAATCTCAGTTTCAAGAGCTATCTAGCCCTTCCCCTTAGCCCTACTCTGTCAAGCTAAGGAGAATTGGGACACCCCTACCCCTTCACATCAATGTGGAAGAGGTAAGGGGAAGAGTTTAGAATTGGGATTGGACTATGGCTGGGCGATAAGGGCAAAAAATCCTATCTATGTATTTTTAGGAGGAATGACTTATACGATATCTATCCAGTATTTTCCCATCAGAATCAGAATCAGAATCAGTTTTATTGCCAAGTGTGCTTCACACACACACAAGGAATTTGTTTTGGCTACAGAAGCTTCCAGTGTACATAAAGTGACAAGTAACAACACAAAATAAATCTGAAAAAATAAAATAATAATAATAAAAAATGATGAACATTAAACAGATGCGGTTAGTGAAGAAACCTGGATGTTGAGTTGTATGTACAGATTGTTATAAATATACAGGTTATAAGGTGCTGTGTACAAGTGCGAATGTAGAAAGTATTGCATTGTATATTGATATAGGGTGCTGTGTACAAGTGCGTATGAGAAAGTATTGCACATATTTATTGCACAGTAGGGGAATATTTAACTGTTCATAAGGTAGACAGCCTGAGGAAAGAAACTTTTCCTGTGTCTGGCTGTTTTTGTGCTTGGTGCTCTGAAGCGCCGACCAGACAGTAACAGTTCGAACAGGTAGTGTGCTGGGTGTGAGGGGTCCAGAGTGATTTTGCGAGCCCTTTGCGAGTGATTTTTGCGAGCCATTTTACTCACTCAACATAAATGGTTACTTGAGAGTTAAAGCCTTTATTAAAACTTTATTAAACATTTTTTGAGCAAAATATAATTCAAACACAGCTGTTTCCCTCTCTGTTTCTAAATAAAAGCTGCACAAAATCTTTGATAAATAAAACACAGTACAGGTTTTTCTCCTGCATAAACCTGTTGCACATTTCAAATTATAAAACAAAATCTTTGATAAATAAATAGAGTGCAGTTTTTTTTTCCTGCTTAACACTACACAGCACTACTGTGCTGTTGTGCAAATACCAAAGTAAACAGAACCATAGAAAACATAGCTACATCGTCAGAGCAAAAAAAGACACACTTAAATATTAACACAACATAAAGTATTGTAGGATAGAAAAGAACCACATTGAATGTAAATATGAACACACAGTATTTTATCACAAATACAGTGTTTGTATAAGTAATCCTGTATAGTACAGTTGTGTGATTTATAAACAACAATTAAATCAGCTGTATATGTTTTTTAGTTACACATTTAGATGTATTGTGCACAATTATTAAACATTGCACATATCGAAGATATCTAAAGATTAGTCTTTCACTCCATGTAAAAAATCCTACACTTTTTGTTTTGATTAAACTTGTTTTACTAAATATTAAATAAGGAGATGAAAACGAATAGACTATAGATAAGAGAAGTAACGAAATTGTTTTAGAGTACTGTGATGAAATGCTGGTTATGCATACGTAAACAGTCATTATAACAGAGCAGAACGCAGAGCTAAATGTGTTATAGCGTAAATGTAAAGAAGGGACCGTCGTGTAATAAATACTGAACTTATAATCAGTAAATATGAGGTGGTTTCAGTTTCAAAATGCGGTTTAAATTCGTCCCATTTTGCCGTTTTTAATTCTTGTAAACACATTCAGGTGCTGCTTGTCAATTTGAAAAGGCTTCTATTTTCGTTCTTGCTGTCAATTGCAAATTGAAGAAATGATCGATAAATGGTTTCTGATAAACCGCTGTCACAGCTGCTGCAGGCACACGCACATGCACATGAGGGGGAGTCATTTGTCCGGGGAGTCAGATTTCGATACAACATCAAACCATATCGATATGAACGGTATTGGATAATAGCACATCACATTGGGGAATCATGTCGATATATCCCCAGATCTCGATATACCACCCAGCTCTAGATTGGACCTTAACCCCCACCGCTTTTAGATCTCGTCTTGACAAGAGACCAAAATAAAGAAGCTTTATTTTTATGATTTGTGTCTAATTGCCCACCTAACATAGCAGGCTACCTAATATAATGGTCTGATATAGGGCTACATTTTCAGAATGAGTCTATGTTGAACATTAGTCCTGTTTTAAATCTGCCACTATGCTGACACACAGGCATTTGTAGCTCCGCCCTCTTTTGAAAAGAGCACAATGTCATTTGAATTTGAAGCGACAGTCACCAAAAAGCCACAATTAGGATTTATGCCTAAAAGAGGCAGATTCAAAGAGTTATAAAACATCATCTACGTAGTATTCAGAGCTGAAACCTCACTACATACTCTAGGGACTTGTAAAAGGTGACATAATAGGTCTTCTTTAAAGATTTCAATAGTTACAGTGCATCTCTGTTCTTACAAACTGAAAACATTTTACTAGTACAATGCATATTTCTGCTAGTCACACTAGGGGATTAATAGCTAAATTGGCTTGCCAAGGAGCCTCCCGCTGAGCTGTACAAGTGTGTAAGTGTGTGACGGTGTCTGCGCAGATAAAAGTAATAACAATGATGTGCTATAGCCGCCCACTGACTGATGGGAAGTGTGTGTGGAGAGCGGCCAGGAAGGTCTGTCAGACAGAAACCGAAAGCGACAGACTAATAAGCTGAACCCAATAGCAATTTCAGTAATATCACATGTGGAACTTTAAGCTGAATCGTCTCTTCCATTCACCCTTCTCTCTGCTCTTTCTCTCTCTCTTTCACTACGGGCTGCATTGCGGTGCTTTTCTCCCGAATCTCTTCGTTGATGGTGTTATTTGAGGGCTGATATTATTGCTGTCGTGACTGTCTGTGTTGGTTAGCAGACAAAAAACTAATGAGGTATATTGGATGTCTGAAGAACAAATTAGGATTCTTTCATTCAGAAAACATCGGGCGATTAAACAAATCAGAGTAATAAACTCGCACTCTATGGTGCAAACTGAAGACTCAGACTTTTTTTGGTCACATGTAACGTTTGAGATAATGGTGTTTTGATGGTGTTTGAATGGGTTGAATTAAAGTTGGGTTATTTAAGAAGGGGTACGAGATATTTATATATGATAATATGGTAATTGAGGGTGACACGGTGGCTCAGTGGTTAGCACGTGTCACCTCACAGCAAGAAGGTCACTGGTTTGAGTCCTGGCTGGGCCATTTGGCATTTCTGTGTGGAGTCTGCATGTTCTCCCTGTGTTAGCGTGGGTTTCCTCTGGGTGCTCCGGTTTCCCCCACAGTCCAAACCAGCCTGATCTCACGAGAAAACGTAAGTATTTTACGTTTTGTCAGTTTAGTGGCTAATTCGTACGAGTTCAGTTGTACAAAATTGTAAGATTTTAAAAAGGAGGCATGGCACCTAACCCGTAGCGAGCCCTGATAAATAAGGGACTAAGCTGAAGGAAAATGAATGTATGAACATTGACTTCAGTTGGGTGAATCGTTAAGTGAATCACTCATAAAGACAGAGATTTGCTGCCACCTGCTGTTGGTTTTGGTAAAATATTTATCAATCCACAACACTCAGCAGAACAGTGTTCAATCTTTGTTTCCAAAAATAGGAATTTTTTTTTATATCATTTAAATGTGGCAGCAAGTTCAATCAGTTCAATTCTTTATTGGTGTACTGAGTGTAAAGATTAAAGATTACCATACTACAAGATGGCAAACGCATTCTATTTTAAGTCTCTGCAGATCATCGAAATAGTCCAAACTGTAACATCCGAAATTGAGATGTTCAGCCACCAGTAGACACTTCATTACACTAATTCAGACTAGCTTGAGAAGGCTTTTCATCACAAGGGTGTAGTTTGCTGATTTGACATGCATTTTCTGTTCCATCGCTCATTAAAATCCTCCCGTCTGTAACCAGGGGTGAGAAATTAATGAGCGGCACAACCCAAAAGTCTATAGCGTGAGGGGATGAAGCGGATCCACTGTTTGACATGCAACACTAAAATTTCTTGCTCATTCGAATCCCAGATGCTTAGTTCTTATTAAAGGATATTTATTTACTTCATTGTTTACTCAAATTGTCCAGCCGGCACCCTGTGACATCAAATTACGCATCAAAAATGTTAATCAATCTGATGTCAAATCCCCAACGTTCTTTTGATATCCACATATTGATGCATTTTTGACTACCAAAATAATAATATTATAAGAAAATATTATTCATCAGTTACAAATTAGCAAATTACACTGGAGAAAGTAGCCCTATATACATTTCTGGAGATCACGAAGTGAAGTTTATTTATAAACAAATTTCGAGAGGATCTTGTGTTTATGATTGATTGCAGCCGGTCCCACATTATCCAATTTATGATCCACCAATCAGACGATTCCTAAGCCACTATACATACCCTAAGTTCCATATGACAGCCATCTTCGTTTTGAAGAATCCCCCCTTCCACCTCTACTCCTCCTCCTTTCCTAGATGCGTGGCATGGTGGCCCAGTGGTTAGCACTGTTGCCTCACAGCAAGAGCGTCACTAGTTCTAGTCCTTACCAAGCCAGCTGACATTTCTGCGTGGAGTTTACACGTTCTCCCCATGCTCACGTGGGTTTCCCCCGGGTTCTCCGGTTTCCTCCTACCATCCAAAATCATGCAACTTAAGTTAATTGACTAATCTAAATCGGCATCATAGACATGCTCCTAGTAAGTAGTTATCTCTTAAGAGCAATCACTCTCTGTTCACCACAGCAGGGGAGTTCTCAAGATCTACCTAAGCTCAAACTCCCCTCTCGCCCTGCAAACGGGAGCCCTGGGCTCGAAGATCTTATGAGCTCAGGGCTCTCTCCCGGGACAGCATGCCAAACAAGCTTTATTATCAGTCATCAGCTAAGTGTCAACTCTTGAATTATGTAGCCAGAGGTACGTATTGATGCATTTCTTCTTTAAAACGAACGCTACAGGGCAGTATGAGGCTGTTGTTTTTCTCGTTTACCAGCTGACCGCTTAATTCCATGTGGATGGCTTTTCTGCAGTTATTAGTTTGTCCAGTGGCTCGCCGTGTAGTCAGCGGACATGGAATGGAGTTGACTGTAATGACGGGGTTTGAGTCCGGTGAAGAACGGTTCCAGAAAGCGGGTTCGACAGAAACAGAAGCCAAAAAAATAAACAAGAAAAAAAAAACAGGGTGAGAATGTGGTAAAATCAGAAAAACGTGGTAAAAATCAGGTGAAAATACTATTGGTTGGATTTAGCATTCGCAAGAGAAATTTAAGATCTTAAAAAGCTTACAAAAAAACAAACCACAAGGGATGTATTCGGCGCTCTCTAGAAATGTATATAGGGATACATATTAAGAATGAGAATGTGTTGGAATCAGGGGCATCACTAGACCCAATTTAATGGGACACGTGCTTTGAGGTACAATTAACTTTATATGAACGTGTATTTAATAAGAGTGGAAATCCCAGAATAAACTATTTCTCTATATGCAACCGATTTAATGCTGATGGAAGCAATGTAGTTTCATCAAAAAGCAAACTGAGCATGTGCACAGAAAAAAAAAAAAACATACCCGCGCGCCTCACGCACCGCACATTTCATGCATGCCCCCTATGACAAAGGTGATATCAGATGCGAGTATGAACTGCTTGAAGAGTGTTGTTTAATGGATTTTGATACCGCACGCCCTATGGGAAAAAAACCTCCGCATTTCGATGCAGGTGTCTGTGGTCCTTCACTGACTCGGTAGGTGCAGATAATAGTCAAACAGCCGTGTGTGTATAGACTATCCTGTTGCAAAATGCGGCGAGAATACTACACAATGGTAATAGTTTGATTAAGGTGTTTACATGCACTTTAATAATGCGATTAAAATAGTAATACTCCACGTCTTAATCCAATTTCTCTTTAGTCCGATTATGACCTTAATCAGATTAAATTAATTAACAAATCGGTAATAAAAAAATCACTGTTTACATGGTAGACTCTTAATCACATTAAAATCGGATTATTGGTGTCCATGTAAACATACTCATTGATGTTAAAAAAGGATTACAGAACAGTCCTGTAATCGATTTTGATCTGTTTTTTTTTTTATGCCAATGTTAGATGTCATTAAGGCATCACAGTAATCAATTGGCATAAAACCTATTTGCATTCCTTTGCATTGTCCCTAAATCTCTGTGTTCTCTAATTTTCTTGAAAACAAAACACACAATGGAAATCTGAACATTTTCTTTAAGGCGGTTCATCAAGGTTTTTATGACTCCTGTGCTATATTGAGATCCTCATATTCATATAAACCCATCCAGAGAGCAACTATCTCTAAGTTTACTTTTCATACGTCGATGTGATTACTCCGACTGAGGCAGTTGTAAAACTGCACAGAGTCATGCTGGAACTGTAATTAGATCTCAGTGGACTAGCTTTAGACTCTCCCCTTCCCCTCATTATGGCTGAAAACTGATAAAACACCCACACATACGAGTCTACCTATATAGCATATTCTATTAACCAGCATTATAACCCACCAGATTAAGGTGTCCTGAGGCATAGCTTCATTTAAACCTGTTTATATTACACTTTCATGAATTCATATGCCAAGAGGAGCGCCTGATTTTTTTAATTCATTTATTTTTTGGATGGATGACAGACTGGATTAGCGCAACTTGTATCAAAACTAGTCATATTTTAGTGATTCTTGGTAATTTTCCACCCTCTCTCTGCACCTAAAGGATGCTTTTGCTGCTGTATTTTTAATAGCACATACAGGCCATTTTTCTCCACCCAAACAATAGAAGCATAATGCCAAGGTCATGGGTTTGAATCCCAGGGAATGCATGAACTAAAAAGAAATGCATACCTTGAATGCAATTAAAGCTGCTTTGGATAAAAGAGTCTGCCAAACGCATAATTAGCATATTTAATGTAAAACATTTGCACAGCATATGAAATCAGATACAGTGCAGCAGGTAGATTTGATTTGAAAACTGAATGCAAGAGTAGCAGAGGCCAGCGAGTGAAGTTCTGTGTAGGTAAACTTCACTCCTCTGAGCTCTAAATGTGCTCTAGCGACAGATGCTAGAGGCTATGGTCTTTAGAGCAACTGACTCCCATACGAAGAGTCGCCGGTTCGATCCCAGCTCGAAGCGGGTTGGGTGGTGTAGGACCGGCAGGATTACATTGGTGCTGTGCCCCATATAGGAGTGAGGTTTAGGGGGGTGAATGTAATGGAGGCCAGCTAGTGAAGTATACTGGTAAACTTCATTCCTCTGAGCTCTAAAGGTGCTCTAGCGACAGATGCTAGAGGCTATGGCCTTTAGCCTCCTTGTTAGACCAATCGACTTCCATACAAGGAGTCGCCGGTTTGAGCCTAGCTCGCTGGATTGGGTGGTGTAGGACCAGCGAGGTTACACAAAAATATGTTTTTTTTGGGGGGGGGGGACAGACCATTTAGAAACAGGTGATCAGTAATTATATAAACATATGATCTCATCCAGCCGTCCCCCCACTTTTAAAATGTCCGCTACGCCCCTGGGTATGAATGTAGTTTGGCCATAGTACATCTGCTATGATGTCACTGTCATGTGACATACATACTCCCATGGCCTTACGGTATAGTAAAGTGCATAATTTACTTGAAGTAATACGTGTTTTTTTTTTTTGTGTACTGCTTTATGAATTGTGTAAATTTTGGACTTACCGTACATTTCACACACTGTTCTTTACATATTATAGAAGTATAGCATCTTTGGTGAAAAGGATTTTGCATATATTTTTTTCTCTTTCACACACTGAGCAAATGAAGTAACATGACATTGTATATTTTTTAATTGCATCTAAGAATTCATTCAGTGTGTGTTCCCTTATGTGTATGCTGTCTTGCACATTTGTGCACATTTTATGTACATTCTCACATGCAGTGGTGTGAAAAGTGTTTGCCCCTTGCTGATTTCTTTTGTTTTACACACTTTAATGTTTCAGATCATCAAACACATTTAAATATTAGTTAAAGATAACACATCATGCTGTTTTAAAAAGATTATTAAGGGAAAACACAATCCAAAACAGCATAGCCCCATGTGAACAGATGTTTTCCCTTAAACTTAATAACTGGTTGAGTCACGCTTAGCAGCAACAACTGTAATCCAGCGTTTTCGATAACTTGCAATGAGTCTGTTATGGTGCTATAAAGAATTTTGGAGCGCTTATCTTTGCAGAAATAAGCATGAACCGCCTTTTAAAGGTCATGCCACAGCAAATCAATTGGATTCAGGACAGGACTTTGACTAGGCCACTCCAAAGCCATATATACTCACCAGCCACTTTATATATATATATATATATATATATATATATATATATATATATATATATATATATATATATATATATATATATATATATATATATATCCATCAGTTGCATCAGTTTTACATGTATGAGACTAATATTTAAAGACTAGACTTTTGAGCTTTGACAATACAATCTGAGAGTAGGATTATCCGTGAATAACAACCTAAATTGGTTCTTATTATAGTATTGTACCAACATGTATCAACATGAGTTATCAGCGTTTCATGGTACATTTTTGTTGTTTTATGGAGCTTGACATCTCCTCATCACTCTGACTCTGTCTAAAGTTTTGTCTTCAGCTTCGGAACAACGTGAGTGTAAGTAAATAAATGACAGGATTTTCTTTTCTCTGAGTTCACAGTCGTCTAATGTGCCTTTAATCGTTTCCAGCACACACTTTCCATCTCAGGCCTGGACGCTTGGATGGTCCTGTAGGTGAAATTGGATTTGGTGTCCAGTTGAGTGCAAACAGCAAAGCCCCTGTCACCGGCGAATTTGAAGGGAAAATGTGTAGAAGTAAAAGGCAGCGGGTGGAGAAACGGCGGAGTGACGCGCTGTTGCCGGACTGTTGCTGACCTGAGAGGCACACAGCTGTGAAGTACATCTGCCAATTAGTGCGTCCACGGAGCGGGAAGCTGTCATGTGTGGCTTTCTGCTTCAACAGAGACGACTGCCGGGAGACCCAACGGGTGGACACACTTTGTCTCTGTTAGGACTTACTGCTGTAGAGTCTGTTGCGTGACTTTGCATGTTTTGTGTGTGGCATCGAGTGTGAACTATGGAGGCAGATCAGTCTCAAAAATAATGAATTTACAAAATAAAATTCATACATGCACAGCACCGTTCATTCATTCATTCAATCATTTTCTTTTCGGCTTAGTCCCTTTATTAATCTGGGGTCACCACAGCGGAATTAACCGCCAACTTATCCACCATATGTTTTACATAAAAAACGCTGCTATTTCCACAGAGCTTCTTCTGTTTCTGTATTTGGGCTTTCAAAGGACGACACATAGAGAGAAGTGCTTACAGTTAAATTTTAGCTATGTTCCAGAGAATTATATAAAAAAGATATAGCGCTAGCATTTGACAAAGGATAGCTTCCAGAATCTCCCAGTTCAGTGCTGGATTCGGCTAAAAACTCCTCCAACCGACGAAGCTGTGGATTGTGAGCCACAACCTGTAAGTTTTTAATTGTTAAAATTGACCAACTACATGCACAGTTTCAAGCGTTAACCTATATGTTGTATCGAGGTCGTAAACAAGGATGTAAACAACGGGAAATGCTGTTTGGCTAACAATTTAGCTACAAATTTATATTTATCAGTCAAACCGCTGTAAACACCCACAATCTTCAGCAGCGCTGCAGTGTCTCTCTATGCGGCCGATTTCCATGCGTTTTACATCTCAAATAAAAAATTCGCAAAAGATATGAGAACGTTTTATATTACTTACACATGCTTATTCCGAATATAAATGAAAGACACTTGTCAGATTTTACTTTAGAGAGCAGGCGTGAGCTGTGTGCTCTTCATTTCTGTCTGATTCAGCCTCTAACGCTGCTAACAGCTGCTCTGACTGGACTGTTTACACAACACAAAAGTGCGCACTTGTAGGGGAGTGACGTCGAGCCGATCCGCGAATCACAGCACATTATGTTAGGACCAATCAGAGCCTCTTGAGAACGGGCCTTTCAGAGGAGCTAGGAAATATGACAGTCGATTTCATGTTAGCCGAGTAGCTGTATATAATCAAAGTAAGCTATATGAAAAATAACCTGATTTTCTACAAGTGAAGCATGAGCACACTTTGCTTTGCATCTTTTAAACACAACCAAGCTTTAAAAATACAGTCAGGTCCACCCTTTTAAAAGTAATATATATTTTTTAAATTGTTAAATATCTATTTATTAAATATTCATTTATTTCTTATTGTATGTAGTTTCAAATGAAATTATTACTCCAGTCATTATTGCTTTTATTACTATTACCATTGATGATAATAATAATAACAATAATAACAACAATAAGAATTAATATTAAAGTAGTTTCTGAAGGATTATGTGACTGTAAACTGGAGTAATGAAGATCATCATTAAAATTACTTCAATAAATGATTAAATTAAATTATAAGCTACTTTTGAACAGTTATTTTACAGTGCAATAACATTTGACATTTTTACTGTATGTGTGATTTAATAAATGCAGCCTTGGTGAGCAGGATGAGCTTGTTTTAAAACATTTACAAATCCTTCTGACCCCAAACTTTTGACCAGTAGTGTTTAATCGTCACCAAGCAAATATTTAACATCACATTCCAGTATATGATGTAGCAGATTCTAACATTGATTATTATTTACAGGACTGTAACTACAATAACCCCACTTGCCTATACTTTATTGCATGGATATTTCTCAACATGCATTCATGTTCTATAAATAAATGCATCTTTGCCTCAAAACATGTGATTCTGCTCTCCCGGTCGTTCTTTATTGCAAATGAATTTTACATCAGATCAGGCCAATTACGTACATTTAATTCAGCGCAAGAGGAGCTTGATGAGATAGTCTTTGAAGACGACTTTAATTAACAATTCATTCGCGAGGCTGTTTAAATGCACAGTAATTTTAGCTTAATTAGGGAAGGAAAGAACACATTGTGTTTATTCATTAAATAACCAAAGATACACTGTTGTTGTTGTTGCTGTTTAGTTTTTTTTACTGCAGGCTCATTAATATTTATATGTCGAAAATTAGATTTATAGAAACATGAAGTGAAAATTTGATTTATAGAAGTATGGACACACACTGAGAGTCATTACTCATAAATCCTCTTTAATGTTCCAGCAGTTGAGCTGTGATGTTCATACGGCGGTGGCTGCTGGGTTGATTTCAGCTTTCATCCTGTCCTTTAAAGGGCACCTATGGTAAAAAACTTTTCAAGCTGTTTGGACAGACATATGTGCATGTATGGTGTATAGACTGTCATATTGGGGTGATATAAACACACCCAGTGCTTTTATTTCAATTTAACAACATAAAAAACGGTAGACCAATTGGAGCTGTTTTCAAATCGACAGCAACTTTACGTAGGAGAGCGGTCCCCCTGCCCACCAATATTGATTGACAGGCGCGTCATCATATCCTCAGTTTGTTGATTCACGTCCGCCATTTTCAGCGTGAGTCGAAGCGATATCACTAAAGGAACACCCTAGCTCTATTTTTAGATGGAAGGCTCATTGGGCTCAACACAAGATCAATATTCTCCACATTATCGCTCTAATCGGAATTATTGGTTGTATCTTTAGGTAGGTTTGCAAACATGTGTACTTCTCATCGAGTCTACCTTATACTTCAGCCGTTTGCATTTCTCGCGATCCCAGAAGCTCCCTGTGATCTTAACTAGCATGCGTTTTAGAATTCTAAACATAGGTTTCTATCAGGGTACACTCAAGTCGACGGCTGGGCGCCGCGAACCGCTGCAGAAACCTGTTTAGAATTCAAAAATGCGTGGCGCGACGATTCGGGACACTTCATGTATCTGCCGCGCCACAGAGAGTGTCTGGTGTGCCGTGTCGCGGCTTCGAGCGGCGCATCCGGTGCCTCAGTCAAAGTTAATTCAGTGTGCGTGGTTATTAGTTTCTGTGTACAAGCTCGGCACTTGAAACTAGCACACAGTTGGCTGTAAAACTGTACAAAGACACAAATGATTTTGTACTGTCTGCTTGGTCTGTGTCCGAGTCGTATATGTACGACTGAATGGTGATGGTGCTCATGGCCCCGCCCCCTTGTTACGTTGGCGGGAAACCGAAACTAATTTACATGTGAAGCAACACCCATAAATCAGCGAACTGTGGACACGCCCCCAACATGACATTTTTTAACACATTATAATAAAACAATCTGTATTGTGTTTTAAACTGAACCTAAACTGGCACACTCAGAAGAACCATAATATTATTATTAAATCATAAAAAAGAGGTCAACTATGTTCCCTTTAAAGCCGATTTGAAAGTGAGAATCGCAATAGCAAGATCGTGGTATAAAAATCAAACAATTCTATACACATTTGAAATGTCTATTCAGTAATATAATGCTGTAACAGTGCTGTTTTAATGTTAATCAAAAAACGACATTGACAAGTAGGGCATTGACAGATGACCAGCAGCCACAGGTCAAAACATTTGTGGAGTCACTGCAGATTTGAACCATATAGAGTGAAAGTTTCTCATCTGCATGTATTTTTAAGGCCTGTGACTATGTTAGCATTTTAAGAGAGTTTAACGCATTTTATAAGCACATTTTTTTTAGATGCAGTGCTATTTTTGGGTAATTTCTGTACCCGAATATTGTTAGTCTTCTCAGAAAACTATAAAGTACTTTCACTTTATCATTTGCTCCGTTGTGTTATGACTGTAGTTTGTTTATTATACGTACATAATAAATTACGTAAAAATAAATGTAAATTTCACTCCCATGGTTTCCGCTACATTCATTCTGCTATGGCCGGGCGCCACACCAAAATTCGTCCTCCCACGGCTAAATTACAGCTTCTCATTCAAAACATTCGGTCATTGTTGTTGTTGTTTTTTTAATAGCGGGTTATAATCGCTCCAAAACGCATTAAAAGGTAAGTGAATTATAACAGCGCAATTTTTTCTGTAACCGTAGTAGTGCTGTACGTTACTTGTTTAACCCTTTAAGGTGACATGCTGACTGACTGACTGACCAACACAATCTCACGGAAATTCGTAACTTTTTGATCTAGTGGTTAATTTGTATGAATTCGTATGATCTAATTCGTACAATTTAGTACGATTTGACACGACGTAGCTTTCAGTTAAGATGAACACTGTTTCATGATTCTACTTTATTTATAGATAAAGGTCTGTGGTTCTGCAAACAATGACATTATCATCTCGCTGAAGTTTATAGCCGTTTCACTTTACTTCATGCTGTTCTGTAGGTCTATTGGAGAAATTCATAAATATTCCTAGCAAATCTAATAAATGATGGAGACATACTTGTTACATAAACTGACTAAATCGCACTTCAGCAGTGTTTATTTGAGAGCGCACAAGAAGATCTGTGCTTGAGCAGCGTATGTTTGAGGGCATGCAAGACGTTTTGCGCACGAGCAGAGGAAATCATTGAAATAACGCCATAGGTAGTTGGTAGACCTGTGTAAAAGACCTGCCGCCACAGCTGGAAAAAATCCTAAGGGAAACACTGGCTCCCATAAAAAAATCATCCCAATAAATCAAATTCAACGACTTTCCAAATAAAGCTATTTAAGTCATCTGGTGAAATGATATTTTTATCGCAATATATATCACAGGGAAAAAAATATTGCAATGTCAAATTTTTACAATATCGTGCACCTCTACAGACGTTTCTGGAGACTGCGAAATATGTCCCGGCGGCACGTTTTTCTGCAGTTTTTGTTTTCACGAATCCACGAGAAGCCGCTGTGTACGCTTTTTGAGATCTCAAATTTCCCTCATGAGTGCTATTCGTGCCTGTTGTTCTTGCTTAAACCCACCAGAGGCCGCTGTCGACTGACTTTGTGACTGATTGAGTGAACGATTGCCTGACCCACCCTCCCCTTCCATAAACCCAACCAATTTTGTCGATTGACCTGCCCACCCACTTTCCTAAACCCAACCAACACATTTCAAAAGCAATCCAGAAAAAGAAAAGCCCTCATCTGATTTTTTTTTTCACATGTTTTCAGGTTTAACCACATTCTCACCCTGTTATTTTATTTTTTGGATTCTGTTTTTGTCTTACCTGCTTTCTAGATTAGATTAGATTAGATTCAACTTTATTGTCATTGCACATGTACAAGTACAAGGCAACGAAATGCAGTTTAGGTCTAACCAGCAGTGCAATAGCAGCAAATGCAGGATACAGGTATAAGTTATAAAGTGCAGTTATAGAAAAACTATGGTGATATTTACAGATGGATGTACTATGAACATTATATACAGGTTTTATTAGCTATAAACAGATTTACAATAAATGAATATATGTACAGGATGCTATTAATAGCAGAAGTGTGCTTACAGATAAACATAATTACAAATGTCCATGTGCAGTGGGTATGTCCAGTTCAAGTAAATGAATCAGTGCAATGAATATGTGCAAACTTTAAATGTGCAAATGTTAAATAGTGCAGTGATTGTGAGGAGTATAAGTTAGAGGAGTGTGGGGGGTGTATTGGGGGGGCAAAAGAGTCAGTGAGGGGCAGAGTTCAGAAGGGAGACAGCTCTGGGGAAAAAGCTGTTTCTCAGTCTGCTGGTTTTTGTCCGGGGGAGCCTGAAGCGCCTGCCGGAAGGCAGGAGAGAAAACAGTCTGTGAGCAGGGTGAGAGGTGTCCTTAAGAATACTGCGTGCTCGGCGCAGACAGTGTTTCTTCTGGATGTCCTCAATGGCTGGCAGTGTAGTCCCTGTGATGCGTTGGGCAGTTTTCACCACCCGCTGCAGTGCCTTACGCTCAGCAACAGAGCAGCTTCCATACCAGACTGTGACGCAGTTGGTCAGGATGCTTTCTATTGTGCAGCGGTAGAAGTTCACCAAGACGGCTGATGAAAGCTGGTTCTTCTGAAGTTGCCTCAAGAAGAATAGGCGCTGGTGAGCCTTCTTGACCAGGCTGGAGGTGTTGGTGGTCCAGGAAAGGTCCTTAGAGATGTGGGTCCCCAGGAACTTGAAGGATGAGACAGGCTCAACGGCCATCCCATTAATGTGGATGGGATCATGCGAGCCTGTTCGTCCCTTCCTGAAGTCCACAATGAGCTCCTTGGTCTTGCTGGTGTTAAGGAGCAGATTATTGTCGGTGCACCAAGTGGCCAGATGCTGTATCTCCTCCCTGTAGGCAGTCTCATCATTATTGCTGATTAGACCAATCACTGTGGTGTCATCTGCAAATTTGATGATGGTGTTGGATCTGTTCACAGGCCTACAGTCGATGGTAAAGAGAGAGTAGAGGAAGGGGCTCAGCACGCAGCCCTGGGGTACACCAGTGTTGAGTGTGACGGTGGTGGAGCAGATGTGGCCTGATCTAACATTTCTGGAACCGCTCTTCACCGGACTCGAACCCTGTCGTCGTGGTCAACTCCGCTCTGCGTCTCAAGTCCGCCAACGTACATGGCGAGCTAACGGGACAAACTGGTTGCAGCCGGAATGCCGTCCATATGGAGGTAAGCTGTCAACTGGTAAGCGCGAAAAGGAATGGTGTCACACCGCCCTGTAGCGTTCATTTAAAAAAATAATTAAATGCAGCCATACGTACCTCTGGCTACATAATTCGTGGTTTCCAGAAACGTCTATAGGGCTACATTTTTAGCAATTTTCACTACTGATTGTTTACTAGAATAACTACTTAAATGACTACAGTTGAAGCAGTGTTTACTTAAAGCATTCAAAGGTTACATTAATTTCATTTATTAAGATCATATTTATATTTAAAGGTGACCTATTATGCATTTTTACAAGTTGTAAAAATATCTCTGATGTCTCTATAGTGTGTATGTGACATTTCAGCTCAAAATACCACACAGATAATGTTTTATAACTCTGAATCTGACTCTTTTAGGCTTTGAGTGAAATTGTGGCATTTTGGTGACTGTTGCTTTAAATTCAAATGAGATTGTGCTCCTTTCACAGGAGGGCGGAGCTACAGATGCATGTGTGTCAGCACAGTGGCAGATTAAAAGCAAGACTAATGTTCTATGCTAATGAGGGAGAGATGGTCTCTGCAACTGAGCTCTGATTTATAAAAAAATGCATAGAAACCTTCCTAAAAGTGAACGTACACCAGAATAAAAACATTTATTTTAGTCATTAATGATTTTTGCTGAGATGTTTTGAAGTGGTCCAACCGAGTTACAATTTAAAGAAAGTAAACTTGGTTTACTAAGTAAACTTTTTCACGTTTATAAATCAGATGAATGTCATATTCTTGCTTTCCCCCCATATTTGTAAGAAATGCACCAAAACACCAGAATAAATATTTATTTATTTATTAATGATTATGGCTCATGGTTCAAACGTGGTTCAAATGAGTCAATATTTGAGGAAAACATGTTCACTTAGTTTACTTACAGCTGAGGACATTTTCCTATCAAGTTTATTTTTTTATAGATCACAACTTTTTCACGTTTGATAATGAGATTAATGTCATATTCTTGCTTTCCCCCCATATTTACAAGAAATGCACCAAAATATTTATTGATTTATTTATTTATTTATTATGGTTTAAATGATGATTTAAAGTGGTTCAAATGAGTCAATATTTAAGGAAAACGTGTTCACTTTTTTATAGATCACAATTTTTTCATGTTTATAATGAGATAAATGTCATATGCTTGCTATTTCCTAGAAATATATAATAAGAAATGCACCAAAACACCAGAACAAATGTTTATTTATTTCTTTATTTGTTAATAATTATGCCTCAATTGATGACTTAAAGTGGCTCAAATGAGTCACAATTTAAGGAAAGTATGTTTACTTAGTTTACTTAAAGCTGAGCACTTTTTCCTGTTTTTTATAGATCACAACTTTTCAAGTTTATATATGAGATAAATGTCATATTCTTGCTTTTATTTCCTCATATTTGTTATGAAGCGGACAGGAGACAGAGGTAAGGAAACGTTAGGGTGTTTATTGAATGACAACAAGGAGCACATGAAGGATAGCCAGGAGGATCAGGAATGATGTTGGGGTCTTTTCCTCCGTGGCTGGGTAACAGGAATACACGAGGATGGACAGCACACACCAGATACAGCTGACAGAGGATGACACAGACTTGGAAGGACTGGAAGACAGGACGATTCGGGGGGACCAGGAAGACTAGGAGGAATACAAAGAGAACAGGTAAGTAAATCGTTTGTTTAGCTGAGGATGACTACGCTGAGTGGTCGCTCAGTTGTCCGCTTTCGTCGAGACGAGCCCGGACAATGAGCGACTGGAGTGCTGTGCTTTTATCTGGTGCTCGTGAATGTGATGCAGCTGTGTGCTCATTAGAAGTCAGGTGATGGTGATCTTCGTGAGTGGGGGTCGTGAGAGCCTGACCAATCCATGACAGTACCCCCCTCCCCAGGGCCCGCTCCTGAGGGCCGACACCTCCGACGCCGTGGTGGTCTCCCTCTGCCTCTAGGCGCTGGGAACTCAGGGTGGCTCTCATGAAACTCCACCATGAGACTAGGATCGAGAATATCAGCTCTGGGAACCCATGTCCTTTCTTCGGGGCCGTACCCTTCCCAGTCCACCAGGTACTCCAACTGGCCACCACGACGTCGGGAACGCAAGATCTCCTTCACTGCGTAGACGGCTCCTTCTTCTAGGAGCAGTGGAGGAGGGGGTTCCTCTTCGTGGTCAGGCTCTGTGGAGGGAAGAACAGGATCGTGATAGGGTTTCAGGAGTGATACGTGGAATGTAGGGTGAATACGGTAGTGAGAGGGTAATTGTAGTTTGTAGGTGACGGGGTTAACCTGTTCCACGATGGTGAAGGGACCAACAAATCGGGGACTTAACTTGCGAGAGGGCAGTCGCATGCGTATGTCCCGGGTGGATAGCCACACCTTTTGTCCGGGTGTGTATCTGGGTTCTTCAGACCTTCTTCTATCGGCGGTTACCTTGCTTCGACGGACTGCCCTCTGCAGATGTTGATGAGCCTCGTCCCAGACTCTCTCGCTCTCCCGGAACCAGTGATCCACTGCGGGGACATCAGATGGTTCGCCATCCCAGGGAAAGAGCGGTGGTTGGAAGCCCAGGACGCACTGGAATGGCGTGAGTCCGGTGGAGGGTTGCCGCAGTGAATTTTGGGCATATTCTGCCCAGCCCAAATACTGGCTCCAGGAGCTCTGGTGACCACTGCAGAAGGTCCTCAGGAACCGTCCCACCTCCTGAATCTTCCTCTCTGTCTGCCCGTTGGTTTGGGGATGATATCCAGAAGAGAGGCTGACGGCCACACCTAGGAGCTTGAAGAAGGCTTTCCATAGACGTGAGATGAACTGTGGACCTCTGTCCGACACAATATCTTCTGGAATACCAAATGACCTGAAGACTTGATTAAAGATATTGTCGGCTGTTTCAAAGGCTGTGGGAAGACCTTTCAGAGGGATTAGTTTGACAAACTTTGAGAATCTATCTACTATGACTAGAATACAGGTATTACCTTCTGACGAAGGGAGATCAGTGATAAAGTCCACTCCTAGGTGTGACCAGGGACGGTTCGGAATCGGCAAGGGATGGAGCTTTCCAGCGGGTAGATGACGTGGGCTCTTGGATTGGGCACAGTCCTTACAGCCCTGAACATATTGCCTCACATCCCTTGCCATGTTTGGCCACCAGAATCGTTGGGATACTAGCGAGAGAGTATTGTTGATCCCTGGATGTCCAGTGCCTAGCGAGGTATGTAAGGAGTGGATCAGATCTACCCGGTGTTCAGGTGGTATGAACTGCCGATGAGGAGGGCATCCCGGCGGAGCAGGGGCTTCCGGAGTGGCAACGACTGGAGGAGCGTTCCAGGTGATCGGACAAATGGAGATGTGTTCGGGAAGAATCTTCGTTGGGAGTTCTTCATGATCGTGATGCTCGTGTAAACGAGAGAGAGCGTCTGCTCTTAGATTCTTGGGTCCTGGACGATAGGAAATGGAGAAATCAAAACGTGAGAAGAAAAGTGACCATCTGGCTTGACGTGGACATAGTCTCTTGGCCTCTTTGATATATTGGAGGTTTTTGTGATCTGTGATCACCTGGAACGGATGTTTGGCTCCCTCCAACCAGTGACGCCACTCCTCCAAGGCTAGCTTGATTGCTAGCAGCTCCCTGTCTCCTATGCTGTAATTCTGCTCCGCCGGGCTCAACTTCCGAGAGAAATAGGCACAGGGATGCAGTCGGGGCGGTGTGTCATGATGTTGAGATAATACTGCCCCGACGCCGGTGGTGGATGCGTCCACTTCCACCACGAAAGGAAGATTTGGGTCAGGATGAGTCAGGAGTGGGGCCCTTGTGAACTCCTTCTTAAGAAGACGGAAGGCTGCGGCTGCTTCTTTGGTCCACTCCAGTCCTTTGGGTTTACCCTTGAGGAGATTAGTGAGAGGTGATGTAATCCTGCTGTAGTCCTTGATAAACCGTCTATAAAAGTTAGCAAACCCAAGAAACTTCTGGAGCTCCTTAATGGAAGTGGGTTCTGACCAGGATAGAACAGCCTCAATTTTCTTCCCATCCATACGTATACCGGTTTGATCAATGATGTATCCCAAGAAATGAATCGACTTCTGGTGGAATGAGCATTTCTCCGCTTTGAGGTAGAGGTGATGTTCTCTCAATGTGTGTAGGACCTCCGCAACGTGTTGGCGATGTTCGGCCTCACTCCGGGAGTAAATGAGGATGTCATCTATGTACACTATTACAAAGTGGTGAAGAAACTCCCGGAGGACTTCATGAATGAAGTTTTGGAATACGGAGGGGGCGTTGACCAGACCGTAAGGCATGACCTCATATTCATAGTGGCCAGTAGGGGTCACGAATGCTGTCTTCCATTGGTCCCCCTCACGTATTCTTATCAGATTATACGCGCTGCGGAGGTCCAATTTAGTGAAGACTTTAGCTTCTCGGAGCTGTTCCAAAGCGGCTGGTACCAGAGGAAGGGGATATCGGTATTTTACTGTACCGTTATTTAGGACCCTGTAGTCGATGCATGGACGCAGCCCTCCGTCCTTCTTGGCCACAAAGAAGAAGCTTGAGGCGGCTGGTGATTTTGAGTGACGTATGTACCCCTGACTCAGAGCCTCCCTTATGTAATCTTCCATTGCCTGATTCTCTGGAAGCGAGAGCGGGTAGATCCTACCTCTTGGCAACTGGGCATCTGGAACTAGGTCGATCGCGCAGTCCCATGGCCGATGCGGCGGTAGCTGGGAAGCTCTCTTGGGGCAGAAGACATCATGAAAGGAGCTGTACTCCTTAGGAATGTGGATAGACTGCTTCTCAGGAGGGCTCTCGACCGATGTTGCAAACAAAGAAATGGGGTTCCGACCTTGAAGAGGGAGATTTGGAAAACAGGTAGGTGTACATCCAGATCCCCATTTCTTTATCTCTCCTGTGCCCCAAGAGATGATGGGATCGTGCTTCACCAGCCACGGGCGCCCTAGAATGATGTCCATATTTGCACCCTCCAGAACCAGAAATTGAATCCTCTCTTGATGTAACAGCCCCACTTGAAGAAGGATGTCTTCGCATTGTCGATGGATACGGGTCGAAGATCGAGTGCACTGGGTTATCGGTTGTATCTGGTATATATGCGAGGACGCCTCAGTACGGAGGTGGAGTTGACGACAGAGGGATTGGGAGATGAAGTTCCCTGCTGACCCGGAGTCGATGAGGGCTGTGACAAGGAGAGAAATAGAGGCAGTAGTTATTTGTACGGTGGTAGTAAGTGGTTTACATTGTTCAATATTCGTACTGAATACACTCACTGAAGTCCGAATGGGACGAAGGGGACACTCCATACGGGTGTGTCCACTGACACCGCAGTATAGACACAGACCCCGGGTCAGCCTCCTCTGTCGTTCCGCTGATGTCAGTCTTCCAGACTCTATTATCATGGGTTCTGGTTCTGGAGAGGCTGTTGACTCAGGCGATTGGAGGAGTGCAGACGAGGGGGTGATGGTGTCCTGTTGATAGGAACGGAGACGATCGGAACATCGGAGAGAATGTTGGATGAATCTCTCCAGACCCATTGTATCATCTAATGTGGCCAGCTGGATTCGGAGAGTGGGTTCCAAGCCGAGCCGGTACGTGGTCAACAACGATCTCTCATTCCATCCACTTGCAGCTGCTAGAGTGCGAAACCGGAGAGCATATTCCTGTGTAGATAGAGTACCTTGCTTTAGATGATACAGCTGCTCTCCAGCGGCTACTTCCCCATCAGAACGTCCAAACACCTCTTTGAAATACTCCGTGAAGGTAGTGATGGAATTCATGACCGGCCCGGCTTGGTTCCAGATCGTCTCAGCCCATTTAAGTGCAGGTCCAGAGAGTAGTGATACGATGTAGGCGATCTTTGACTTATCTGTGGGATATAGAGAAGGTTGCATTTCGAATATGAGGGAACATTGTAACAGAAAACCATTGCACTCCCCCGCTCCGCCTGAGTAGGGCGCTGGTCGGGCCATGGGACTGGAAGGAAGGGCCGAAGAAGAAACTGTGGAGGCGGAAGTGCTCGGTGCTGGTGGTGCGTTGGAAAGTGGAGCTGGTGGCTGTAGAATCCGCTTCAACTGGTCCACCAGCTCTTGAAAGTGATCGAGGGTGCTCATGTTGTCGTCGTTATGGGTCCGGGCTTCTGTTATGAAGCGGACAGGAGACAGAGGTAAGGAAACGTTAGGGTGTTTATTGAATGACAACAAGGAGCACATGAAGGATAGCCAGGAGGATCAGGAATGATGTTGGGGTCTTTTCCTCCGTGGCTGGGTAACAGGAATACACGAGGATGGACAGCACACACCAGATACAGCTGACAGAGGATGACACAGACTTGGAAGGACTGGAAGACAGGACGATTCGGGGGGACCAGGAAGACTAGGAGGAATACAAAGAGAACAGGTAAGTAAATCGTTTGTTTAGCTGAGGATGACTACGCTGAGTGGTCGCTCAGTTGTCCGCTTTCGTCGAGACGAGCCCGGACAATGAGCGACTGGAGTGCTGTGCTTTTATCTGGTGCTCGTGAATGTGATGCAGCTGTGTGCTCATTAGAAGTCAGGTGATGGTGATCTTCGTGAGTGGGGGTCGTGAGAGCCTGACCAATCCATGACAATATTTGGCAGAAATGCACCAAAACACCAGAATATTAATTAATTAATTTATTTATTTATTTATTAATGATTATGTCCCATATGATGGTTTAAAGTGGTTCAAATGAGTCAGTATTTGAGGAAAACATGTTCACTTTGTTTACTTACAGCTGAGGACATTTTCCTATCGAGTAAATTTTTTTTTATAGAAAACAACTTTTTCACGTTTATAAATGAGATAAATGTCATATTTTTACTTTTTTCCCCATATTTACAAGAAATGCACCAACATATTTATTTATTATGGCTTATATGATGATTTAAAGTGGTTCAAATGAGTGAATATTTAGAGAAAACATGTTTACTTTTTTATAGATCACAACCTTTTCTTGTTTATAAATCAGATAAATGTCATATACTTGCTATTTCTGTATATTTGCAAGAAATGCACCAAAATTCCAGAACATATGTTTCTTTCTTTCCTTTAAATAATTATGGCAATGACTTAAAATGGCTCAAATTAGTTAAAAATTAAGGAAAATATGTTTACTTACAGCTGAGCCAACACAATCTCACGGCAATTCGTAACTTTTTGATTTAGTGGCTAATTTGTACGAATTTGTACGATCTAATTCGTACAATTTAGTACGATTTGCTCATCCCCCAATGACGGTTGGGTTTAGGGGTGGGGTTAGGTGCCACGCCTCCTTTTTAAAATCGTACAATTTCGTACGACTGAACTCATGCGAATTCGTATGAATTAGCCACTAAACTGACAAAACGTAGATCGTAAAATCAGGCTGGCTGAGCACATTTCTTGTCAAGTTTATTTTTTTATTAATCAACTTTTTCACATTTCTAAATGTCATATTCTTGCTTTTCTTTCTCTAAATTTGCAAGAAATGCACCAAAACACCAGAATAAATATTTATTTATTCATTTATTAATGATTATGGCTCATATGATGATTTAAAGTGGTTCAAATGAGTCAATATTTAGGGAAAACTTGTTCACTTAAAGTTTTACAGCTGAGCACATTTTTCTGTCAAGTTTATTTTTTTATTGATCAACTTTTTCACATTTATAAATGTCATATCCTTGCTTTTCTTTCTCTAAATTTCCACCAAAACAACAGAATAAATATTTATTTATTATTTATTAATAATTATGGCTCATATGATGATTTAAAGTGGTTCAAATGAGTCAATATTTAGGGAAAACTTGTTCACTTAAAGTTTTACAGCTGAGCACATTTCTTGTCAAGTTTATTTTTTATTGATCACAATTTTTTCTCATTCCTAAATGATATAATTGTCATATTCTTGCTTTTTTTCTTACCATATTTGCTAGGAATGCACCAAAAGCAGCAGTCATTCACATTTTCTGTGTTTTATAAATCAAAAACCAAAGCATATTTAAAGTCTCTATTCAGTCTGATGGGATTGAATACATTTCTTACATCAAGCTGAACTCTAAGTATATTTTTGTTCACAGAAAATAGCTGCGGTTTGAAAACTGCTATCACCTTCTACATTTTGGTATCATGAGAACACCACTGTCTGCGTTCAGAATGATTCATTCTTGCTTGCAGGTGAAAAAATGAGATGTGAATAACAGCTGCACTAAAAACACATATTCATATTCACCATCAGGGTCACTCATGGGTTGACTATTTATTACATGAAAGTGTGCAGTGTTTTGCCGTTCACCTTTCATGTATTAGTGTTTTGGTGTTTTCCGTGTGCTCGTTCTTCATGGGTGTCAGCTCTGTCTTGTACTGTGTGAGTCTTTGATTATCCTGCTGTTCTGTTCGCTTGCAGCTGCTGCTGTCCCTGTGATTGATGCTCTGCTGATGTCCACTTACATTTGCAGACCACAGCAGCTTCAGACTGCTTATTGTTGGAGGAAGGAGTTTTTGCATGTGTGTGTATTGTGTTTGGTGGTTTACAAGTACAGTTTTTGTATAATATCATGGGTTTGACCTACAGTTTTAGTGTTTTATTGTGGTTTTTGGGGGCTGCCTAATGTCCTTGTAACTCAAAAAGCTTAAAAAATTAACGGTGTCTCTGACAGGGAGTTTTTGCATGTGTGTGTGTGTGTGTGTGTGTGTGTGTGTGTGTGTATTAGTTTTGGTGGTTTACATGGTCATTTTTTGCATAATGACATAGTTATGACCTTGTTGTACTCTTTTATTGTGGTTTATGAGGACATGTCTGATGTCCTTGTAATTAAAAACACTTCAAAATCATACTTAGTGAGGTCTCTGACCAGGAAGGATTCCTGTGTGTGTGTGTGTGTGTGTGTGTGTGTGTGTGTGCGTGCGTGCGTGCTGCGTGCGTGCGTGCGTGCGTGTGCGTGCCTCTGTGTGTGTGTGTGTGTGTGTGTGTGTGTGTGTGTGTGTACTGGTTTTGGTTGTTTACAAGTTTTTTTTTGGATAATGGCATGGTGATGACCTAGTTGTACTCTTTAACTGTGGTTTATGAGGACATGCCTGATGTCCTTTAATTTAAAACACTTCAAGATTATACCTTGTGGGGTCTCTAACAAGGAAAGAGTTTTTGCATGTGTGTGTGTGTGTGTGTACTGGTTTTGGTTGTTTACAAGGATAGTTTTTTGTAATAGCATGGTTATGACCTAGTTGTACTCTTTATAGTGGTTAATGAGGACATGCCTCATGTCCTTGTAATTCAAAACACTTCAAAATCATAGTGAGGTCTCTAACAAGGAAGGAGTTTTTGCATGTGTGTGTGTACTGGTTTTGGTGGTTTACAAGGATAGTTTTTGTATAATAACATGGGTTTGACCTACAGTTGTAGTCTTTTATTGTGGTTTATGAGGACATGCCTGATGTCCTTGTCATTCAAAACGCTTCAAAATCATATTAACGGTGTCTCTGACAGGAAGTTTTTGCATGTGTTTGTGTGTGTGTGTGCACTGGTTTTGGTGGTTTACATGGTCATTTTTTGCATAATGACATGGGTATGACCTTGTTGTACTCTTTTATTGTGGTTTATGAGGGCATGTCTGACGTCCTTGTTATTCAAAATGCTTCAAAATCATACTTACTGGGGTCTCTGACCAGGAAGGATTTTTTTTGTGTGTGTGTGTGTGTGTGTGTGTGTGTGTGTGTGTGTGTGTGTGTGTGTGTGTGTACTGATTGTGGTGGTTTACAAGGACAGTTTTTTTTTTGATAATGGAATGGTTATGACCTAGTTGTATTCTTTTACTGTGGTTTATGAGGACATGCCTGATGTCCTTTAATTTAAAACACTTCAAAATTATACCTTGTGGGGTCTCTAACAAGGAAGGAGTTTTTGCATGTGTATGTGTGTACTGGTTTTGGTTGTTTACAAGGACAGTTTTTTATGTGTAATAGCATGGTTATGACCTAGTTGTACTCTTTATAGTGGTTAATGAGGGCATGCGTGTTGTCCTTGTAATTCAAAACACTTCAAAATCATAGTGGGGTCTCAAACAAGTAAGGATTTTTTGCATGTGTTTGTGTGTGTACTGGTTTTAGTGGTTTACAAAGCTAGTTTTTTGTTTAATGACACAAGTATGACCTAGTTGTACTCTTTTATTGTGGTTAATGAGGGCATGCCGGATGTCCTTGTAATTCATAGCACTTAAAAATGATACTTAACAGGGTTTTTGACATTTGAAATTTGCCACTGGTTTCCTGTGAGGGTTGGGTTTAGGGGTAGGGCCATATACAGTAATAAACAGTTTTTGGCTATATAAAATACATTACGCCTATGGAGAGTCCCTGTAAACCACCAATACCAAGATGTGTGTTTGGGATGCACAAATATAGAATTTTGAACAAAAAAATCTGCAAGTTCTTGCTGAACGATTTTGAGAGTGTAGGAGCTAAAGCAGCTTAACACATAAAAGAACAGAATAAAAGCACAGAGACAGAAAAAAAGACAGGAAATATTACTTTACAAATTGTATTGTACATAGTTTATTTAAACATGTGCATATTGTTAAATAATTTTACTGAAATGAATATAACATGGGCAGCACGGTGGCGCAGTGGGCAGCACAATTGCCTCACAGCAAGAAGGTCGCTGGTTTGAGCCTCGGCTGGATCAGTTGGCATTTCTGTGTGGAGTTTGCATGTTCTCCCCGTGTTCATGTGGGTTTCCTGCGGGTGCTCCAGTTTCCTCAACAAGTCCAAAAATCATGTGGTATAAGTAAATTGGGATGGTTAAATTGGCTGTAGTTTATGTGGGTGAATGTTTCCCAGTGCTGGAAAACATATGCTGGGTAAGTTGGCGGTTCATTCCGCTGTGGCGACCCCAGATTAGCAAAGGGATTACGGCAAAAAAAAGTATGATTAAATGAATGAATGAATAAAACTTTTAATAATTTTTATGATTTTTTTTTTTCAATTTTGGTCTTCTGGTTTCACAATTAATTTCAAGAGTTCACACTTAGCTGATAATCAATAAAGCTTATTTGGCATGCTGTCCCGGGAGAGAGCCCTGAGCTCGTAATATCCTCGAGCCCGGGGCTCCCTCCCGTTAGAAGGGCGAGAGGGGAGTTAGAGCTCAGGTAGGTCTCGAGGACTCCCCTGCTTGTCGCCGCGTGAGAAGTGTAAACTAGGGTTGTTTTCGGTGATAATTTGGTTCAATCTATTGCTATGGTATATGTTTTTGGACGGTGGGAGGAAACCGGGGGACCCGGGGGAAACCCACGCGAACACGGGGAGAACATGTAAACTCCGCACAGAAACACCAACCAGCCTGAAAGGAGGTTGGACCAGCGGTGTTCTTGCTGTGAGGCAACAGTGCTAGCCACTGAGCCACCGTGTCGCCCTATCGGAAAAAAGAGGGAGGAAGTAGGGGTGGAAGGGGAGGAAGCTTCAAGACGAAGATAACTGGAGTGAAAAACTCTGGTTATTTATAATGCTTCCGTAATTATCTGATGAGTCACATTACGGAGCTAATGAGGAGCCAGCCGTGTTGATCATAAGCACGTGATCCTCTCGAAATTAGTTCATAAATAAACCACACTTATATTATTCTCAAATAATTTTTATTCTCTGTTAAGCTTTCATGGACAAATTAAACTGTAATATTTAAAAAGCATGTTTGACTAACTAGAAACCTATACTTGAAATATGTTTAACAAAAATGCTGTTCATAGAAGCGTTTGAAATTTAGTTTTAATTAAGAAATTGTTTAATTATAAATAATTTTAAATTAAATATCAAAATCATGTTTCATGCATTTCATTTCTAAAATATTTATATTTTATTGAATATTTGAATTTGATTAAATATTTTGTTTACAATATGGCCTTTTCCCCCTCAGAAATTACATTTACATTATCTGTTTTGAATTTCTAATTCGTCATACAAATCATTGGAATTAATTGGTTAAAATAAAGCTATAAAACATTAACTTTTTAAATAATAACAATAATAAAAATAATCCATTCAAATTATAATTGAGCAAATTAAAAAGGAACAGTTTACTTATTCAAATAATGTGTTATTATCTTTACTCTGAGAACTATATTTCACCGTATAATGCAATGGCTGTCTATTTAAACTGAAATATCCACAGTCAGCTTTGTAGTTTGATTTTGATATACTTGCACATAATTTGCCAAATTCTGCGGCATTTTACAGTAAATTCCAATTTTATGAAACTTGCCTTTTTTGTTGCCATTGTGTGTGTGTGTGATTATGTGTGTAAGTGTGTGCGTGTGTGAGCTGATTGAATTCAGCAGTCATGGGGTGCGAGCTGTGGGTTTCTGGCCATTGATCAGTGTGAATCTGCAGTTGCTTGTAGCAGATCTGTGGGCAGCTGAACACGAACTGGCCTTGAACTCACAGCAGCTCAGTGCAAAACTGCTCCATCTTCCTCTCCGATACAGAGCCAAAATGAGTTTCCAGTGATCTGCTCTCCACACTTCCACAGCGGGACGGCAGAGATCCATCTGATCCCCACACACACACACACACACACACACACACACACACACACACACACACACACACACACACACAAACAAAATAGTACACATCATGCGAACTCCAAGGTGACCCTCCTCCCACACCACAAATTCGGATTCAGTGCGATTAAGTCAGTTTTGTTGATTTTTCTGTCAGATTTTTTAGCAATTAGTGACAGAAGTGTGGTTGTGTTGTTGCTTAAACATTCCAAAGCTATGCGTGGGAGAAAAAAAGTTATTGCAAACCTCGCAAAGAAGTTTTTGCGTACCTATATTTTTAAAATATAAAGTAAACAGGAAGTGTTTGTGGAATATCTTTGCTAGAAACATCTTTGTGAGAACGTGAAACATCTTTGCAAGGGAATGCGAAACATCTTTGCAAGATAACGCGCAACATCTTTGTGAGGGAACACGAAACATCTTTGCGAGGGAACACGAAACATCTTTGCGAGGGAAGACGAAACATCTTTGCGAGGGAGCGTGAAACGTCTTTGCGAGGGAACGCTATACAGCTTTGCGAGGGAACGCTATACATCTTTGCGAGGGAACGCTATACATCTTTGCGAGGGAACGCTATACGTCTTTGCGAGGGAACGCTATACATCTTTGTGAGGGAACGCGAAACATCTTTGCGAGGGAGGGAACGCTATACATCTTTGCGAGGGAACGCGAAACATCTTTGCGAGGGAGGGAACGCTATACATCTTTGCAAGGGAACGCTATACATCTTTGCGAGGGAACGCTATACATCTTTGCGAGGGAACGCTATACATCTTTGCGAGGGAACGCTATACGTCTTTGCGAGGGAACGCTATACATCTTTGCGAGGGAACGCAAAACATCTTTGCGAGGAAGGGAGGGAATGCCAAACATCTTTGCGAGGGAGCGCGAAACATCTTTGCGAGGGAACGCGAAACATCTTTGCGAGGGAACGCGAAACATCTTTGCGAGGAAGGGAGGGAATGCCAAACATCTTTGCGATGGAACGCGAAACATCTTTGCGAGGAAAGGAGGGAATGCCAAACATCTTTGCGAGGGAACGCGAAACATCTTTGCGAGGGAACGCGAAACATCTTTGCGAGGAAGGGAGGGAATGCCAAACATCTTTGCGAGGGAACGCGAAACATCTTTGCGAGGGAACGCGAAACATCTTTGCGAGGAAGGGAGGGAATGCCAAACATCTTTGCGAGGGAGCGCGAAACATCTTTGCGAGGGAACGCGAAACATCTTTGCGAGGGAACGCGAAACATCTTTGCGAGGGAACGCGAAACATCTTTGCGAGGGAACGCGAAACATCTTTGCGAGGGAACGCGAAACATCTTTGCGAGGGAACTCGAAACATCTTTGCGAGGGAACGCGAAACATCTTTGCGAGGGAACGCGAAACATCTTTGCGAGGGAACGCGAAACATCTTTGCGAGGGAACGCGAAACATCTTTGCGAGGGAACGCGAAACATCTTTGCGAGGGAGCGCGAAACATCTTTGCGAGGGAACGCGAAACATCTTTGTGAGGGAAAACTATATTATTTATAAATAATAGAATAAGAAGTAATAAAATAGGAAAGTGAGATGTGCAAAAGTGTGGAAAATACACATAAAAATGATGACTGAGTACACAACTGTACTCACAACTGAGTACAGTAAATAAAAATTAAACATTTTATTCGATAAGAAAAAAATGTGAACAAACTGCAGTGGAAACTGCTTGATTTTTCTGCATGCCCATGGAATTTTCTTTTAACAGATTATGTGATAATAAAAATGTGCGTGATAGGACGGCATTAATGGACATCAATGTTGCAGGGAATACAAGAAGTTCAGTTTTTGTTATCCTTCAGGCAGTGTGAGATTCTTGTAGCTACCGTGGGGTCATCTGGATAAAATGAAAGTTAATAGAGTGATAGCATTAATTGTGACCTAAACTAAAGTGTTACCCATTTTTCTGGTTGATATCTGGTGCCAGTTCATCATGAAGTGATGATTAACTTTCTTTGAGTCATTGGATGGAGACGCTGCTTTATTCGTAAATGATTTATATGATTGTCCAGTTTTGTACATAAGTTTAATTTATATCTTTGGATGGAAACATGTTCAAGGTGTCTCTTTTGTATTCTTTACAAGAAAGGAAATTATTTGGGATTTGAGATGCTTTTGACCAAATAATATATTTTCCGCTTTATGGGAAATAATCACATAATAAGATCAGAATCCACTAAAGCGGTTTGAGCTTCTCTGGTTTTTTTTTTTTTTTGTTTTTTTCTCTTGTTTTGATCGAAACACAATGCAAATAAAGCTTTATTTTGATCGAAACCTTGGCAGATGCTCAACTGACAATTACTGCAAATCTGTTGATGGGAAGTCTGGTCATGGTTAAGCCATGTCAAGTGACAGCGCGTTCTCATAAAAGTGTGAAGCGGTAATGACTTTTAATTTGAGAGGAAATTGCCGGAGCGATAAGGGTTGTGAGTGCATGTGATTTTCCATTACTTACCTCTATTAGAGCCCTAATTAAACACACTTTAATGAGAGACGGCCACCGGGGGGAATCAGCGAGAAATCTGCGTGGGAGGTCGGAAACAGACGGACGCGTATTGTGTGAGTCTGAAATGGTCAGATCTGCGATTGCTCACAAAACTGAACCATCTTAGGTGTTTTGTCTCTATGTCTACTACAATCTCTGATGAATGATGACATAGTTTTATAACAAGTATTAGTTTAAAGATAGGGTTATATCTGCAAAAATTGCCATCTTAGCAGAACTGGGCTCCTTTTGAGACATTATTGAGATATCTAAATCCTATAAAGGGTTTTTTGGGGGAGAGAATGCTTTAGTTTCCTCAGAATGTGTCTGTGAAGTTTCTTTCATTGTTCAATGATGTAAATGCTTCCCTTTTGGTTTGAAGTTTGAAGTTTTTTTTTGTCTGTTTCTTTAGATGTAAATGAGCTGCTGCTCCAGTTGACTAGAAATTATTTAATTTTATTGTATTTAATTTAAGTAATGATGTTAAGCCTCATTCACACTACGAGCAACTCGCAGTTGCAAAGCATCAAGCGATCGTTCATTTCAACACAGAGTGGGCGACTTCTGGCGACCTCCGTCTACGCGAGCTATAGCGATAGTTGGTGACCAGGTGAGCGTGTCGGGTGACACAACAAAGTTGAGAATTTTTCAACTTTATGCAAATGAAGAGCCATTTTCTTGAGCGACAGCCAATAGGAGCACCAGCAGAGCTCACGTGATCCTCTCTCAGTTCGTTTAGAGGCCGGTTGTATTCTCTGTGCTGTAGACCTACACAGACCTGCATTTGCTGCAGATCGCCACCCAGAGCGACAGGCAGCTACAAAATCGCTGCTAGTGTGAATGTAAATCACAAATATCAAAAGGTTCCATTCACACTACCGTTTTTGAGTGACAGATCAGACCATTTTTCAAGATCAGCCAAAAAGGGGAGGAGATAAATGTAATTTGCTTTCCATTTATTGAAAAAACAGTACTGCAAAAAACATTTGGTTTTAACAAACAGAACTTAGAACCTGTAATTTTATTAAAAATAAAATGGAAAAATGATCAACTGAATAATAATAATAATAAATGTTAAAATATTCAGTACTGTAAAAAATTGAACATTATCTTGCTAATAATGATAAATCTAACGTTATAATTTGTTCAACGCATCATATTTATTTGTAATCTTATTTTATTTACAAATTTTCAATAAATGATTCAGTTATTTACTCCTAAAACTTCATGTTTCATTGCTAGATGTATCATTTTTGAAGAATTATTCAGTGGCATATTTTTGGTGACTGGATGTCGCCACCTGTTGGTTAAATAATGTAATTGCTACCTACACTTTTAATTTTGAGCGTCAAGGTAAAGGCATATAATGGTGATTAAACAGTGATTTTAATCTTTACCATAAACATCAGTTTATATCTAAACTACAAACTGTTCTTCTGTGTTATTTTATTGTTTGTAACTTTATAACTAACTCAAAAGACTAAAGACTGAACCTCTTTCTTGATTTTTGCGTTTTTCAAACACAGATTTGAATGCAGCTTTTCGAAGGATTAATAAAAATATGCAAACATTCATTTATAATGTATGTTTCGTAGGTGTTTGAATTGAGATCACGATCTTTTAATGATTAAATGTGCAAAGAATGCATTAACCCATCAGGCATGATATTTATCTTGGTTCAATTTTGGGTTTATTTTAGTTCTATTTTGGTTCTTTTTTGGTTGCGACGTCGTTTTACATCAATTTTTTGTCTAATACCGACGTCATCTTGCATTGATATTTGGTTGGTTTTAGGCTGTGGCATTAACTAACTAAAATCGTTTTAGCGTTATGATATAACATCCATAAAATGTCAAAGTCTAGCATCAGTAGACATTTATCTTTGGTTGGTTTTATGTTGTGTGATTACCTAACTTAAATTCAACGTCACTTTAATGTCATAATGTGACGTCCATACAATGTCAAAAGCTAACATCACGTGCTGTTGATCTTTGGTTGATTTTATGTTGATTTTATGTCATGAAATAACTGAAATTCATCTTGTCGTTGAAGACTGACCTCTTACTGACTTTGGGTTCGGACGTCAACCTGATTTTCATATATAACCAACGTTCAAAGTTAGTCCGACGTTGAAGTCCAACGTCAGTTTTATGTCTGTGTGATGTCCAGTGCCTGCTGTGAATGCAGGCTAAACAAGTAGTGCCAGAAAACAGCTTTAATAACCTAAGAAAGCATTTATATGAGTCTTTGAATTTCGACCGGAAATAGGACACCATTCAGAAACCTTTGGCATATTCTTTTCAACATACTACAGTTTGGGGCACAGTAATTATATGTTCGAATGCTATTTAGGAGAGATAGTATGCAAATTGGGATGCATTATATTTTTATTTTCATATACCCACTGACTTGCATTTTATACTGTAAATTTCCCAGGACTCCAAAAAAATTTCTTTGGTGATTCTACTGAAGAATAAATAATAACCTGGATGTCCTGAGGTCAAATAAATGAACAGCAAAGGAACATTTTGGTGTGAACTATCCCTTAAAGAAGAACTAGAGCAGCTGTTTAGAGCATGCCTGCAGTGTCTGCCCAGAGGACGGCTGTTTGTATTGCTAATCAATAGGAATTAAACAGTCACCAGCAGCTCTTGAAGGAGGAACTCAATACTGGGAGTGACCACCAAATCATTCCGACCCACTGCCTTTAACTTTAAGAGCCGCTCCGCACAAACCGCATCTGACACCTTCACTCCTGCTGTCTGTTGGCGCTGGGAAATATTTGGACAGCTAGTGGATGAAGAAACACTCTTTTTCCCACCGAATAAAACTCAAGAGTTTATGAAACCAGTTACCTGTTACAGCTCGCATCACATATCGCTGATGGTCATATTTCTGTTGAATAAAATCAGGAAAAGGCACTGTTATTTATTTGGCGCTTGATGATAATCTGGATATTCTTGGGTCCCATTTTCAATGTTTTTTTAATCTTTATTGTACAACATGTAAAAATGGTGTATTTGATTAGCACATAAAGAGAAAAGCATGCACTAAAAGATGAAACCCAACTGTTTGTAAAAATATGGACAAATATAATCACTTGGTTATTTATTTTAAACATATTTTCAACCCACACTGTAAAAAAAAAATGGGTTCCTTCCTGTTGTAGTTAACTTAATTGTTTTATGTACAATCCACTTGCAGTACATTTGTAAAAACAAATAAATTGTCCCAAAAAACTTAAGTACTGGAACAAGAAACAAAAATATATATATTTTATTTCAACATTTGTGTTTTATTTTTTCACATTTAATCAAAAAATGGGATAAAACTAGCCCCACATGGAATCTGTACGTGCAGAATTTAGCAGATTTCCACAGATTTTCAGCCCATCATTGATTCGGTTTATTTACTTGTGTAAATGTGTGTAAAATTCTATTTATTCAGTTTTTAAAAGGCACCTAGGTTACCCCTTTTTTCAGATTTAATATAATTGTTTTGCGTCTCCGGAATGCGTGTGTAAAGTTTCAGCTCAAAACACCCATCTGATTTTTCATTATACCTTTTCCAAGATTCTATTTTATACATTTTTGCACTAGGGGGCTGTTTTGTTGTACTGCGCCTTTAAGGCTAGTCCTACTATGGCTATGGCTACTGATAGCCACGCCTTAAATGACTAATAGCCCCGCCTTAAAGGACTGATCCACCCTAAAGGACTGATAGCTACAGCCTAAAAGACTGATATCTCCACCCTAAAGGACTGATAGCTCCAGCCTAAAGGACTCATAGTCAAGCCCTAAAGGACTGATAGCTCCATTCTAAAGGACTGATAGGTTTGCCCAAAAGGACTGATAGCCATGCCCTAAAGAACTGATAGCCCTGCGCTAAAGAACTGATAGCCACACCCTAAAGGATTGATAGCTCTCCCTTAAAGGATTGATAGCTCCGCCTTAAAGGACTGATAGCTCCACCCTAAAGGACTGATACCTCTGCCTAAAGAACTGATAGCTCTGCCCAAAATGATTGATAGCCACTCCCTAAATGACTAATAGCCCCGCCCTAAAGGACTGATAGCTCCGCCCTAAACGACTGATAGCCACGCCCTAAAGGACTGATAGCCACACCCTAAAGGACTGATACATCTGCCTAAAGAACTGATAGCTCTGCCCAAAATGACCGATAATCATGCCCTAAATGACTAATAGCCATGCTGATAGATTTGTCCTAAAGGACTGATAGCTCCACCCTAAAGGACTGATAGATTTGCCCTAAAGGACTAATATCTCCGCCCTAAAGGACTCATAGCCATAAAGGACTGATAGCTCCGCCCTAAAGGTCTGATGGCTCCGCCCTATGGTTATGGCATTTGATAAATTCATGAGGGCAATGATTTTTTTACAAAATAATGAAGTGCACATATACATTGTTATAATGTAACATATAACAAGAACTACTATATATAAATAAAAACGAGAAGAGTAAATTCAGATTTCATGGTAACTTTAAACAGGAGAAATATAATGCTGTTCAGCATTCTCACTGAATATAATAGTGTTACCCAGATAAAGTCAATTAGTGTCAGAAAATAAGTAACTATATAGTGTGGTTGTTGTTTACTGTGTATGGCCAGGCTGGAGCTGATGTCAGATCGGCTGACTCATCCGTTCTGTTTTAGCACAGATGGAGAAGTAAACATAGCATGAAGGTATGGAGAAGCTTCAGCCCATGACCACAAGCCTCCACTCCCTAAACTGCATCCTGCTATAGAGCGGCTGATAAAACCCTGGCGCTGTCACAGGTGGGCTGTTTACCGTGACATCGCTTCCTTTCCGGATCCCCCGTTTCCTCATTAGGAATTCTGAGGCTGTCACTTTAGCTGCAGTTTGGTCCATATGGAATGACCGTAAAGTGTCACACTCCACTTTTAACTATCTGCTGCATTGGCAGTTCTTAAAGCTACAGTTGTTTTTATCCCTCTAAGCAGGGCCACAGGTGGTGAAAATTGCTCTTCGTGAGGAAAGTCTGCTCTCTGAGTGGCAGATGGTGCGAGTTTGCCTAGTTAAGCCTAGAAATCAGTGGAGGAGCCATTAATAAGACATAAATTGAGCATCATTTTGGGCAGATTGTATATGAGGTCCCTTTCCGCTTGTTATAATGAAGCTATCTCTTCTGCAGGTTTTCATACGACGCTTCTGCTTTGGGTATCTGTTAGCATATGGCACATTATAAAACATTCACATGCATATCATGATTTAAAAATCATGCATTTACTGTACTATCACGCTCAGCACATTAAACTTTGATGTGTCCTAAGATATGCGCAAGACAGCTTCGCGTATCAGGATGACTGACATGCTAAATGACAGTTCCGGCCTACATTTCTTCATTAGAAATCACTCATCAGGTTTCTTTTTGCTCATGACCTCTGGTATGTCAGGCCTCATCTTTGTCTTGGACTAGCAATGGTGAATTGATTTCCATCAAAGGCGATGCTCAGTGTGATACTGAAAGAGCCTGATGAGCTGATTAGGTGAGAAAAGATGCTATTTGATTGGTGCAAAATGTAAAATGAGGACAGATGGACAGCGATGCATCAGTCAGTGCATTGAAACGTCGTTTCACTGGATAGAAATGATAAAATGTTGCATTTTGGAGTGAATCAAATTAAAACAAATAAGTTATTTTATACATGTGGATAATAGACTACAGTAAATGTCCATTCAAGTAAATCAAGTGAATCAAGTAAATTGTCCATTTAAATCTTTCCAGATAATTAAATTTGTAAATATAGGTGAAACAATGTTCAGCACTGTGACTTTAACTTGATCTTTCAGCCTGATCTCACGAGAAAACGTAAGTATTTTACGTTTTGTCAGTTTAGTGGCTAACTCACGAGTTCAGTCGTACGAAATTGTACGATTTTAAAAAGGAGGCGTGGCACCTAACCCCACCCCTAAACCCAACCGTCAATGGGGGATGAGCAAATCGTACTAAATTGTACGAATTTGATCGTACGAATTCGCCACTAAATCAAAAAGTTACAAATTGCAGTGAGATTGTGTTGGATCTTTAATTAAAACACCTAAAATGCCAAGTACAATGTTTGTTTTTTGGGCTGTGTTACATGGATTTTCATGCACACAATGAAATGAAATAACAAAAGTTTAGATTCAATATAAATCTGAACTGATGTGAAAGACCTCAGAAAGTGTATTGCCAGACTCCCAAGTTAACTAGATTCATGCAAAACCGTATGCACTATGCCAAATGTACCTACAGGCAATGTTGTGTACTTTCAAAATGTCAATTAGAAATGTGAATACTAGATATGAATATAGAGAACTTTCAGACCAGTCAGACTGAACCAACAGTGACAGATGCCAGATTACAGTACATCACTTCACAGACACTGATTCAGCATGTTCAAGCTGCAAAAAAACAAGCACAGATCAATGGTAGAGATGCAGACGGAGGTAACAGATTGATCTGTCTAAACCCATTGAACATGTCTGCTGACCTTTTATCCTTCAATAAAGATAAAAATATGCACCAAAAACACCTTCACTTTTGATGCTCTTGATTCATTGTTTGCTTGTGTCATTTCTATCTGTAGACTACATCTACTTAAAGGAAAATACATGACAGTGGCTCAGTGGTTAGCACTGTCGCCTCACAGCAAGAAGGTCACTGATTCGAGCCCCAGCTGGGCCAGTTGGCATTTCTGTGCGGAATTTGAATGCTCTCTCCATGTTGGTGTGGGTTTCCCCCACAGTCCAAAGACATGTGGTGGAAGTGAGTTGGATAAACAAAATTCGAGTATGTGTGTGTGAATGAGTGTGTATAGGTGTTTCCCAGTTTTGGGTTATGGCTGGAAGGGAATCCACTGATTAAATTGTATGTTGGAATAGTTTGCGGTTCATTCTGCTGTGACGAACCGACAAATAAGGGACTAAGCTGAAGGAAAATGACTTCTGAATGAAATGGGTTACGTATTTACTAGCAAAGATTTAGTTTCTTACACTCATGTTAAAACAACTTATTTAAAATGAGCTGAATCAACACAGTTCTTGAGGGTTTTTTTGGGACAACAAATGTTTTATGTTCAATCCTTTTAAATTTGTAAAAACTAATATGTTCACTTAATTCCTTCATGTTGTCCCACCACACATCGATTGTGTGGAATCTAACATTTTTTACAGTGGTAAAATCATACTCCGTATGCCTACTTTTTTCCAAGAGCTGTTTGGGTATTACGACTGAGGATCAATAATTGCATATACTCTTGGTATACTCACTTTTTTTGATTATTAGACTTCCCTAATTTACATATATTCTCGTCCACCTTTAATTGTAAACCAAATGTTTTTTAAACTCGCATCTTAATTGCAATTGGAGCATTTTTGTTTAAATTGAGCCATTCCCCACCCCCTGACGACCGCAGCAGCTGCTAGAAAGTTTTGTGAGAGTTTTTCGAAGACGACAACAAGTCAACTGAATGATGTCTTGCTGAAACATTCATTCATTCATTCATTCATTCATTCATTCATTCATTCATTCATTTTCTTTTCGGCTTAGTCCCTTTATTAATCCGGGGTCGCCACAGCGGAATGAACCGCCTACTTATGCAACACATGTTTTACGCAGCGGATGCCCTTCCAGGCGTAACCCATCTCTGGGACACATACACACACTCACTCACACACACACTACGGACAATTTAGCCTTCCCAATTCACCTGTACCACATGTCTTTGGACTGTGGGGGAAACCGGAGCACCCGGAGGAAACCCACGCAAACGTAGAGAGAACATGCAAACTCCACACAGAAACGACCTTCACTGCGTCGCCCCTCGCTGAAACATTCAGGTAAAATGATAAAACAGTAATACATGTTAATACAAGTTTAATACATGGAAAAAAATTACTTGAGTACACTGTAAAACCCAAAAAGTTATGGTAACTCAAATCATTTGAGGAAACCAATTGCAACAAACCATTTAAGTTCAAAAACTAATCCTATTGAGTACTGTGAACTTAATCCATTTGAGTAAACGAAGCAATTTGAGCACAGTAAAACCCAATCAATGAAGAGAACTCAAACCAATTGAGTACTGTAAAACCCAATAAGTTAATGCAACTCAAACCATTTGAGGAAACCGATTGCAACAAACCATTTATATATTTAAAATATAATATTAATATAATATATATTGATTATTACACATTTTTCTTTGTTTATCCCTTAAGGAGCTGAGCCTCCCTAAAATGAAAATCCTAAAATCATTCCTGTGAAACTGTATTTGTGCATTTGTCTTAATCCTGCCCTCCACTACAGGGAATGACACTCTCTTCTGCTGTCACTATTATATACTAATTACCCTTTTGAAAAGCGTTGTGTGATTTTATAATTTGTCTTTACCTCATCATTTTTAGTTTTATATATACTCCTATATAGAGTATTTTTTATATAGACTCCTAGCTTGGTCATAAATATTGAAAAGGATTAGAATAGTAGCATCTCGCTTAAAATAAACAAATTTTCTCAATTATTTTTCATTTTTACATTAATAGTTCACCCCAAAAAATGAAAATTGTCATCATTTACTCAATCTTTACTTGTTCCAAACTGGGTTGTCTTTTTTTTTCCTTCTGTTGAACACAAAAGAAGATATTTTGAAGAAAGCTGGAAACCTATATCCATTGATTTCCATAGCATTTGTTTTTCCGTCTGTGGAAGTCAATAGTTACAGGTAAAGGATGTTATATATTATATATATGATATATATATAGCTAATGAATCAAGGAAACATTGACTTCATCATTTCTTTGCCTACTTTTATTTAAAAATTTGGGTTGCGTGGGTAATAGTACACCACCTTTCTTAGGACTACACCACTAGTTAAAACAGTCTACTTTTTTCAATTTTCCATGTTTATTCTCATTAAATTAAACCTCCCTGATTTCATCTTTTAAAAAATGTGAGTTAAATCACATATTCTGTGCAGGAGAAGTGCTTCTTTACTGTTAATTTTATTGGCATGCATTGAGTTTCTCCTCTTTTCTGTCTGTGAAGTCGCGCTTGCCTCTTATAACCTCCGCTCTCTGATTGCTCTGCTGCATGTCAACAATGAAACCCAGTCAATTTTCTGTTCCTCTTCTGAGGTTACTCTCAAATCCTCATACAATTCATCACATGACTCTGTATTGAGACAACAGATCGATGCCTTTTTAAATGGAGGTAGAGCTGAACTTTAGATTTATCCACTGCTTCCCTGTGAAACCGTGAGTTTGTTATAGAAATGGATTAGCAGTCATAAGGTAGCAATCTCGAATCGGAGATAGGCTAACAGATTTGCTCCCTCATAAAGCATGGTTAGAAAATGCACATTCTTAATCCATAACTCCACTTTGCTGATTAGCTTCTTTGCTGATTATTATGGATCAGGGTGACCCAGTATAACCCGCCTCAGCCTGTAACTGTGGATGAACTAGTGTCGGAAAACTAGCTTTACTTACAGGAATATTTGGCTTGATGGTAGGAGTTGATGAAGAAAAATGAGGGCTATTTATGTTGTTCTGACACGTCACGCACTAATTTGAGCGGGTACTAATGTATGTGTGTTGTAAATCTGAAACATAAAGCCGTCATGTCAAGATTTGGATAACACCACTCCATTGATTACTTTTATTCCTAAAATCAAAATCATCCATTGAAGTCATCCATTTAACACAAGTCCTCCATTCATCCATTCTTATCATCTATCTGTCTGAATCCTTCAAAACATCTGTCCATCCATCCATCTGAGTCATCCATCCATTTATCCAAAACCTCAATCTGATTTATGCATCATCCCTTCATCCATTAGCCGAATCATCTTTCCATCCATCCATCCATCCATCCATCCATCCATCCATCCATCCATCCATCCATCCATCCATCCATCCATCCATCCATCCATCCATCCATCCATCTGCATCATCAATCCATCCATACAAATATTTCATCCATCCATTTGACTGTCTGAATCATCCATTCATCCATCCATCTGCATCAATTCATCCATCCAAATATTTCATCCATCCATCTGACCATCTGAATCATCCATCATCCAAACCATTCATTCATCCATTAGCAGAATCATCATTCATCCATCTGATTCATTTATCCATCCATCAACCAAATCATCTATTCATCAATTAGCCGAATAATCCATCCATCCATCTATTCATCCATCCATCCATACAAATTATCATCCATCCAATTCATGCATTCCTGACCATTTGAATCATCCATCATCCAAATCATCCATTCATCCATTAAGCAAATAATCCATCCATCCATACAAATCATCATCCATCCATCTGATTCATTTATCCATCATCCAAATCATCCATTCATCCATTAGCCGAATCACCCATCCATCCATCATCCAAATCATCCATTCATCCATCAGCCGAATCATCCATCCATCCTTTCATCCATCCATCCAACCAAATCAACATACATCCATCTAAATCATCCATCCGTCCATTCACCCATTCATTCATTTATTTATCCGCATTCTCAATCAATCCATCCAAGTCTTTCATCCATTCATCCAAATCTTTCATCTATTCATCCAACCATCCTAATCATTCATCCATTCATCAAACTATCTAAATCATCCATCCATCCATTCATCCATCCATTGTTCCATCCATGTTTCTGAAACATTTGAATCATCTGAATCATCCAAATCATCCATCTAAATCACTCATCCATCTATCCAATCATCTGAATCATCCATCCATCCATCCATCCATCCAATCATCTAAATCATTCATCCATCAATCCATCTTAAACATCTGAAACATCCAAATTGTCCATCCATCAGTCTATCCGTCCGTCCATCCATCAATCTATCCATCCGTCCGTCCATCCATCCATCCATCCATCCATCCATCCATCCATCCATCCATCCATCCATCGTCCATCCATCCATCTATCCATCTGATCATTTAAATCATTCATCCATCTATCTGAATTTTCCAGATCACCTATCCATCCATCATTCGCACCATCTATCCATCATCCAAACCATCCATCCAGCATCATATTTATTTACTTATTTATATTATGGTAAATTTTTATTGAGTTCGGCTTTCATTTGTGACCAGTTCAGTGGATGGATGAACATGATCGCTCGATACAAACTGAATCAGTTGCATAATAAATCTTCTCTTTCGTTAGTGTTGTCAGCAGCTCTACTTACCTCACCTCCAACAAGAGGCTTTCTGCACATGGAGAAGACATTCCCTGCATGAACACACAGCATAATGAAGTGAGTGGCTTTTCCTAATGGATCTCATATCTATAAGATGGATTTCTATGTGTGAGGTTACAAACATTGGTTATTTTCTATGTGGTTTTCAGATATGCAGATTCAAACTGAAGTACAAAAAACATTTATGATCACTGTAATCTCATATCTTATAACAGGTTGTGTGTTATCAAACATATCCATGAAGAACTCTAGTGTTTTCACCTCTGAAGTGTGGTTGGATTTACTGTACATGTGGCAGTACACAGACATTTGGCTTATAATAAAGCAATATACTTCTTTAAAGCTGAGTTAAATGAGCAAAAATCTGCCTGTAGCGATATTTCTCCCTCATCTTTTACATGGGTTTTGCAGATTTCTCTTTCAAGTTTTAATGAGAGCTGCTCATTGCTGGTGAATTACGAATCTGGTTATTCACGGTCAGAAAGAGGGGCCCTCTTCTGTAATTTACCAGAGAAAATGTAATTGTCAGAAAATGTCATATGTAATGGCAGTGAATACTCTATCAGCGATGTGAGTACCATATCTGCCGCCACCATTTAAATGCAAATCATACTCTATGATGAAGGACTGACTGGAAATGTTCAAGCACTTTCTTTTAGAAACAGGTTAATTCTGAGTTTTGAACTGTGAATTGATCACAAAACTCAAGTTAAAACAATGTTGGAGTGGTTGGCACATTTCCCTGTCCCTAAGACGTGATCGTTTTGGATGATGGGTTCATGAATCATGCTTCTCTTCATCTAGTAGACAATATAGAAATGAGTAAAGCGGCACATATATGCTGTGTATTTGACCTTTAATATGTTTAACAGTTTTATTAGAGTAGTTTAAACACTTCACTCATAAATGATGCATACAAATTTGTAGACAAATTTTAAACTATTTGCTTGATCTGACGGTTGGATGAATGGACAGATTGATGGATCCATATTTTTGATTCACTCACCAATCCGTCCAGTTAATCCACCTTTCATTCATCCATTCTTCTATTTGATTCATCTATTTGATTTACCTGTCATTATTTAAATCATCCCTTCATACATTCATACATCTAATTCACATTTCTGTCTGTTCATCCATGAATTCATGAATTCATCCGTTTTATCCTCCATCCATCTATCCATCCATTTTCCAGTCGATCTAGTCTTCTGTATATCTATCTGTCCATTAATCCATTAAATTCATCCATTTGTTTACCCAATTGATCTAACCTTTTGTGCATCAATCCATCCATCCATCCATCCATCCATCCATCCATCCATCCATCCATCCATTTGATAAATTCATTCATCTATTCGTCCACCCACAATCCAACCATCCATTTAATCAGTCCATCCATTCATCTATCCATCCATCCTTTTGATTCCTCCATCCATCCATCCATCTATTTCATCTGTCCATCCACTTGATCAGTCCATCTTTTCATCCATCCATTTTATCCTTCCATCCATCTGTCCACCCATCCAACCATCCATTTAATCAGTCCATCCATTCATCTATCCATCCATCCTTTTGATTCCTCCATCCATCCATCCATCCATCCATCCATCCATCTATTTCATCTGTCCATCCATTTGATCAGTCCATCTTTTCATCCATCCATTTTATCCTTCCATCCATCTGTCCACCCATCCAACCATTCATTTAATCAGTCCATCCATTCATCCATCCCTTTGATCCATCCATCCATCCATCCATCCATCCATCCATCCATTTGATCTGTCCATCCATGCATGCATCCATCTATCCATCCATCCATGCATCCATTTGATCAGTCCATCCATTCATCCGTCCATTTAATCATTCCATAGATCCATTGATCCATCCTTCCATCCGTTTGACCTGTCCATCCATGCATCCATCCATCCATACATCCATACATCCATTCCTCCATTTGATCAGTCCATCCATTCATCCATCCATTTAATCATCCATCCATCCATCCATCAATTTAATCAGTCCATCCTTCCATCCATTTATTCATTTGATTAATCCATCCATCCATCCATCCATCCATCCATCTATCCATCCATTTGATCCATCCATCCTTTTGATCCAACCATTCATCCTTTTGGTCCATCCATCCATCTTTTTGATCAATTCTTTCATTCATCAATTTTGATCCATCCATTCTTCAACCCTTCAGGAAATCTGACTTCTTTTCTTCCATCCATTCATTTATTCCATCCCTCCATCCATCCATCCATTAAAGGATCCGTCCATCTGTTCATTTGATCCATCCATTCATCTACACATCAATCAATCAATCAATCAATCAATCAATCAGTCAGTCAGTCAGTCAGTCAGTCAGTCAGTCAGTCAGTCAGTCAGTCAGTCAGTCCATTTGCTCCCTCCGCTCATCTTCCCTTCAGGCAAACTGTCTTCCAGTCTTCTGTTCATCCATCCATTCATTCTCTCCATCTATTCATCCATCCATCCATGCATTTAATCCTTCTGTCTGTACACAACAGTTTCAGCAGTTTTTGACTCATGGCTAAAAATAACAAGCTATAATTATTGTCGACAAATTTGTCCTGTTGGCCACATCTTCCAGAGAACTATTAATTACAGAGCTAAACTTTCAGGATACAACATTACCACGAAAATCCCAACTGGTGGAGCAGCAGCTGGTAAAATATTCCCTCTTAAATCAAGCACTGCTGTGAAACATGCTGATGAATTCCCTTGTTGATATGTGCGTCAACATGGGAACCTCTTATTAAAGCTCTCTTCCTTTACAACACCACCCATTATTTCACTGTCTACATCCGACAGCTCAAGCGCTGTCCGCACAATAACTGGCAACACAACCAATCACTGTTCAATTAAATGTTCTCGCCTCTCTTTGTGCTCCACAGCACTTGGAAAATTGAACAACACAAACAAATAGTTATTGTTCTGGACGGCCTGACCACATTTAATTACACCTCCTGGTGACTTCAGCCAAATACAGACATAGTTCAATAAATAAAAAAGCCAAGTGTCTGTAATGCTGGCGGGAATGGCTCCATAATGGAACGCCACCAGATGGATTTACGTTTGCTTTTGTTGCTTGTGTTAAACTGGAATACTGTCCTTTGTTTTAACGGTTTAGTTTGAGACAGTAGAGAGAAAAGAACGATGACAACAAAGAAATGTGTGGCAATAGAGAACCTCCACTGGGGCCGCAGATCAAACACTTGTGGGATCAAACCACTGCATTGTGTGTTGAAATGGAGTCAGATCATTTCATCTTTCAGGCTCTCCTGATCCCAGCGCTTGTTTTACGCCGCCTCCGCCTGAATGAGGAAGAATAGCGGATGCATTTGGCATTTACACACAGGCCCTCGCAGAACAGAGGAGGTGTGTCCCCTGTTTATGTTCAGTTTAGAGAGTAGTACTTATTCTTTTGAACCAATGTTTGGAGGCTTCAGTCACTCAGGTGACGTGCATTTGAATTAGTTGCTTTTGTTTTCAGTAATAAATGATTGTTAATAGGTGTTAATGGTTTATTCTTGTCCAGTACAGTGGATGTTTTGCTATTTCACCCCTGAGAGTTGTATCTAAACTATTAAAACCTATGAAAACTATGAAAACTTTGTTTTTCCATCCATCCATATATCTGTCCATTCTATTACATTTTCAATCAATTTGTTTAATCTATTTATCCATCCATTCATCCATTTGATTGATCCATCCATCATCCTTCTCTCTATACATCTGTTCACCCTTCCATCCATCTTTACATTTGATTGGTTCATCCATTTATCCATCAAACATTTTGTCCATTCATCATTCCTTCCATTTTATATTTTTTCCATCCATCCATCCATCCATCCATCCATCCATCCATTTTGTACACCCATCCTGTCCATCCATAGATTTGTACATTTGATCAATCCATCCATTCATCAATCATTTCATCCACCCATCCATCTTTTCATCCTTTCATTCATCCATCTATCCACCCATCCATCCATTCTGTCAATTTGATCTATCCATCCCTACATTTTGTACACCCATCCTGTCCATCCATTCATCTGTACATTTGATCGATCCATCATTCATCAATGATTTTATCTACCCATCCATCCATCCATCTGTCTATTTGGTCATCCATCCATCCATCTGTCCATCCATCTGTCCACCCATCCACCTATCCATCTATCCTGTCCATTTGATCCATCCATCCGTTTTGTACACCCATTCTGTCTATTCATATATCTGTACATTTGATCAATCCATCCATTCATCAATCATTTTACCCACCCATCCATCTGTCCATCCATCCATCTGTTTGTCCATCTGTCCAACTGTCCACCCATCCATCTATTCTGTCAATTTTATCCATTCATCCATACATTTTGTACACCCATCCTGTCCGTCCATACCTCTGTATATTTGATCGATCCATCCATTCATCAATCTTTTTATCCACCCATCCATCCATCTATCTGTCCGTTCATCCATCCATCCATCCATCCATCCATCGATCTGTTCATCCGCCTGTCCACCCATCCATCCATATATCTATTGTCAATTTGATCCATCCATCCATTTTGTACAGTCATCCTGTTCATTCATATATCTGTACATTTGATCAATCCACCCATTCATCCATCTATCCATTCATCCATCCATCTATCTGTTAACTCGTCTCTCCACCCATCCATCCATTTTGTCCATTTGATCCATCCTGTCCATCCATATATCTGTACATTTGATCGATCCATCCATTCATCAATCATTTTATCCACCCATTCATTTGTCTGTCCATTCATCCATCCATCTAGTCACCCGTCTGTCCACCCATCCATCCATTCTGTTCAGTTGTTCCATCCATCCATTTTGTACAGCCATCCTGTCCATCCATACATCAGTGCATTTGGATCAATCCATCCATTCATCAATCATTTTATCCACCCATCCATTCATCCATCTGACCATCCATCCATCTGTTCGCCTGTGTGTCCACTCGCCCATTGTTCATTTGACCCATCCATCCATCCATCCATCCATCCATTTTGTACACCTATCCTGTCCATCTATACATCTCTAAATTTGATTGATTCATCCATTCATCAGTTATTTAATCCACCCATCCATCCATCCATCCATTTTACACATGTTTTCCATCCAATTTCTTTCCATTTATCCATCTATATATTTGATAAAGTCATCCATCAATCATTTTTGTCAATCCATTCGTCTTCGCATTTCATTGACCAATTAATCGAGCCACCCATCCATCATCCATGTCTCTCCATCTGATATATCCATCCAGTCATATGTTTGTACATTTGATTGATCCAAACATCCATTCATTTATTTGATTGACCTATTCATCCATCTGTACGTTAGATCAATTGACTGATTGATCAATCACTCATCTGACCATCTGTCATTTTGATCCATGCATCCATACATCCACCAGTTCATCCTTCCATCAGTTCATCAGTTCTTCAGTCCATCGATCTGTCCATCCATCAGTTCATGCATTCATCCTTCCATCAGTCCTTCCTTCTATCTATCCATTAGTCCTTCCATCCATCAGTCCATCCCTCCATCATTCCATCCATGCATCAGTCCATTCAATCCCTCCATCAGTCCATCTATGAATCAGTCCATTCCATCCCTGAAACAGTCCATCCATGCATCAGTCCATTCCATCCCTCCAATAGTCTATTTATGCATTAGTCCATTCCTTCCATGCATCAGTCCATCAATCTATCAGTCAATCCATCTTTCAATCCATCCATCTATCAGTTCAGCCATCAAACAGTCCGTCAATCGATCAGTCCGTCTGTCCATCCATCCATCCATCCGTCCATCCTTTAGTCTACGTCTCCATTTGTTGCTTTTGTGTATAGTAATACACAGATGTAAAGTGCACTGGTATTGTAGCTAAATCTTTGTGAGCCATAAGGAAAAAAAATAAAACTTACTATCTTACAATTCTGAAAATTGCAAGATTTTTGAATAAAAATACTATAATAAAATGCTTTTCATTCTGACATTCATACCTCATTTTTATACATTTATAAAGTACCTCACCTTTCCGACACCTTTGTCAGAATTGTGAGGAAAAATCCTGAATAGTGCACAAGTTTCCATATTTTTATATCAGTTTTAAGAAGTAAAAATGTGCAGATTTAATTTTTGTCCATTGTTAATCTGAAATTCAGAAGAGAAATTTGCAATAGTGTTTTTGTGAACTTTGAGACAATTAATAAATTAGTTTCCCTAGCAATGTTAAAGTTAAATGTCTCTGTATTTTACTGTAGCTCAGAGTTAACACTTCTTTACAGGCTATTTTGGGGGGAAAAGCATTTCACAAACTGCCTCTTTTGCTCTTTTCACAGAACGATTCAGTTGCCATCACACCGATGAACTGATGGCAGGACGCCTCCAGCTCTACAGTTTTACACACACACTGAAAAACTCACTCATCACCTGGCATCCGGTGAGTACTGTAGATCCACCATTCAGAGGAAAACACATTACAGCGAGGATCTGTTGGTATTAATAGTGGATAATGGTGCCATTGCACATCCAGTGAGCAAACTGTTGAAACTGTGGCACCAATCCACAATGTTTTAACGTCAAGTTGGCGCTGGGTTTCATCAGTGCTGCTCTCTCACTTGGCCTGAAGAGTGTTTAACATTGCAGCTCATTAAGCTCTGAGATACCAAGTGGAAACTGATAGTCTGGTTAAGCTAAATGCTGATAGCAAGGTGTTGAGTTGAAGTTCTGGGTTTCCTTCCAAAATAAAATCGAAAAGGCTTTAAATCTTCAGTTACCAGCACCCACAGGATGTCAGATTTGCTTTGTTAGAAAAGGCTTTGCTCGTTTGTTCGTGTGTACTGTACTGTAAACATTTGGATTCAAAAAGTTTTTATAAATTGCCCTAGGTGTTGTTTAGTAGTTTTAGGACAACTTTGATGAAAGGTTTTGATCCTCTTCAGATGTTGAATACTGTATACTATGGTGACTATTTGTGTGAAAATACGACTCTAATTATATTATATTATATATTATATATATTATATATATATATATATATATATATATATATATATATATATATATATATATATATATATATATATATATATATATATATATTTTTTTTTTTTTTTTTTTGTTAATTGTAATACTAAGAATGCACATTGTAAATATTTATTGAGCTTTTTAAATGCACTTGTATAACATACACCTAAAGGCAACTAAAAAACTACAGCATAATAGTAGTGATAATGATAGTGTATCATCATCATCACCATCATCATTATTATAATCTTCATTATTATATTTACACACAAAACTCCAACCAGCCAACCAACCAACCAACCAAACTAACCCAAACAACCAACCCAACTAACCCAAAACAACCAACCAACCCAAACAAACCAACCTAACCAATCAACTCAACCAACCAACCAACCAACCAAGCAACCACTCCAACATACCCAACCACGCCAAACAACAACCGACCTGACCAACCAACTAACCAAACCAAACCAACGAACCAATCCAACCCAACCCAACCCAACCCATCCCAATTCAACCAACCAAAACCAACCCAAACCAAACCCACCCAAACCAACCAACCAACCAACCAACCAATCAACAAACCAATAAACCAACCCAACCACCCCAACCACCAAAACCAACCAACCCAACCAAACAAACCCAACAGACTCAACCACCCAAAACAACAACCGACCTGACCAACCAAAAAACCAATCCAACCCAACCAACCCAAAACAACCAACCAACCAACCAACCACTCTAACCACCCCAACCAACCCAACCAAACCAACCACTCAAAACAACCCAAACAACCAACCAACCAACCCGACCAACCAAACCAACCCAACCACACCAACCACACCAACCAAACCAACCAACCAACCAACCAACCAATCAACCCCAACCAATCGACCGACCGAAAGGATCAATCAATTAATTGGACAGATGGGCAGATGGGTGAAAATAAGATTATCAGATAAATCAAATGGATTGAAAATTTTAATAAAATGGATGATGGATGGAAAATATCAGTCAATTTAACTTATGGAAGGATCAGTCAATTAAATGGACAGGTGAATGAATGAATGGAGAGATCATTAAGAAAGTACATCAGTACATGATGTACAATTAAGAAATGTACATCAGTACATTCAGTTCAATTTCAGTACAAGTAATAAACTACACATCAAGCCTTCTTTTTTATATAAACTCAACTTTATTCCACTGCACTTTGAGATGAATACATCTTGATCCATGTTTCAGAGCTTCAGAAAACCAGAGGAAACACCAGAAACTCCCTCAGTGATAGAGAAACCTGTGAGCAGTGAAATCTTTCTGAAAGATGCCAACCAAACACTCCAAAAAACAGTGACATAACAGCTGCTGTTAATGGTGATTTGAATCAGGTGTGTGTGTGTGTGCGTGCGTGTGTGCGTGCGTGCGTGTGTGTCGTTCATACAGACTGAATCCAATAAGACCTACTGAAGCTCACCTGACGCCTGCAGCTTTATCTCTCAGCTCGTTTCATATTCAGCGAATGTAAAACTACACACACGCAGTGTTTATCAGACTGTACGACAGTGGCCGCAGCTTCTGTGAATGCCAATGATTTGTTGTCTGAGTAATTGACTCCAGTCGCACCGCTGTAATATGCTCACAAACAGTGTTATACAGAATATTGACCTGGATCTTAACCCTCCTGTTCTGTATACAAATCAGAAATGACCCTGAAGCTCTAATATGAATTTAATTTCAACCCTCAAATCTATTTTGCACAATAAAACAACCTCATCTTCATCACAAACTCTGTAAATGTCTTGTTTTTTCGCTCATCAGTGCAGTTTTTCATCAATGTTTAATCAGTGGACAACACTCATATTGACTAAAGTAAATAAGGGTATATTTTTAATCCTAAAAGTATCTGCAGAAGTGTGAAAATGCTTTGCCAAGACAGTATTTCTAAAAGTGTTAAGTAAAAGCAGCACCAAATTTCACATGTGGGCTTATAATTTTGTGTTTAGCTGGTTTTGTCAACTCCTGTTAGTAACTCAGTTTTTTGTACTCCATTCTTCAAACCAAAGATCCCAGTAAAAACCACAAACTGTTCATAGACTGCCTGTGAGTTTTTCTAGAGGATAAATGTGTAATACAGAGAGTTATTTTTCATGCAGAAGACAGAAATAGACCAAAGACTGCATAATCTTGGCATGACAGATTACTGTACATCTCGTGTAAACAGAAATCATGCATAAAATACCTGCATAATTGTATAAAGGAATGCAACATTTATGCTAACATTCACTTGTTTAGGGTTGTATAAGTTTTTCATGTTTTTTTAAAGGTTGCATACACAAGCATTAAGGTCATTTTTGTTTCTTTATTGATTTACTGCCACATCAGCAGCTTATGGCTATCAGTATAGATAATAAAAATATTACATACTAATAACATCTTCATAATTCGGTAAGACGTGATAAAAATTAAAAGAACGAATTTTTTAAATATGAGTTTTCAATTCGATATATGAAAAATAACAAAAAATTCTTCAAAAACACAGCAACTATCAAATATTTTGGAATAAGATTTTTTTTCCCAAGATCAACACTTGGTCTGAGACTACAGGCAGTCAGCAATATACTGGTGATACAGTATTAAACAATCAGTAAAGTATTATACAATCAGGACAGTATTATACAATCATACTGTATTACCTTCAATGCAAGGCCCAGTGATCACATTCTATCTATTACATTTATTTTATTTTTATTTTTAAGGCCTTCTATTTATTTTATTTAGTTTTAAGCCTATATAATTTGTTTAAATTATATCTAGCTTGTCCTGTGTGTTTATTTATTTCATAAGTTAAAGGTATTTCATGTTGTGCTTTGGCTTATTTACTTTGTTAACCGGTAAACGGTTTGTTTGTTTGTTTGTTTGTTTGGGGTATTATTTATTTCGTTTATTTATTTAATAAGTTAAAGGTATTTCATGTTGTGCTTTGGCTTATTTACTTTAGCCAGGAAACTGTTTGTTTGTTTGTTTGTTTATTCTGTTTATTTATTTAATAAGTTAAACAGTTTAAACAGTTTATTAACAGCTGCACTGTTTGTTTGTTTGTTTGTTTGTCTGTTAATGGCATCATTAATTTTGTTTATTTAATAAGTTAAAGGTATTTCATGCTATGCTTTGGCTTATTTACTTTATTAAATGGGTAAACTGTTTGTTCGTTTGTTTGTTAATGGTATTATTTATTTTGTTTATTTATTTAATAAGTTAAAGGTATTTCATGTTGTGCTTTGGCTTATTTATTTTGTTAACAGCTAAACTGTTTGTTTGTTTGTTTGTTTGTTTGTCTGTTAATGGTATTATTTATTTTGTTTATTTATTTATTTAATAAGTTAAAGTTATTTTATATTGTGCGTTGGCTTATTTACAGTTTGTTAGCAGCTAAACTGCTTGTTTGTTTATGGTGCGTGTGTATCATTTAGTAAGTTTAAAAACTGAGGCGCTTATATTGGCAGCTGTGGTATTGTTTTAACGATTAATATTTATAACGCTAATAAAAAAAAAGTGATTTTGTATTAGCCAATATTGGCTCATACAGAAACGTAGCCCCATACGCATTTCTGGAGATCACAAATTATGTAGCCAGAGGTACGTATGGCTGCATTTCGTCTTTAAAACAAACGCTATGGGGTGGGATGACGGCGTTCCTTTTCGCGCTTTGAGCTGACCGCTTGCCTCTGTATGGACGGATTGTCCGCTGTAACCAGTTTGTCTAGTTAGCTCGCTACGTACATTGGTGGGCTTCAGATGCAGAAAGTCAGTCATCTAGTCAGTCAGTCAGTCATTCAGTCGACAGCAGCCTCTGGTGGATTTATGTGAGAAAAGCAGGCGCGAATAACATTCGCGAGACAAATTTGAGATCTGAAAAAACGTACACAGCCACCTCTGTTGAATTTACGAAAACAAAAAATGCCAAAAAACGTACCTCCCGGGACATATAAGGTGCTCTCCAGAAATGTATAGAGCGTTAAGTTTTCAGAATGAGCCTGGGTTGGCATTAGCCTACTTCATCTTATTTAAAATATTGTTTCAGCCTGTTATTCTAGATATGCATAGTAATATGCATTGTTAGAGCTTAAATTGGTCAAATTTCTATGTGATGAACATAAAAGGTGATAAAAATCATCTTAAAAGTAATTTTTGATCGTTTTGATAAGACAAACAGATTTGAAAACGGGAAAGGGCCTATTTTAATTTGTATATGTTTATAATTTCAACAAAAAATTATATATTTTTGTAAATTTAGTGAAACAGACAGGGAGTGCTTTCTCATTCTGTCTTCTATCAACATGACTGATAAACTCATTAGAAAAAAACAGCTGTATCTCCATGTATATTTGCCTCACAGACATGAGACCTGAAAATAAAGTCTCAATGTTCTCTGGTTTAGTAATCCATATGGAAAAACCAAAGCTTCTTGAAAGCAAATGTTCTCTGGTTTAGTAATCCATATGGAAAGAATGCAGAATTCTCCATCTGAGCTCATTATCCCGCTAGTCAGTTCTCACTTTCAGATCACAAGTCACACAACATACACACTAAGTGTTAAAGGCAGTTTTCTCAGTATTTAGATTTAGATGAATGAATACGCAGTGCCAGTGTTTTCATTTTTCACAAGAAAATCTGCGGGAGTGCACACAAACATTAAAACAAGCAAGTCCTGGCCAGAAATTCAGCAGGAGTCTACAGTACCGAATAGGTCTCTAAACTAGATAACCAGAAATCCCATATCACATGTATAAGATCATCTGAACCAATGGCGGGCCAGAGCTAAAACCCCAATCTCCCCAGAACAAACGCTCTCCATTAGAGCAGCAGCATCTGATTTGGACCGTTCACCGCGGAGCAGATGAATTAATTAAATGCTGTAAAAAATAATTAGGAGTCATCCATAATTCATCCGTGGAAATGTAAACTCATGAATCTTTCATGATTGCGCTCCAAGATACCAGTGGAAATCTGTTTTGAGGGTAGCAAAAAAAAAAAAAAGATTAGAAAACGTGGGCCACCTCTAAAAGCTGGGAGCCGAGCTGTTATTTAAAGCAGAGAGGAAGAAGATTGCTTTCTGAATCCTGAGAAAAAATAAGCGCAGACAGAGAGGTCTCCATCTGCGGATCTCTTATAAGACTAATCCGCATATCAGATATCTGCAGCGGTGCAAATGTTAGAGGAGGCGGACTAGATTTATGTGCTGTGTCAAAAACGCCATTATATTGAGAGGAACTCAAACAAGAGGTTCATATGTCATTTGTAAGTACACTGAAGAATCTAGCATATACAAAAACTCAGGCAAAAGAGTATTACAGGGCTTGTTTCATACTCTTTCCTTGCCAGAAGTGTAGTGTAAATAAAAAAAGATATCAAAATGTTTTCTTGACTATTTGTACTGTAAAAGGTTACTGTGCCTTTAAGACTTGTGTATATGTGGCTATATGGCTGAATGATAAATCATATAGTTCTTGCTTTCATTCATCAGAAAAAGATGCTAATTTGCTAAATGTGTTCAGGCAGTGTCGTGGACCTCCAGAAAGTCGAAATGGTTTATTTGTGCTAATGAAAACAGCCCTGTGATGGATAGACATGCAGATCGTTCAATAAACTGTTCTGTTAAGGTTATATCAGTCATGTTAGTTTTCCAGAGTTATCCACAGATTTATTATACATTACAACTATTACTTCTAAGACTAATACTAATAATTTTAATAATAAAAAGAAACTCAAAGACACTATAAAATCTAGATAAATGGTCATAAAATAAGATTAATTAAAATATGTATAAATAAACTATAATAATAATAATAATAATAATAATAATAATAATAATAATAATAATAATAATAATAATAACCTAGATCATACACACAATAATAAATATGATTTTTTTTTTTAAGAATTAATATATATATATTAATATATATATATATATATATATATATATATATATATATATATATATATATATATATATATATATATATATATATATATATATATATATATATTAATATTAAATATTAATATATTATTTCTTTATTTGTTATTATTAAACTGCCCACATGATCGATCGATTTGTCAACTGTCCATTTAATTGATTAATCCTTCCATCTGTTTAATTTACGTATTTATATAATATATAAATAATTATTTTATTAAAATTTTCTATTCAGTTGATTTATCTGTTAACCTTATATTCATTCATCTGTCCATCTATTATCCATCCATCCATCCATCCATCCATCCATCCATCCGTCCAACTAATGTATTCTATCCATACATTCATTTCATCCACCCATTTATCTGTCTGACCATCTGTTCATCCATCCACCCATCCATCTTCTGTAGAACATGGCATTAATGATTTAATTTCAGTATTTTTAGTTATGAAGTATATTTTTTATTTTATGTATCATCTATAATTGTACTTACAAATAATAATAATTATCATTTTTTTCAGTCTGCTTTTTACTGTGCTGTTACTAAATACAATAATTAAAAAAGTTTTTATTGCTATATTGTAATTAATAATTAGCATTTAGCTGATTTATTAAATATAACTTTTACCTTTATTGTTTGAAAGAGCTGCAGAATAGGGCATTTGAGCTTTAATTAGTATAATGAGATTAATGAGATTGATTATATACCTATACACATAAAAAATGTTAAACGTTACATTTTAAATGTACCAAAATGTCCAAACACATTACTATAAATAGTAAATCCAGGGAAACTGAATTGTTTTTGAATGGTCTCTTTATTTTTAGCTGTTTATCTGTCTCTCTTCTTCTGCATTTGACTCTTAATTAGTTTTAATTGAATTAAACACTTAAACAAGTAAAAAAAAAGGTTGATTTTAATTTTCGATTTAATCTCTGTCTTCCTCTTTGGCCTAAAACTTTTTCTTTCGCTTCTCCATTTGTTTTGTAAGTTTCTATTTAATGCAATATCCTTTATCAGGAATATGTGAGCATAAAGAGCACCTGGTAATTAATGTCGTTAACTTGTCCTCCTGCTCATAATTACTCATTATTATTTCTCAGCAATTAAAGGTATTGTCAGCGAGTGCCGGATGTTTCATCAGGCTGAATCACTGATCTGCTAAATCACAGCAGCAGTGTTTTACATTCACTCTGGATGATCTCTTCATGAACACACACTCACTACACAGAGTTCATTTCAGCCCTCCAAACACTCTCCGAAAGGCTTAGTGTGTGTTTGTGAACAAACCGAATGATCTTAGACCACCCTAAAATAATTTGTGCGTCCATTTGCTGTACAGTGTCTTCATGAAATGGGAAAGCAAAGAAATCCTGGTCCCAGGGTGTCTGCAGGGTCTCAAAATGTCTTCAATTTTAAAAACATTTTAGGCCAGTGTTTCCCAACCCTGTTCCTGAAGGCACACCAACAGCACACATTTTCAACCTCTCCCTAATCAAACACACCTGAATCAACTCATCGTAACATCTGAAGAGACTCCAACACCTGAAGTTAATGGGTCAGAAAAGGGAGACATCCAAAATATGTACTGTTGGTGTGCCTCTAGGAACAGGGTTGGGAAACACTGTTTTAGGCCATAAAACGTTCTATTTCTATTTCTAAAATTCTATTTCTTAAAAGGTCTTTTAGGACTTAAAATTTCTTAAAGTGTCTTAAAAACATATTTAAGATTTAAAGGTGAAGTATTACAATTTAAAGGTAAATAAAAAAAACTAAATTAATTTTAGGCCTTAAGTACGGTGGCCGAGAAAGCTTAACGCTCTGCAATTTAAGAAAGCACATGCAATTATAAAAAACACCAGCAAATTAAGAAACGATCTTCATCAATTTGACAGAACACGTGTTGCAAATTCTCACAACAAAAACAACTGAAGAAACGTGCAGCAAATTGGTCACAACACTTACAAATATCCACGTTTCAAGGGGACCCAAAACCATGAGGGACCCTGCTGAGATATGGATGTGTTGTCCATAATCAGGATATTAAAATAAACAAAAAAAAAACCCAACAACTCACGGTTCAAAGACCACCATCACTTCACTGTGCAACAGTCACAGCATAATAACACAGTAAAAATCTTTCCTACTAGCCCAATCGGGCCAATAGAGGAAAATTATTAGCGTTTAGTCTTGTATAAGTCTGAAATTTCATGTATAATGTTTTTTAAATGTCTGAAAGTCTTAAATTGGACTTGGTTAAACCAGAAACGATGTGGTCTGTTTTTTGTTTTGAAAGGTGTACCTGGAGGCTTGCTGTACCTGGAGCCAAGGTTATTGTAGTTTTGCATAAATTACTTTTTATTTCTATATTATTTTCAAATTTGCTGTACATTTCAGTTTAGATGTAGTGCTTTCATTATTGAGATTGTTATAGTTTTAATGTAGTTTAATTTTTATATACAGTTGAATTATTATACAAGTCAGAATTATTAGCCCCCCTGAATTATTATCCCCCCTGTTTATTTCTTTCTCCAACTTCTGTTTAACGGAGAGCAGATTCTTTCAACACATTTCTAAACATAATGGTTTTAATAACTGATTTCTAATAACTGATTTATTTTATCTTTGCCATGATGACAGTAAATAATATTAGACTAGATATTCTTCAAGACACTTCTATACAGCTTAAAGTGACATTTAAATCCTTAATTAGGTTAATTAGGTTGACTAGGCAGGTTAGGGTAATTAGGCAAATCATTGTATAACGGTGGTTTGTTCTGTAGACTAGAAAATATAAAACTGTAGAAAATATATTGCTTAAAGGGGCTAATAATTTTGACCTTAAAATGGATTTAAAAAAATTAAAAACTGCTTTTATTCTTTTATTTATTTTATGTACTTACTTTTTAATTACTTTTATTTATTTATTTTATTATATTTTTATTAAGTTTATCAAAGTTAACAGAACCAGAGCAACGTTTAGTGTTGCAGCTAACGTTATCTCTTGTGCAAACTACTTTATAAACTTGATATTTATAAAATACTCTATCAAAATAAAATAAGGGTTAATTATTTTATTGGATTCAGTCAATTATTATTATTATTATTATTATTATTATTATTATTACTATTATTATTATTATTATTATTATTATTATTATTATGAATATTATTATTATTAATATTATTATTATTATTATTATTATTATTATTGTTGTTGTTGTTGTTGTTGTTAATATTATGAGCTGATGTAGTGTCTGTGTGGTTGTGTGTTGTCTGGCTCTGGTTCTTGTTCTCCTGCTGTTAGTGCTCATTGCTGTGAGTTCTGCTTCTCTCTGTTGTTTTCAGGTGCAGCAGCAGCATCTCTGACCTCTTAGAACAGTCCATTAATCCTGATCTTCCACTCTCTCAATCTCAAATGCTCTTTCTTTATATTTCAGTTCTGGTGTTTCATTCAGTGTTCAGTAGTCCATCACGGGTCATTGCTCCTTCCTAATGCCTGTTGCCTTCAGGTCACACTAACAGTTCTGGTCCAACACCCCCAAAAATGCAACAAACCTCCGTGCGATCTCTGCACTTCCGTCTGCAGTGTGTCCTTTAACCCTGCTGGATTGAAGCAGGCCTCAGGCTTGCGTTGGTGCTCAACGGGTTCATGTTTTCAATGTGCTTTTTCTGAGGCACTTGCTCCTGCACTTTGACTGCTCACTTCACTTTACTACACTTTCTTAAACATCTGCCAGAGTCAATAAGTCAATTCAGGTAGCCATGAACACTAAATATTAACATTACAAAAGTGCCTAAAAATAGACAAACATTATTTTTAAATATATTTTTAAACAGATTTCAAAAATTTCAAAATATGCAAAAATAATAATGTATATTATATATTGTAAATAATGCATATTATGTGCATATATATATATATATATATATATATATATATATATATATATATATATATATATATATATATATATATATATATATATATATATAAGAATATGCATTATATACAATATATATATTATATACATTATCATTTTTGCATATTTTGAAATATATATATATATATATATATATATATATATATATATATATATATATATATATATATATATATATATATATATGTATGTAGATATGTATGTGTGTGTGTATATATATATATATATGCACATAATATGCATTATTTACAATATATAATATACATTATTATTTTTGCATATTTTGAGCACAGAAAATGCATTATACACAATATATATTATATACATTATCATTTTTGCATATTTTTAAATATATATATAAACACAGTATATGTATATATATATATATATATATATATATATATATATATATATATATATATATATATATATATATATATATATATATACACACTACCGGTCAAAACACTATCACCACTTCCTCTCTATTCATCATAATGACTTACTGTAAGCCTTTTTTTGTTTAGTGTTACACTTACTACAGACAGTACATAGGCCTACAGAAGTGCATTGTAAAATATTTCAGAACATTGTTTTATATAAAACACACAAATACACGGTACCAAATATTTTTTTACTGTATTTTTCCCAGTGTACACAGTGTTCATCCTAACTAACACAAAGTTGCACATAACGTGGTCTACATATACCACCAACAGAAGTATTTACAATATACAGTTACAGAAAAATAAATAAATAAATAAATTGTGTGGATTTTGGTCATACACTTTCAGCCACAAAAAAAAATTCCTCAGTAGGATTGAGAAATGGAGAATATGGAGGGAGATAAACAACTAAAAAAGCGTGGGTGGGCAGTGAACCAGTTATGAACCAGATGAGCTCTGATTTCTAAATTGCAATAATGTGTGACCTATGTGATGAGTTAGTATGCAAAATAGGGCTACTGACTTTACAATTGTGAATGATAGTGTGTTTCTTGTCAAAACAAAAGATTTTCTGCATGAAAATAGTGCCAAATGCAGAGAATTGTGTGTAGTGTTTTGAAAAAAGGTGTGTTTTAACCCTGCAATTTGAGTGTAAAGCAGGAATTGTGCTTGTAGTTTAGCAGAACTGGTTCATGCGGTTGGTGCGTCAGTTACATGTTGTAGTCATTGTGTCTGAAGTACAAGTAAATGTGTGTAAACAACTAAGAAAAACTGTAAGCACATTAGTGATCAACTGGCTCTTATAAATGTCTATTCATGTGAGGGTTTGTGTGTGTGTCATTCGAAAACAAAATACGAAATGACATTATTTTGAATGTAAAGTTTCATTTTGAGGAAGAATAGAGGGGTTTTGCTCAATGTGTGTGTGTTTTTTGATTTGTGTTTAGAGTTCTGACAATATGTATGGAATCATTTTTGTGCCAATAAGAATGAACGTAGCTTTATAAAACTGAACGTAACTTTCCAAGAAACGATCAAAAATATGCCACTGCAAAAGAAGAAAAACACAATGAAAACAAAAAAATGAACGCAGTCGCACGAATTTAACATGCTCTTCAAATATGCTTCATTCTTTGTTAATGATTTTCAAAGAATCGTTTTCGCGAATCATGAATTTTGAATGCATTGCCACAGCTGTTTTGGCACAAACTTCTCGTGGGGGCGGGCTTAACAGCGATCTACACTGATTGGCTAATGAGCTTTTGATGGACAGTTGCTCTCTGACCTGGAAGCACAGACGGTGACGTCAGTGGCGCGCATATCGGAAAGTTGTTGCGGTGTGCAATACGTCGTGCTTTATGTTAAGTATTAATGTTAGTATTTTACCTGTAACAGTTCTGGCTTTTTTTAAACAGTTTTATTGTTTAAATGTTGTGTTTAGAAACGTTTTACATTTTTGGTTTATTGTGTAAAAATGTTTAATGTATATCAAGATACAGTGTATAACAGTTAGATGTTAATATAAATAGATATTGCCTAATTGCCTTCTTTTCTTTTAATGCTACTTTAATGCCTTGCTGTAGAATACAAAGACCAGTTTGATACCTGCACTACAATGACACGTCCTTACATATTATAAGTATAACTGTATAAAACAGCAATCTAACTAAAATTAAAACAATTAAACTACATGACATAACATCAGTGCACTGCAAACTTGTGAATAACAACAATAACCCGCAAAATAACTGTTGCACACTGTACATGAATAAAACTTTTATTGTTGTTATTGATAAACGTTACTTTAGCAACACGAACTTACTTCAAGCTGCCCTGAGGGACAAGCTGAGGTGGAAGATGATGGCACCGCTCCGTGTCTCTCCCGGGAGGTCATCTTTAGAAACTAAGAGACGACCGTAGGTAAAATACTAACATTAATACTTAACATAAAGCATGACGTATTCCACACCGCAACAACTTTCCGATATGCGCGCCACTGACGTCACCGTCTGTGCTTCCAGGTCAGAGAGCAACTGTCCATCAAAAGCTCATTAGCCAATCAGTGTAGATCGCTGTTAAGCTGCCCCCCACGAGAAGTTTGTGCCAAAACAGCAAACGAAAATTTACGAAGCGTAAGCGAAAACTGTGGCAACGCATTCAAAATCCATGATTCGCGAAAACGATTCTTTGAAAATCATTAACAAAGAATGAAGCATATTTGAAGAGCATGTTAAATTCGTGCGACTGAGTTCATTTTTTTTCTTCTTTTGCAGTGGCATATTTTTGATCGTTTCTTGGAAAGTTACGTTCAGTTTTATAAAGTTACGTTCATTCTTATTGGCACAAAAATGATTCCATAAATATGAGACAGGCTTTCAGAAAATGTGTGTAAACAATTGGGAAAAACTGTTAGTGTTAGCACACACATACCCACACTGTAAAAATGCAAAGTTCCACACAATTCATTCATGTTGTCCCAACACAAATCGATTAAGTTAACAAATTTTAACAAATTGATGTGGATTGAACATAAAATATTAGGTTGTCCGAATGAAATCTCAAGAATTGTGTTGTTTCAGCTCATTTTAATTAAGTAGTTTGAACAAGTAAAACATATTTTTCTTGAGCGCATACTTTGGTTATGGTTCATTTATATAGTTATCAGTGATATACCAGTTATCAAAAAAAAAAATCAAACTAGAATGCATCATGTCTTTTTGTATCATGAGGTTGTCTGCACAATGCTATCAACACATGATATTTTGGTATTAGGAACTAAAGAATATATACATCCATATTCAGTTTCTCTTACGCAACCATTTCCCCCCCACCATTTCAGATTCAAGCTCACAGAAATGTCACGTAGAGTTCGAGCGTCTTCATCCTCATCTACTCTTACTCTATACACGCCGCTGTATTCTTATCTGTCAGCACAGATCATTCACTTTGAATTGTTAATTTGTTTTTTTTTTCAGAGCGGTGGAAGATTAAAATTGCCACCATAATCCTGTATAATTATGCATTTACATAAACCCACTTTAGGCAGTAAAAATAGCAGCCATCAGGCCCGCTGCGCTGACACGCTGACAATGAGAGCTCAACCTGCAGCTCCGCAAAACACACACACACCCGTTGGAGTGTCTCCATGTGGGTGTTTGTTGTGGTTCTGAGTCTCTTTTTAGTGACACACACACAAGCGTTTGCTGAGAGAAAGGCCGTTTTTTCAGTCAGTCATAGAGACTCAAACCCCTGCACTGCCACAAACCACAGGCCACAGGTCACGCTCAGACTGCCACTTACTGTATATTCTTGCCCAAACGATGCTGCAGGAACATTTCTTTGGCATCTCATGGCTGTAAATAAATATTTGGGGAACACTTTATTTTGATGGACCCCTTGAAATGGTGTCTTGACTCTAACTAGGTGTCAACTATATGGCTTTCACATTTTATACTGTAAACCTTTATATAATGTGATTGAAGCATTGCACTTGCCAAGTTATAAACAATTATTATTAAGTTTGAATCCTTTGTTAATGTAAAGCACACTTTCAAACCGAATTATTGTAACCGGTTTGAAAATTTGACTTTAAAATGTAACAAAGTGATGGATTGACATTTTGTTAGAAGTTTGAAACAATGCATAGTACTAGAAATAATATTTATTTATTTATTGATTCATTAATTTTCAAGATTCATTTATTTATTTTAGAGATTTATTTATTAATTGTTTTTAGAGATTTATTTGTTAATTTTATTTATTTTAAAGATTAATTGATTGATGTATTGATTTGTTTTAGAGATGTATTTATTAATGTATTTTTTAGATTTATTTATTAGTTTTATTTATTTTAGAGATTTATTTGTTAATTGTTTTTAGAGATTTATTTGTTAATTTTATTTATTTTTTAAGATTAATTGATTGATTTATTGATTTGTTTTAGAGATGTATTTATTAATGTATTTTTTATATTTATTTATTAGTTTTATTTATTTATTTTAGAGATTTATTTATTTATTTTAAAGATTGATTGATTGATTTGTTTTACAGATTTATTACTTTATGTATTTTTGAGATTTATTTATTTATTTGTTTGTTTATTTATTTATTTTAGAGGTTTATTTATTCATTCATTTATTGATTTATTTGAGAGATTTGTACAAAATATTTACTGATTGATTGAATAATTTTTAGACATTTAGTTATTTATTTTAAATGTTTATTTGTTTATTTATTTATTTCAGAGATTTTATTTTTTGATTGATTAACTAGAGATTTATTTATTTCTTTATTTTAGAGATTTTTATTTATTTATTTATTTTAGAGATTTTATTTATTTATTTATTGACTAGAGATTTATTTATTTTAGAGATTTTATTTATTTATTTAATTATTTATTTATTTATTGACTAGAGATTTATTTATTTTAGAGATTTTATTTATTTTTTTATTTTTTTATTTATTGACTAGAGATTTATTTATTTTAGAGATTTTATTATTTTTTTATTTATTGACTAGAGATTTATTTATTAATTTTAAAGATTTTATTTATTTATTTATTGACTAGAGATGTATTTATTTTAGAGATTTTATTTATTTATTGACTAGAGATTTATTTATTTATTTTAAAGATTTTATTTATTTATTTATTTATTGACTAAAGATTTATTTATTTATTTATTTTAGAGATTTTATTTATTTGTTGACTTTAGAGATTTATTTATTTACTTTAAAGATTTATTTATTTATTTTAGAGATTTATTTATTTTTATTAGAAATTTCTTTCTTTCTTTCTTTCTTTCTTTCTTTCTGTCTTTCTTTCTTTCTTTCTTTCTTTCTTTCTTTCTTTTCAATTGCAATTTATTTCTGATCATTTTTTTTTTACAAATATTTCCTAAGTGATGTTTAACAGAGAGAAGATTTCCAACACATTTTAAACCTAATAATTTTAATAACTTATTTATTTTTCTCTATGACTACAGCAATTAATATTTAGTTATTTTGCAAGATACTATTCAGCTTAAGGTGCAATATAAAGGCTTTACAAGGTTAATTCAGTTAACTAAATTAGGTTAATTAGGAAGTCATTGACAATATTGATTTGTTCCGTATTTTCTTAAGATGGATAATATTGAACTTTTATATATATATATATATATATTTCACCCAAACTAAAAGAAATAAGGGTTTCTCCAAGAGAGAAAAATAATAGAAAATACTGTGAAACTTTGCCCTGTTAAACATCACACATGTATAAATTAATCTGTACAATATGGTATGTACAATAAGTAATGACATTTTTGGTACTAAATTTAAAGAAAAATAGTAAATTGATAGATTCTTGAAAGGTAAATGTCTAGAGAGCAGAAAATACAACCTCCTGAAGATCTCAGAAAAGAAAAGAAAAGAAAAGTTGTATTAAAACTTTTAATAATCTTTCAGTTTTGAAAAATATATATAAACAAATTCATGATTAAAACTAAAAACTCACTTAAGTTGGATCATAAAACAAAACATCAACTATCTTGCATTTTGATTTGGGCAATAAAATAATAACATAAAATCAAAAACACCATGACTTAATACATTTTAGGCTTTTTGTTTTGATTAGAGACCATTTAGGACCTGAAGATGGAAAGCTGACAATTTTCTAAGAATAACAGCCTGAGATGCAAAGGAACGTAAAAAAAAAGAGAAAAAAAAGCCAATGCAGATGTTTTTGCAGAGCTGGATTTGACATTCTCCGCCACCGTCAGGAGCATTGGAGCTGCATGGTGTCCATATCTGAAGCTCCATCTCTGTGGATTTGAAGACGAGTCCTAACCTGCGTGTGAAATCGTCACCTGTGAGGCGAATCTGCGATAAGAGCAGAAATCTGAGAGTTCGGAGATGAGAGAGGCTCTGGAACCACAGGGATTTTTGCAGCTTATCGCTCAAGCCGGATGATGAAAACGCAAACAGACTCATTAAGCTGGGATGAAATGACACCCTGCTCCACTTCATCCTGACCAGAAACTTTAAGCATGAGCAGGTAGTTACACATATGTGGAAAAAAAGTATTAAATGAATGCAACAAAAGAATAAATGAAGCTAAAAGAAGTTTATGTATAATCCACTGCTCATGCGGATGTTTCTAATGACCTATACAGCAAAACCACACTGTTAACAATTTTCAGAAGAATCTACAATAACTTACTGTAAATCAATAACAGCAAAAGTACTGTATTTACATTTACCACACCATTTACCTTGCTGTAAATATGTATTTACAGCATTGTATATATTTATTGTAAAACATAGTAATTTTCACAATGCAACTTAAAATTACGGTAACATACTGCGTAACTGTAAATAAATGTCAGCAAGAATACTGTATTTACATTAACAGCTCCATTTATCTTGCTGTATATGTATTTACAGTATTAAATATCTTTACTGCAAAATATAGTCGTTTTCACAATGCAGTATACAGTAATTTTCACAATGCATCTTCAAATTACAGTAACACTGCGTAACTATCCTACAGGAAAATTCAGTTCATGTTACAGTTTAGTTTGCCAGTAACTTACTGTAAATAAATTACAGCTAAAATGCTATATTTACATTTACCCCACCTTTTACCTTTGTGTATCTGTATTTACAGCATTGTATCTCTTTACTGTAAAATATTGACTCATTTTCAAAATGTAACCTTAAAATATGGTCACATACCGCAAAACTGTTCCACAGTCAAATTCAGTTCAGTTCACCAGTAACTTACTGTAAATAAATTACAGCCAAATACGGTATTTACATTTAAAGCACCATTTACCTTGCTGTGTATATGTATTTACAGTATTGGATATCTTTACTGTAAAATATACAGTAATTTTCACAATGCAACTTCAAAATACGGTAACATACTGCATAACTTCCACAGTCAAGTTCAGTTCATGTTACACTTCAGTTGCCAGTTACTTACTGTAAATAAATTACAGAAAAAAATACTGTATTTACATTTACCCAACCTTTTACCTTGTTGTATCTGTATTTACAGCATTGTATCTCTTTACTGTAAAATATTCACTCATTTTAAAAATGCAGCTTTAAAATATGGTAACATACCACATAACTGTCCTACAGTAAAATACAGCTCATATTACAGTAACTTACTGTTAATCTATTACAGCAAAAAACACTGTATTTACATTTAACCATTTACTCTGCTGTATCTGTGTTTACAGCACTGTATAGCTTTACTCGGCAATTTACAGCAATTTTGACAACGCACCTTTAAATTATGGTTACACACAGCTGTCCTACAGTAAAACTTAGTTCAGTTCGCAGTAACTTACTGTAAATAAATGACAGCAAAAATACTCTATTTACATTTACAGCACCATTTATTTTGCTGTATATGTATTTACAGCAACATATCTCTTTATTGTAAAATATACAGTAATTTTCTCAATGCAACTTTAAAATACAGTAACATACTGCATAACAGTCCTACAGTAAAATACAGTTCCGTTCGCCTGTAATTTACTGTAAATCAATTACAGCTGTATCATATTCAGCTGAGATGTGTTCAGCTAACATGAACTGCTGTAAACTCAAGGTAGCATTAAACCTCAGATAATTTAATGCTCAAACGCATCAACCAAATGCATTACCTTTAATCATTTAGCTGGAGCTTTTATTCAAAGCGATTCACAAATGATGAACAGACTACAAAGTGATTTACAAAACACTTTAGGCTGTTACACGTTATCACAACAATATGTTCAGCCTCTTTATTATTTCTGTCTGATCCAGTAGAAGCTAAATAAGAAACGCATTGTAAGTCTGTACCTGTCAGAGTGTGTTTTATGTTTGTTTTGGTTGCATTAACTTTCCCTTAATACTTGAAAACTCATATAGTAACAGACAAACACATCATCTGGTTGGATTGAATGATACCGCAAATCAAATCCTGGCCTACATTCATCTCATTCAGTGTTCTGTTTCACTTCAAAATCCATCATGACTGTGTGAAGTGGGTTGTGAATGCTGTTTAATTTCAGCTTTAAGAAAAGCACAGCAGTGCAAATGTAGTTACACCAGAATCTGGAACGAAAACAGCAGTGGCCTGAGCAAATGTTGACCATATTAAAATTGAAGTGGACACATGGGGAAAGAAATTAGACACTATGAGAGAGATTTAAGCAAACAATCGAAGCTCAAACGCCTTTATTTATGTGCGCACAGTTGGATTTGTTGGCTGTTTGTTTGTAGAACATCCATGCATTAATCTGCTGGTGTGTATTATGCTGTGTATGGTGGGTTTTCATTTTTACATGTGTTTTATTTGGTTTAGATAGAGCTAGATCATCAAATGGAGTGTTGTTTACTTCTATTATCAGTTTATTCATGTACTGTAAAAATTTCTCTAAAATGTACTCTAAAAAGTTCCACAGTCAAATTCAGTTCAGTTCACCAGTAACTTACTGTAAATAAATTACAGCAAAATACTGTATTTACATTTACAGCACCATTTACCTTGCTGTATATATATATATATATATATATATATATATATATATATATATATATATATATATATATATATATATATATATATTTACAGTATTGGATATCTTTACTGTAAAACATACAGTAATTTTCACAATGCAACTTCAAAATATGGTAACATACTGCATAACTTTCACAGTCAAATTCAGTTCATGTTACACTTCAGTTGCCAGTTACTTACTGTAAATAAATTACAGAAAAAATACCGTATTTACATTTACGCAACCTTTTACCTTGTTGTATCTGTATTTACAGCATTGTATCTCCTTACTGTAAAATATTCACTCATTTTAAAAATGCAACTTTAAAATATGGTAACATACCGCATAACTGTCCTACAGTAAAATACAGCTCATATTACAGTTCAGTTCACCAGTAACTTACTGTTAATCTATTACAACAAAAAACACTGTATTTACATTTAACCATTTACTCTGCTGTATCTGTGTTTACAGCACTGTATATCTTTACTCGGCAATATACAGCGATCATCAAATGGAGTGTTGTTTACTTCTATTATCAGTTTAATCATGTAGTCTAAAAATTTCTGTATTTCGCGCTGTCTAAAATGCATACAGGAGTATGTAACAGAGATGAGAAGTAACGAAGTACAATTACTTTATTACTGTACTTAAGTAGATTTTTCTAGTATCAGTACTTTACGCCACTATTTATTTTTCTGACAACTTTTTTATCCTTACATTTTTACACAAATATCTGTATTTTCTACTCCTGACATTTTTAAACCAGGCTCGTTACTTTCGTTTTTATATGTTTGGTGTCGCAATGTATATTATTTTTTTGTCATTGCGCATAATGAACGCCTTTTTGATTCAGTAAACCTATTTTTTCATTGCGCGCAAATGCGTGGCTTTTTTAACCAATGTTGATCACGCACATACACAGGCTAGTTTGTGAAGTTTACCACAAGAAAGGCAAGAGTGACTAAAGTGGATGAGACAGAGGGAGTCGGTGATGTAAACATGACTAAAGCTGCCCAGTCAACACAATCTCATAGCCATTCGTAACTTTTTGATTTAGTGGATAATTCGTATAAATTCATACGATCTAATTCATACTATTTAGTACGATTTGCTCATCATCCAGTGAAGGTTGGGTTTAGGAGTGGAGTTGGGTGCCTTGCATCCTTTTTAAAATCGTACATTTTCGTACGACTGAATTTGTATGAATTCCTAAGAATTAGCCACTAAAGTGACAAAGCGTAAAATAGTTACGTTTTCTCGTGAGATCAGGCTGGCCCTGTTTACACCTGGTAATAAGCTGCATTTGAGTCAATCAGATCGCAGGTAAATTAGACACATTCCTGTTAAAATGTCTTTTCTTGACTGACTTCTGACCATGGTTTACTATACAGGCTTCTCTGATCTTTCAATCTAAAACCGCTAAAAAATAAAAATAAATTAACAATCATGTGCTATTTTGTCAACATTTATACAGTTAGTATTAAAACAGTTAAATCTTTTATGAATGCTGAACTTTGAGATTTATTTATTTTATTTTTAAGGAGTTTCTATCTTCTAATACAAAATTTATACTGTTTTACGAGCCTGATCTTACGAAAAAAAACGAAAGTATTTTACGTTTTGACAGTTTAGTGGCTAATTCGTACGAATTCGTACGAGTTCAGTCATACGAAATTGTACGAATTTAAAAAGGAGGCGTGGCACCTAACCCCACCCCTAAACCCAACCGTCATTGGCGGATGAGCAAATCGTACTAAATTGTACGAATTAGATCGTACGAATTCGTACGAATTAGCCACTAAATCAAAAAGTTACGAATTGCCGTGAGATTGTTTGGTTTTACTGTTGTCTTAATTTAAATTAGACAGTTGTCTCAAGGGCGTAGATTCGCTCTAGACATTGGCGGGGGCATACATCCATAGAGCACATGCATTGAACGGCACAAATTCTCGCAAAGTTTTACGCTTTTAAAAACATGAATAAATTACATGATAATATAAAATAAACATTTAATAATACAAATAACCATGTCCCATGCTCCAAAAGTTAATTTACATGATTTTACTGCAGTCAGGCTTTAAGGAGGAGGTATGAATGTAGAGAAATTTAAAGAGATGCGTGATGCAATTTAACTGTTTCATCCTGATTATTGCTTTTCATAATTATGGAGGTCCAAATCGAAACTGACAGCGAACTTGACTCAGTGCACATGTAGGTTAAGAGTTGATGGAGCATTACTTTATTTTGAAGTCAATTCAATTATTGGTAGGGACATTTCAGTAATTGGTGGATATTGTTGAGGACACGTCCCCTCCGTCCACACCATTTCTATGACCTTGAGTTTCCTTCATTTAAATTAGTTTAACAAATATTTTAACATTGAAATTATTCACACTGGGTGATTTATGAATACAATTATAGTGAAAAGAAATTTATCACATGAAAAAAAAAAGTTTATGCAAAAAGTTTTTGAGGCTGTAATTGCGCCAGTGTATGTTGTTGTTGTTTTTTTGCATAGAATAATTGTATTAACAGCATTAATGACTATATTCATGAAAGAAAATATCCACAATATTCTAAAAAAACAAAGAAACACTGAAAGCATGGAATATTTTGACTTTAGTTTTGAAGATAATGAATCACGTTTAGCCGAATGCCCAAAATATTAAATATTTATTATGATTTGGACACAATTAAGTGTTAATTGAATATGTTTACAATTTGTAAAGATATTGGTCTCAAAATTTTTAAGAGTGTATGAAGGTGGATTATGGCAGTTGTTGTTCTTGATCTAAAAGCAGCAAAACTACATGCTGAACACTGAGTTTGTGTCAGGATGATGATACGCTTGTTTTTGAGCAGTGTCGTTTCACAATATTGCAAAGTGTGATGTTGCTTGGCTACTTTCCTGCTGAAAATTACCAACAATTTTTAACTAATTAAAAATTAGTTTAAACAAAACTAAAATAATAATAATAATTAATAATATTATAATAATTCCTTACATTTAAATAGCGCTTTTCTGGGCACTCAAAGTGCTTTACACATAGGGAGGAATCTCCTTATCCCCCACCAGTAACAAAAAGTAATAGATACCTTTTACTTAAGTGCATTTTTGAGGCCATACTTTACCTTTACTTCAGTACAAAAGTGTATCAGTACTTCAACTTTTACCTGAGTGGTTTTAAACATGAGTATATGTACTTTTACTTGAGTAAAGGGTGTGTTTAGTTTTGCAATCTCTGCATATCAATAATGAGCCTGGGTTGCATGGAGATGTACAGTATAAGAGATAAGAGTCCCACATACGGTAGAAGTAAAGTTTTGCTATATATCCAGCAGAATCTCTCCACAGATGGACTGCTTGTACTTTGTATCTGGGTGACCTGATTATCTTCTGCTTCTGTAGCAAACATATGTACAGTCTCTGCTGTGTGCAGCAAAAAAATCCACTCACGGTGACCTCTACAAGAACCTCTGCTGGACCATTTCCATTACACGAACACTGAGCATGTGAACACAATCAATACTTTTCAGCGGAAAATAAATTAATGATTTTTTTTTCTCCGATTGGGCTTGTTTTGGTGCATACATATGGTGAAAGTGCCCTGTAGAGGCAGAGAAATGCTCCATCTTTTAACCTTCATGGCTCATTTTAACACCTTTTATTTAATTGAATTACACTGTTAGAGTTCTTCTAGATTTGCGATGACGTGCTGAAACATCAATGCGTGTGTTTATCTATGGACATGTGCTTTTTAGATCTTCGTTGGCATTTGCAGGTTATTTCTGACCTTCTGTTAAAAGATTAATTAGCTCTGTCATATGCGTCTATATGTGAAAGGTAAATGTCAGCTTGTTCTGTTCAGATTTAAATGTACAAAACAAATGTCAGAGTCACGATATAAACTGCTGTCTTCCCTAATTTAATTTGATAGATGTTTTTATATATTAAAATATTTCTACTAGGACATATATAGGATATATATATATATAGGAAGTTGAAGATAGAATTATTAGCCCCCTTTGATTTTTTTCCCCTTTTTTAAATATTTCCCAAATGATGTTTAACAGAGCAAGGAAATTTTCACAGTATGTCTGATAATATTTTTTTCTTCTAGAGAAAGTCTTATTTGTTTTATTTCGGCTACAATAAAAGAGTTTTTAATTTTTTTAAAGCCATTTTAAGGTCAAAATTATTAACCCCTTTAAGCAATTTTTTTTGGATAGTCTACAGAACAAACCATCATTATACAATAACTTGGCTAATTACCCTAACCTGCCTAGTTAACCTAAATAACCTAGTGAAGCCTTTAAATGTCACTTTAAGCTGTTTAGAAGTGTCTTGAAAAATATCTAGTCTAATATTATTTACTGTCATCATGGCAAAGATAAAATAAATCAGTTATTAGAGATGAGCTATTAAAAGTATTATGTTTAGAAATGTGTTGAAAAAATCTTTCTTTAACAGAAATTGGGGAAAAAATAAACAGGGGGGCTAATAATTCTGACTTCAACTGTGTATATATATGTATTTATATATATATATATATATATATATATATATATATATATATATATATATATATATATATATATATATATATATATATAGCATCTATAGAGGTCTATTGTGACTTTAAGATTTGTTTAAGTCTTCATGAAGGCAAGTATTTGACAGAAAAATAGTAAACAAATAAATTTTTGTAACATAAAAAGTGTACAATTTAAAATATCTGTTGCTTTTTATTATGTCAATATTGATAGCTAAGTTGTTTGCATTGCTTATTACAATCCTTTTGAAATCGTTCGGATATAGTAATTTGGGGTTTTAAAAATATTTTGGTAACACTTTGAAATAATAGTTTATTAATTCATGTGTTAACTAACATGAACGAACAATTAGTAATACATTTATAACTGTACACTATCTGACAAAAGACTTGTCGTTGATCCCAGTAGTAAGAGCAACAAATAATAACTTGACTTCTAGTTAATCATTTGGAAAAGTGTCAGACAGTGGATTTTTCTGATGAATCATCTGTTGAACTGCATCACAATCATCTCAATTACTGCAGAAGACCTACTGGAACCTGCATGAACCCAAGATTCTCACAAAAAACAGTCAAGTTTGGTGAAGGAAATATCATGGTTTGGGGTTACATTCAGTATGGGGTGTGCAAGAGATTTGCAGAGTGGATGGCAACATCAACAGCCTGAGGTATCAAGACATTTGTGCTGCCCATTACATTACAAACCACAGGAGAGGGCAAATTCTTCAGCAGGATAGCGCTCCTTCTCATACTTCAGCCTCCACGTCAAAGCTCCTGAAAGCAAAGAAGGTCAAGGTGCTCCAGGATTGGCCAGCCCAGTCACCAGACATGAACATTATTGAGCATGTCTGGGGTAAGATGAATCCAAAGAATCTTGAAGAACTCTGGGAGTCCTGCAAGTACGCTTTCTTTGCCATTCCAGATGACTTTATTAATCAGTGATTTGAGTCATTGCAGAGATGTATGGATGCAGTCCTCCAAGCTCATGATGGAGTCAGACACAATATTCATTCTGTTTCCACTGCAGCATGACCACATATTCTATACTGGACATTCTACTATATACTGGTCAAATTCAGTGTTATTGTCACGTTCACCAGCGATCATACTCCCAGATCGCTGGATCTCACACACATGGACTACAAATCCGCCATTCATGGACTACATATTCATACATGCACTCCGTTCACACACACACACACACACACACACACACATGCTTCCCCATTTCCACTGATTGGACTCCCACAGCTGTTGCAGCTTCTGGACTGATTGCAAACACCATTTAAACAGCACACACTCTCACTTCCATTGCCGAGTCTTGTTTAACTGTATAGTGACATTACAACAAGTTTTCCTAGTCTAGTTGCTCTGTGTTTTGATCTTTGCCTTGTTTACTTTTCTCCTTGTCTGCCGCCTGCCTTCTGACCTCTCGCCTGATACCTTTGACCATGATTCTGGACTGCCTTCATACATCTGTTTGCACCTGTGTTGACCATCGTTCCCTGACTTTGAATGAACCTGCACGTGGATCCTAAACTTCAGTTGTCTGTGTCACTCCCCGTGTTACAGTTATAGACAAACTTTGCCAAATGATTCTTCTTCAAAACTACAGCCTATTAAACATATGTAAGCCACATAAAACATCTGACAGAGTTGTTCACAGTTGAGTACATAAATCATCAGTTAACATTGAAAACAAACCTCTTCAATGCTCGCCTTTATTCAAGAGTCACTTTTCCCCTCACACCTGCATGGCAGATGCTTGAAATCTGTACGCTTCTCTTGTATAATAGCTGCTATAATATATGCTTCTGTATTAGTTCAGGGATGGATAGTGGGATTGTCTTTTCTGGATTTAAGATCTCTGTTAAAGTCACCATGAAATCAAAAGTGACAATTCTTTAATGGGATATTGCAGTATTTGTTATAAAGGATTTTTCTTTGCTCATCATTTTTTTGTAAAACGCATGCGTCCATGGAATCTTTAATCAAGATAATTTGACAATTTTGTTTTCTTCTTCTCTGACTGGTGGTGCGAGGGTGGGATCAAGTTGTCACTCACATGAGATCCACCAATAAGAGTGCACAGTGAGGTTGTGTGCATTTAAATCTTTGATTTATTGACACTGTTTGATAAACTTGACGTAAATATATTTGTTTAACGATCCCATAGAGTGTATTGATTCAGTATGTTACATTGTTTTTTGTTATTTACATACACTCAACCATGACGTTTGCTGTTTGTTTAAACTATTTATTTAAAATAAGTTGAAACAACACAATTCTTAAAATATTTTTGGGACAACTTAATTGTTTTATGTTCAATCCACTTAATTTTGTAAAAACAATTACGTTAACCTAATCAGTTTGTGGTGTCACGGTAGTGCAGTGGGTAGCACAATCACCTCACAGCAGGAAGGTCGCTGGTTCAAGCCCCAGTGGGGTCAGTTGGCATTTCTGTGTGGAGTTTGCATGGTCTCCCCATGTTGGCGTGGGTTTCCTCCGGGTGCTCTGGTTTCCCCCACAAGTCCAAGACAAGCTGTATAGGTGAATTGAATAAGCTAAATTGTCCATAGCGTATGAGTGTGTATGGGCGTTTCCCAGTGTTGGATTACAGCTGGAACCAAAAAGCGAAAAGAAAATGATAAATAATCGATTTGTGTTGGGACAACATGAAGGAAATGTGTGGAACCCAGCATTTTTTACAGTGTAGTGGGCGTGTCTCTGAAGCTATAGCTCTGACACAGACAGACAGAAACACACACAAACACACATTTTATCATGGGTGATTTATTAGGCAATTTCCTCTTGGGGACCCAAAAAAAATGGTATTACTGGCATTGCTATACTTGTGGGGACATTTGATCCTTAAGCAATTTTTTAACAATGACTTGTTCTTTTACTCTAATGCCGAGTTCAAACTGCAGGATTTTAGCCCTAATTTTGACTTGCCGACAAGTTTTGAGAAATCGCCAACAAATGGCTGAAATCACAGGCAAAACGGTGCTCTTTCACATGAGTAACAATCACACAATGTGAACTATCAAAGACGCGACCTGAGAGAATCGCAGATGAGTCGCCGACACCAGTCAAATATTTTGAGTGCGAAATATTTGGACCCATCAACAATTCAAATCATGCCGTGTGAAATGGGTTCTGATTGAAAATTACCTACAGCCAATAAGAGAGCAGCATCCTCTAGTATGGGTCTCTGCAGAGCAGTGAGGAGTTCGGAGAGTTAAAAGGGCTTATTTTCAGACTATTTGGACTATAGTGGAAATTTGTCAGGAGCACCCGTGTCTGTTTGACATGTCATTTGAGCAAAACCACACCTGGGTCAAAAAAGAAAATAATGCTAATTCCCTTTAAAACCCAGGTGAGCAAAATAAGTACATCTTCTCCCCCACTAAAGGCTTCTTTCTCATTATGTACTTAATAGCAAATATATACTACGTGACCTTGCATTGTTTCCATTTCTCTTTCTCGCGTATGTTTGGTTTTGAGACATAGTTTGTGGAATGAGACAACGTTGTCGCAATTCTCCTATTGTAAAGTCATGGTGTGTGAAAACCCCTGTCACCAATCCATCTTGTAATGTAAACACAGCAGCGATGGAATATTACCCCTAGATAGTCACTAGTATGAAAACATCCGTGACACGACTACTTTAATAATTGTGCAGTCTGAACTTGTCTTAACTTGTCTAATTAGCCAATCTTAGTCCTGGAGGTTCGGTGTCCTGCAGATCTTAGCTCCAACCCCAAATCAGACACACCTGGGCTAGCTAATCAAGCTCTTACTAGGCTTTCTAGAAACATCCTTGCAGATGTGTTGAGGTAAGTTGGTGCTTAAATCTGCAGGACACTGGACCTCCAGGACCGAGTTTGAGAACCTCTGGTCTATTTTAACTTAGTTAAGTCTTTACATTGCACTATAAGCTAAATACTAGTATCTTGAAAAATAAAGAGAATCCAATCACTTGCCTCTGAAGATTGGCTTTTTATCTGCTGCTCCACTGATACTGTGCTTTTCATTCGCACAGGTAAACAACAGAAATATTTTCAGTTTACATTTCTTTTCCGTGTTCATTTGTGTGTTTGGAACCTGCAGGTTAAATTTTCACATAAACATGTCAGGTCCAAGTAGTTACAGTTATTAGATATTGTAATTAGATTGGATTAGATATTGTAAAGGGATGGATATTACATACAGCTGAATCAGAAGTATTAGCCCACCCAAAATTGTATTTTATTTTATTTTCATTTTATTTTATAAATTGTTTTTATTAAATTTAATTTTCAATGTAGTTTAATTTAATTTTCAATGTAATTTATTTTAAATGATTTTTTTATTTAATTAAATTTTTTTTTAATTTTCAATGTAATTTAATTTAAATATTTTTTATTTAAATTTTTTTCAATGTAATTTAATTTAATTTAAACAATTTTTTAATCTAATTTCATTTTTTTATTTTTTTTAAAATGTAATTCAATTTCATTTAATTTATTTTTCAATGTAATTTAATTTTATTTAAATTATTTTAAAATTTAATAAACATTTTTTCATTCATTCATTTTCTTTTCAGCTTAGTTTATTAAAGAGCCCATATTATAGATGAAATAGGGTCATATTTAGGTTGTAAGGGTCTCCAACAACAGTCTAATATGCATGCAAGGTCAAACAACACTTTGATGGTCTTATAATATGCATTTATTTTTACCTAATTATCCCAGCGACTCCCATATGAATCGTTCAGTGATTCATTTGTACCCAAACCCGTCCTCAGCGCGAAGCTAATCTGCGCTGATTGGACCAATGACAGGCTGCTGCGATTGGTCGACGACACTGACAGGCTTCAGGGCGAGACAGAGTGAAATGCCCAGCAGATTATCAACAATATAAAAGTAGTCACAGTGTACACACGCTTCATAGTGGATTTTGGCTGCCAGTGGGTGAATGTAAATATAGACGATGGACTAGAAAATACTGACGACTAACTATTTTATCAAGCAAAAAGTCCAAGAACTGGCGAGGATATGTCCTAGCAGTCTACTTGCTCTTTTTACACACACGCACACACAGGGCCGGCGCGTCCAGAATAGAGACGGCGCGGCGGCGACACCTCCCTCCCCCTCCGCGTCCTCAGTTACATCCGCGATTACAACCCTAAGATTTCAACCGCGACACCCCCTAAAGTCCTCACTTTACAAACGGGTCCCTTTGATCACCCTTTGCCTAGAGCTTTACCCTATTCAGAGACACGCACACACACACATCAACCTCCTAAGAGGAGACACTCACACAAACGACCGTCCTCAGAGGAGCCACACACACACACACATTACACACACACACATAGCTGACTATCCATAAACAAAGCGGCACGCGTCGCGTTTTCAACGTAGCTTTACACGCGATATGAGAATATAAAGAGTTAACCTGATACAGCACACGCGGTTACAAGTAACAAAACACAACTAAATGCATAATTTGCAAGCTAGAGTAAACGAGGCAACAATTTTAATCGCACGTACTTACACTGGTGAAATGGGGGAAGAAACTGATTCATGATCCACTGATCCTTGTTCTGACAGTCTATACTGATCCTTCCTTTAACAAACTGAAGAAGTCTTCTTTGTAAGCAGGTAGTTTCCAGAGGCTCTCGATCTGCTCAAGGCTAGGCTATATGCTAAGGTTTCATCTTTGGGTGAACTGTCAATAATCTCCATCTGCACAGCGTGACTTCATTCTACCGGTGTCTGTGTGTGTCTCTGTGTGTGTGTGTGTCTGTGTGTGTCTCTCTGTGTGTGTGTGTGTGTGTGACTTTTTTCTGTTAGTGGGCGGAGCCGCAGGTTTCAAATCTCCCGGGCTTGCGCGTGCAATTACTTGTGTTTCGTAGCTGCGTCATCGCGAAACACCTAATAACTCGTTATTAAGACGACTCGTTTGAAGCACTATGAGTCGACTCTTTTATAGATGAATCAATAGTTTTAAACACTGTACACTTACAGATTTAAGCCTTAGCTGGATATTTCACTTCACTTAGAGCTGTGTGACACACTACATGGAAGGGCATTTTCAAAAACCCATAATATGGGCTCTTTAACCTTTATTAATCCGGGGTCGCCACCGCGGAATAAACCGCTAACTCATCCAGCATATGTTTTACGCAGCGGATGCCCTTCCAGCCACAACCCATTTCTGGGAAACATCCATACACACTCACTCACACACATACACTATGGACAATTTAGCCTTCACAATTCACCTCTACGGCATGTCTTTGGACTGTGGGGGAAACCAGAGCACCCAGAGGAAACCCAGGCGAACGCAGGGAGAACATGCAAACTTCACACAGAAACGCCAACTGACACAGCCGAGGCTCGAACCAGTAACCTTCTTGCTGTGAGGCAACAGCACTACCTACTGTGCCACAGCGTCACCCCTAATTTTTTTTCAATGTAATTTAATTTATTTATTTATTTTTTATTTATTTTTCAATGTAATTTAACTTAATTCAAGTTATTTTTAAATTTAATTTTAAATTTAATTTAATTAAATTTTCAATGTAATGTAATTTAATTAATATTTTTTTTAATTTAATTTATTTCTATTTTAATGTATACATTTTTTTGTAATTTTATTTAATTTTATTTTAGGGATTGGCTATAGTTATGATTGATTGATTGATTGATTGACTGATTGATTGAGTAACTTAGTTAAGTCTTTACATTGCACTAAGCTAAATCCTAGTATCTTAAAAAATATCTAGTAAAACATTAAGTACTTAAATTGAGATATTGAGAAATGGGAAGAAATCTTAAACAGAAATTTAGGATATATATATATATATATATATATATATATATATATATATATATATATATATATATATATATATATATATATGTATGTATGTATGTATATATATATATATATATATATATATATATATATATATATATATATATATATATATATATATATATATATATATGTATATATATATATATATATATATATATATATATATATATATATATATATATATATGTATGTATATATATATATATATATATATATGTATGTATATATATATATATATATATATGTATGTATATATATATATATATATATATGTATGTATATATATATATGTATATATATATATATGTATATATATATATATATGTATATATATATATGTATATATATATATATATATATATATATATATATGTATATATATATATATATATATATATATATATGTATATATATATATATATATATATATATATATATATATATATATATATATATATATATATATATATATATATATATATATATATATATATATATACATACATATTTATCAGTTGTATATCCATCACTTTAGTTTTTCAGGGTGAAAAGTAATCTAATTACTATCCCTAGTAACTTTGTACTACTTACACCTGGCATTTTGTACCAGCATTTGGAATCTGCAGATTCCAAACACACAAATGAACACAGAAAACAAATCTAAACAGACAATATTTCTATTGTTTACCTGTGCGGATAAAAAGCACAGTATCAGCGGAGCTGCAGATGAAAAGACCCGACCTGCTTCAGAGCCAAGTGATTGGATTCCCTTCAATCCAAGAAAATGTCCAGTGAAACTCCACTGCTCCGTCAGGCTCCAGACGCCTGCAGATTAGAGAGCTACAAAGGGGAAAGCCGGCCGAGAGAAATCCTAAATCCATTTGAGGTGCGCAGCCTGGCCTGGTGAGAGGGATGAGCGAACCAGATTCTGGATAGGAATGAAGAGAGAGAGTAAATCTGAGTGATTCTCCAGCCGCTCACACTGAGCTCTCTATACAACCCGTGCTGTGTGTTGATGTCTGGACACTCGCTCCATCAATCACACTCATTCCAGGTTGAGAGAAGATGTTTCTACACATGCTTTACTGACACAGAACACCTGATGTTCAGGCGTCAGAGTGCATGTTTTTATTAGGCCATCAGTTTAAGTGTTCACTTCTCATTTCATTAAATTCTGGAGTAGCTGAAAGAAATGTTTTACATACTTTTGTAGATGTGTAGGTTTCAGTTATTTATTTTTAAACAGCATTTGATTTAATATAATGTGAAATGTAATTTAATATATAACTTTATTTAATTTTTTTATCTTCATTTTGTTGTTTTTATTTTTGTTGTATTTTAATATAATTTTTTTGTTTTAAATTATTTTTGTGTGCAATTTATGTAATTTTTATTTTATTTTATTTCTGTTGTATTTTATTTAATGTTTTTATTTTATTTTATATCTGTTGTATTTTTATTTTATTTTTGTAGTATTTTTTTATTTTATTTTGTTGTATTTTATTTTATTTTTATTGTGTTTTTTGTTTTATTTTATTTTTGTTGTATTGTTTTATTTTTATTGAATTTGATTTTATTGTATTTTGTATTTTATTTTATAATTTTTTTGTATTTTATTTTATTTTGTTTTTTATTTTTGTTTCATTTTATTTTATTTTATTTTTGTTGTATTTTATTTTATTTCATTTTTGTTGTTTTATTTTTTGTATTTATTTTTTGTTGTATATTTATTTTAGTTTTGTTGTATTTATATTGCTATTTTTGTTGTATTTTGATTTTATTTCTTTTGTATTTTATTTTTGTTTTATTTTTTGTATTTTATTTCATTTTTGTTGTATTTTATTTTATTATTTTTATTTTATTTTGTTGTGTTTTATTTTGTTTTATTTCATTTTTGTTGTTTTTTATTTTATTTCTTTGTATTTTATTTTATTTTTGTTGTATTTTATTTTTTTATTTTTGTTTTTATTTTTGATGTTTTTTATTTTATTTCTGTTTAATTTTATTGTATTTTTGTTATTTTATTTTTGTTGTGTTTTATTTTGTTTAATTTTTGTTGTTTTTATTTTATTTTTTGTATTTTATTTTATTGTATTTTATTTTATTTTTTGTTTTAATTTTTTGTTTGTTTTTTATTTTATTTTATTTTATTTTTGTTGTATTTTGTTTCATTTTATTTCATTTTTGTTGTTTTTTTATTTTATTCTTTGTATTTTATTTTATTTTTGTTGTATTTTGTTTTTTATTTTTGTTTTTATTTTTGATGTTTTTTATTTTATTTCTGTTTAATTTAATTTTTGTTATTTTATTTTTGTTGTGTTTTATTTTGTTTAATTTTAGTTGTTTTTATTTTATTTTTTGTATTTTATTTTATTTTGTTGTATTTTATTTTATTTTATTGTTTGTTTTATTTTTTTTGTTTGTTTTTTATTTTATTTTTGTTTTATTTTTGTTGTATTTTATTTTATTTGATTTTATTTCTGTTGTATTTTATTTTATTGTTGTTTTTGTTTTTATTTTTGTTATATTTTATTTTGATTCATTTTTGTTGTTTTTTATTTTATTTATTTTTTATTTTGATTGATTGATTGATTGATTGATTGATTGATTGATTGATTGATTGATTGATTGATTGATTGATAACTGAACAGCTTTTTTTTAACAACAACGTCACAAACCCACATTTTCTCTTCTCGCTCTCACACATACAGATTAACACACACAAAGCATTATTCATACACACACACACATGCACAATGTTGGTATTGGTGGTTTACAGGGACTCTCAATGCCTATTACTATAAATGACCCTACCCCACCACTATCCCAAGGCCCAATCCTAAACCAAACACAAAATACAAACATGAAAAGACATTAAGTATGATTTCTAAGCATTTTGATTTACAAGGACACAAAAGTATGTCCGTACACACCTTCTTAATAGAGAACAACTAGTACATAAATATGCCATTATACAAATTTCTGTCCTTATAAACCACTAAAACCAGTACACACACATACACACAGGCTAACATCAGACAGTCAGCTGTGTATCTTGTAGGTGTTTTAGAGCTAATATGATGCATTAGTCCAGCAGCGAAACGTCTACGGCATTTCATGCCAGAGAGAGATGCATCAATATATGATTTATGGTCTCATTACTGGCAGCAAATGGGTCTTGGAGATGATACAGCCTGAAACGCTGCTGCTCAAATAAACAGACGTCAGGATGGAGATGCTGAGAAACAGGTGGCTCTGTTCTCCAGCACAAGGTCAGATCTGATTCAGGGTTACCCGGAAAGTCTGGAAATTAGCCGGGGAAATTGCTTGTTTGTGTGGACACAGCGTGAGTGGATCTTCTGAATCATTAAACATCAGCTTGCTTACAGAGCCAGAAGAGATGCGAAGTTGATTTGGGAATCTGACGTCATATTCTGGAACCAGGATCTGATGTAATAGACGTATATATTTATTTAGCCAGTTGTGTTATTATTATTATTATTATTATTATTATTATTATTATTAATTATTAAATTCATTGCATTTTAATTGTGACTTTAATAACAATACTATAATATACATTTTGTAGAGTAATATTTTGTAAATATGCGTAATGACTAATTAAAATAATTGGAATAAAACAACAATAATAGTATTTGTAATTAAAATTATTATCGATATAATAATTAAATTTGTATATATTCATCCATCTAATGATTATTTTGTAATAATGTTTTTATTTATTCATTTTTGTCATTTAATAACAAGTAAATTATATTTTTTTAAAAATTCATTTAATTAAAGTATTATTTATATTATTATTATTATTGTTATTAAAATAATTACATTTAATTATGTCTTTAATAACAATACTACCTACTTTAATGACAGCACTATCTAATGCGCCACTGCGTTGCCCTTTAATAATATTTGTATTACTCAAAATAGCATAAACATGTCAAACTTTTATATAAAATAAATAATATATAATTTTTTAATACATTTAGTCATAATAGAGTAATATTAGTTGAATTAGAATTAGTATTAATGATATAATTGAACAATTTTGCATGTCGTTCCATCCATTAAATGATTGGTTTGTAATGTTTTTAATTTATTAAATATATTTAATAATAATAATATTTATTTATTTTATTTATTATAAATAAAATAATATATTTTTAATGACAATACTATAATATAATTTTTTTATAGTATTTTGTAAATGTGTAATGACTCATTAAAATAATTTGAATAAAAATGACAATAATATATTTGTAATAATTAGAATTATTATTAATAATACAATTTTATGATTTTTTTAACATACGCATCCATCCAATGGATATAATTGGTTTGTAATAATATTTTTTACGAATTCTGTGCTTTTTAATTATTATTATTATTATTATTATTATTATTATTATTATTATTATTATTATTATTATTAATACTTTTATTATTATTATTATTAATATTATTGTTATTATTATTATTACTATTATTACTATTATTATTGTTGTTATATTATTATTATTGATATTATTACTATTATCATTATTATTATCATTATTACTATTATTATTATTATTATTATTAATAATATTATTAATATTATTACTATTATCATTATTGTTATTATTGTTATTATTATTATTAATATTATTACTATTATTACTATTATCATTACTATTATCATTATTATTATTATTGTTATTATTATTATTAATATTATTACTATTACTATTATTATCATTATTATTATTATTATTATTATTATTATTATTATTATTATTATTATTATTATTATTATTATTATTATTATTATTAATAATATAATTACTATTATTATTATTATTATTATTATTAATAATAATAATAATAATAATAATAATAATAATAATAATAATAATTATGCAATGCAGAGAAGATTTTTTCAACACATTTCTAATCATAATAGTTTTAATAACTAATTTCTAATAACTGATTTATTTTATCTTTGTCATGATGACAGTACAAAATATTTGACTACATTTTTCAAGACACCTCTATACAGCTTAAAGTAATTTAAAGGCAGGTTAGGGTAATTAGGCAAGTTATTGTATGATGGTTTGTTCTGTAGACTATCGAAAAAAATCTAGCTTAAAGGGGCTAATAATTTTGACCTTAAAATGGTGTTTAAAAAAATTAAAAACTGCTTTTATTCTAGCCGAAATAAAACAAATAAGACTTTCTCCAGAAGAAAAAAATATTATCAGACATACTGTGAAAATTTCCTTGCTCTGTTAAACATAATTTGGGAAATATTTAAAAAAGGGGAAACAAATTCAAAAGGGGGGCTAATAATTCTGACTGTATATTTAAATATTGAATTAATAATTTAATACCATTTTATGTATTTAATAACACAATACTACTACCAATACTACAAAAAAATTAAAGTAAGAATATTTATATTACTAAAAATAACATAAATCATCAAACCTTTATACAAAATAAAGAATATTAAATGTTTTAATACACTTTAGTCATTATAACACAATATTTCTTGGCTATTGCAAAACAAAAAAACAGCAAGCAAACAAACAAAAATCCAATTACATTTGATTTGGTAAAAGAAGAATCGCAGTGAGCGCAGAAATGTCCTCCACACTGTACCTCAAGCTGTCATCTCACCCAGAGGGAGCCAAAGCAAAGTGTCCATCCTTACGTGAACCTGTAAGCTGTTTGTCAGAAAGCAGACAGTCTTTCTTTGTTCTTCCAGAGCAAAGCTTTCTGAGTTGAATAATAGTGCGTGCGTTTCTCTCTGAAGTGCCGTCAGCCACCATTACTCATTTGACGGTTATATCAGTCTTGGTTTGTTAAAGTGGAATGTGCCTCGGGAATCATCAAATTGAATATAATTAGCTGAACAGCGCATTAATTGCTCCACACTTTTGGAAAGTACTCTGCCAATTATTTTCAGTTTATGACGGTCACAGTTGCAGGAGATGCGCTGTAAAGTCTGATGATTATAACACATACACACACACACACACACACACACACACACACACACACACACACACACACACACACACACACACACACACACAACATTAAATCTGATTTTCAGGGTGAAGTTGGTAATTGATATAAAGTATCAAATCAGCATCTGGATTTTAGGTTTGTATGTTAAAATTCTTGAAAGTTTACACGTGTTTATTCATTCATTCATTTTCCTTACAGCTCAGTCCCTTATTTATCAGGGGTCACCACAGCGGAATGAACCGCCAACCAACCGCCAACTATCCCAGTATATGTTTTATACAGTGGATGCCCTTCTAGGTGCAACCAAGTACTGGGAAACACGTGGTCATTTATTCATTCATTCATTTATTCATTTTCCTTACTGCTTAGTCCTTTATTTATGAGGGGTCACCACAGCGGAATGAACCGCCAACTATTCCAGTATATGTTTTATACAGTGGATGCCCTTCTAGGTGCAACCAAGTACTGGGAAACACGTGTTCATTTATTCATTCATTCATTTTCCTTACTGCTTAGTCCTTTATTTATGAGCGGTCACCACAGCGGAATGAACGGCCAACTGTTCCAGTATATGTTTTCTACAGTGGATGCCCTTCTAGGTGCAGCCAAGTACTGGGAAACACGTGTTCATTTATTCATTCATTCATTTATTCATTTTCCTTAATGCTTAGTCCTTTATTTATGAGGGGTCACCACAGCGGAATGAACCGCCAACTATCCCAGTATATGTTTTCTACAGTGGATGCCCTTCTAGGTGCAGCCAAGTACTGGGAAACACGTGTTCATTTATTCATTCATTCATTTATTCATTTTCCTTAATGCTTAGTCCTTTATTTATGAGGGGTCACCACAGCGGAATGAACCGCCAACTATTCCAGTATATGTTTTATACAGTGGATGCCCTTCTAGGTGCAACCAAGTACTGGGAAACACGTGTTCATTTCTTCATTCATTCATTTATTGATTTTTCTTACTGCTTAGTCCTTTATTTATGAGGGGTCACCACAGCGGAATGAACCGCCAACTATCCCAGTATATGTTTTATACAGTGGATGCTCTTCTAGGTGCAACCAAGTACTGGAAAACAAGTGTTCATTTATTCATTTATTCATTTTCCTTACGGCTCAGTCCCTTATTTATCAGGGGTCACCACAGCGGAATGAACCGCCAACTATCCCAGTATATGTTTTCTACAGTGGATGCCCTTCTAGGTGCAGCCAAGTACTGGGAAACACGTGTTCATTTATTCATTCATTCATTTTCCTTACAGCTTAGTCCCTTATTTGTCAGGGGTCACCACAGCGGAATGAACCGCCATTTATTCCAGCATATGTTTTATACAGTGGATGCCCTTCTAGGTGCAATCCAGTACTGGTAAACACGTGTTCATTCATTCATTTTGAATCGGCTTAGTCTCTTATTTTTCAGGGGTCACCACAGCAGAATGAACTGCCAACTACTCCAGAATACTGTGTTTTACACAGTGGATGCCCTTCTAGGCGCAACCCAGTACTGGGAAACATGTTCATTCATTCATTCATTCATTCAAAAATTTATTTTCCTTACAGCTCAGTCCCTCATTTATCAGCGGTCACCACAGCAGAATGAACCACCAACTATTCCAGAATATGTTTTACACAGTGGATGCCCTTCTAGTTGAAACCCAGAACTGGGAAACATGTTCATTCATTCATTCAGGCAATCATTGATTTTCCTTACGGTTCAGTCCCTTATTTATCAGGGGTCACCACAGCGTAAGAACAGGCAACTATTCCAGAATATGTTGTACACAGTGGATGCCCTTCTAGGAAAAACCGGGTACTGGGAAACATGTTCATTCATTCATTCATTCATTTTCCTTATGGCTTAGTCCCTTATTTATCAGGGGACGCCACAGTGGAATGAACCACCAACTATTCCAGCATATGTTTGACGCAGCCGATGCCCTTTCAGCCGCAACCCAGTACTGGAAAACACCCATACACTCTCACATTCACACACACACTCATACACTATGGCCAATTTAGTTCAATTCACCTGTAGCGCATGTGTTTGGACTGTGGGTGAAACCGGAGCACCCAGAGGAAGCCCACGCCAACATGGGGAGAACATGCAAACTCCACATAGAAATGCCAACTGGCCCAGTCGGGACTCGAATCAGCCACCTTCTTGTTGTGAGGTGACAGTGGTAACCACTAAGCCACCGTGCCGCCAAGTTTACATTTTATTATCTTTATATATATATATATATAATAAAACAATTTGAAGGCGCAACAAAATCCTCCCCATGGATGTATGAACAGAGTTCACATCATTAAAATTTAATCCACAATCATAGAAAAGAAAGTGCAGCGGGAACAATGAATCAATGATTCATTCGGGTTATTTAAAATTCAAAACATTGAACCAGCGAACAATGTATTCAGTGTGGAACATTATTTATTCAACATTCATATTCAAAGCAGGTACGACTCTAAAACGCCACCGCGTTCACTCAGAAATAGACGTAAAGACTAATGCAAGTCATCTGAAGTTGTATGTTAGACTTGGTGATAGAAACAAAGCTGTGAACATACAGTACAGTATTCTCTACTTTAATGCAGTGACGTAGTAAATCAAACCAGTCTGGAACAACATGAGAGTGCTGAAATGACCCAATTGAAGTGTTTTCTTTTAAATACGACAAAGATATAAAAAGTTCAGCATGATTCACTTGTAATAATGTATTTAATTAATTCAATATTTTTCTATTTATAAACAATAACAATAATAATAATAATAATAATATTATGTTATATAATAATAATTTATTATATTATAATAATAAAAAGACGAAGAAAATGATTTGTGATTGTGATAATATTCTGGAACCAGGATCTAAAATGAATAATCATCAATATTAAATAAATGCACCAATATTGGAATGATATAGACGTATTTATTTATTTATTTATTTAATTATTTAATTATTTATTTATTTATTTATTTATTTATTTATTTATTTATTTATTTATTATAATTAAAATAATATCTTTTTAATAACAGTACTATAATATAATTTTTGTATAGTATTTTGTAAATGTGTAATGACTAATTAAAATAATTTGAATAAAAATGACAATAATATATTTGTAATAATTAGAATTATTATTGATAATACAATTTTATGATTTTTTTAACATACGCATCCATCCATCTAATGCAGGCATGTCCAAGCTCGGTCCTGGAGGGCCGGTGTCCTGCAAAGTTTAGTTCCAACCCCAATCAGACACACCTGGGCTAGCTAATCAAGCACTTACAAGGCTTTCTAGAAACATCCGTGCAGGTGTGTTGAGGCAAGTTGGAGCTAAAATCTGCAGGACACCGGCCCTCCAGGACCGAGTTTGGACACCCCTGATCTAATGATTGGTTTGTAATAATATTTTTAACGATTTCTGTGTTTTTTTATTATTATTATTATTATTATTATTATTATTATTATTATTATTATTATTATTATTACTATTATTATTATTATTATTAATAATAATCATGTAAAACTGATACCTATATATTTGTGAATATTTAATAATTCAAAATTTTACTACTACTACTACTACTACTACTACTACTACCAATAATAATAATAATAATAATAATAATAATAATAATAATAATAGAAAATTAAAAATATTTATATTACTCAAAATTACATAAAATTGTCAAACCTTTATATCAAATAAATAAATAATGTTAAATACATTTTAGTCATACCATAGTAATATTAGTTGTAATTAGAATTATTATTATGTTACTATTTTGTATATATCAGTCCATCCAATCATTCGTTTGTAATATTTTTTAATGAATTCAATATTTTTACATTTAACAACAACATTAATAATAATAATAATAATAATAATAATTATTATTATTATTATTATTATTATTATTATTATTATTATTATTATCAATCATGCAAAGCTGATACCGGTTTCCCCCACAAGTCTAAAAACATGTGCTATAGGTGAATTGGGTAAGCAAGAATTGTCCGTAGTGTGTGTGTGAATGAGTGTGTATGGATGTTTCAAAGTTACAGCTGGAAGGGCATCTGCTTAGCCAAACATATGGTGGATAAGTTGGTGGTTCATTCCGCTGTGGCAAAAAATAGTAATAATAATACAAGTAATACAAGTAATGACAAAAAATTAATGTTAGACTTGGTGATAGAAACAAAGCTGTGAACATACAGTACAGTATTCTCTACTTTAATGCAGTAAAGTAGTAAATCAAACCAATCTGGAACAACATGAGAGTGCTGAAATGACCCAATTGAAGTGTTTTCTTTTAAATACGACGAAGATATAAAAAGTTGTGCATTAGACAGAGAGGCGTTTGAGACGGCTGAAGAAAGACAAGAGACTGTTATGTTGGCTGGCAGACTGAAACACAGTGCTCCGTTTGTCTCTCTGCGCTGCCATAGCAACCCTGTCAGAAACACAGATTTATGTGCAGAAGCTGAATGAATGACAGAGAGTCTGAGCGAGCTGTGATGATGATGACATCAATATATAATAGTTTACAAATGTTGCACTGCGGTGATTTGGGATTATTGAGAATGCACTGAAAATGATTCATCAATAATCTGCTTTATGGGCTGTGCAATGTGATGTTATATTAAAAAACTGTCTTATATTATGCTCAATTGTTTATAGCCGCAAAATGAATTCATTTGGATGAGCGCAGTTTTGCACACCACTGGGATGCAGACTGAAACATGAAAACAGCATGCTGAGAAAGTTGCAAGCTTGAAAATAAAATGTTTACATTATATTTTATGTTAGGCTATTAATCAATGTCTTTTAATTTATTACAATGATTAATTTTATATACATTCTTAATCAAACATTTCCACAAAAATCTAAATAAAATGAATAGTTCTGAATAAAAAAATAATAATTAAAAATATATTTATTTTCCATTAGCTTAGTCTCTGATTTATCAGTTGTCGCCAAAGCGGAATGAACCGCCAACTATTCCAACATACGTTTTATGCAGCAGATGCCCTTCCAGCTGCAACCCAGTGCTGGGAAACACCCATACACTCTCACATTCACACACTCATACACTACGGACAGTTTAGTTCATCCAATTCATGTGTTTGGACTTTGGGGGAAACTGGAGCGCCCGGAGGAAAACATGGAAACCCGGGAGGAGAACATGCAAACTCTACACAGAAATGCCAGCTGACCCAATCGGGACTTAAACCAGTGAACTTCTTGCTGTAAGGTGACAGTGCTAACCACTGAGCCACCGTGTCGCGCTAAAAAAAATGATGAAATATGACATTTTCATCACATTGCTCAGCCCCAATCTGCACAATAATTATACCTTCTATGTAAGGAAATAAAAGGATCTAATGTTAATTTCAAAAGCAAAAATGTATCTACTTAATCTAGGTAAATTATTTCACAAAATATATTAATTAAATATTTAATTAATTCAATTAAATAATTTATTTAAATAAAGGTATGAGTGCTGTCACTGGGACATTTGTACCTATAATGTCCATATTGATACCTTAAGTTAGCCTATCATATTATATCTAAACAGTACAATAGCATATATATTTTGTAATTTCTGTCTTTAAAAGGTGGTTTATTCTGCTGTGGTGACCCTTGATAAATCTAGCAATAAGCCACATGAGAAAGAAAGAATGAATGAATGAATGAATGAATGAATGAATGAACTTTTAAGGTATCTATATGGACCTTTTAGGTACAAATGTGCACCCTTTTTAAAATGAGTTCTGAGAGTGCTGCAGATATGTACATAGATGGACTTTTCCATTTAACTTGGCAAAATGTTGATCACTATTGATGGCAAAAGCTGCCTCGTTTTCTTTAAAAAGCACACATTAAGGTTAGATTGAGGCATACATTGGAGGTGATTAGGGCAATTAAGCACAATTATGAAGCTTATAGTTTTGTAAAAAAAACGGAATTATTGGTTGTATTTTTAGGTAGGTTTGCAAACATGTGTACTTCTTATTGAGTCTACCTTATACTTCAGCCGTTTGCATTTCTCGCGATCCCAGAAGCTCCCTGTGATCTTAACTAGCATGCGTTTTAGAATTCTAAACATCGGTTTCTATCAGGGTACGCTCAAGTCGACGGCTGGGCGCCGCGGACCGCTGCAGAAACCTATGTTTAGAATTCAAAAATGCGTGGCGCGACGATTCGGGACACTTCATGTTTCTGCCGCGCCACAGAGAGTGTCTGGTGTGCCGTGTCGCGGCTTCGAGCGGCACATCCGGTGCCTCAGTCAAAGTTAATTCAGTGTGCGTGGTTATTAGTTTCTGTGTACAAGCTCGGTACTTTAAACTAGCACACAGTTGGCTGTAAAACTGTACAAAGACACATATGATTTTGTACTGTCTGCTTGGTCTGTGTCCGAGTCGTACATGTACGACTGAATGCTGATTCTCTCCTCCTCCTGATTCTCAATCTGCCTGTCTGTGTTCAATAGTATGATCCTGCACAACTGGAGTGGCTGCACTTTCAGGACCGTACGTTTAGGACCGCATCTTTAGGACCCTAGTTTTTTGTGACATCGCCACCTACTGGATTGGATGACATTGTAAAACTGCCTTTCTAGGACCGCATTTCTTTTCGGCAGCGCCACCTACTGGATTGGATGACATTGTAAAACTGCATTACTAGGACCGCATTTCTTTTCGCCAGCGCCACCTACTGGATTGGATGGCACGGTGAACTGCATTTCTAGGACCATATTTAACAACGCCACCTACCGAATTTAATTATATAGTGAAAACTTCAGTTGCAGGACTGGATTCCCAGCGCCACCTACCTGATTGGATGATATAGCGGAGACTTTTAGGAGCTTTTTTTTTTTTCAAATTGTGCTTTTTGATGTAAAACGTACCAGAAGTTAAAGTGTGAAACACCTGTTGTGAGTAACAATTTTAAATTAAAACAAATGAATTTACAGATAAAAAAAAGAAATTAAAAATGTTTCTTAACTTTACACAAATGAAAAAAATGAGTGCCTTAAAAGACTTGCATTTCTTGAAACATACTGTATATGGATGAATCCCCTTGGATTAAACTAATTAGCTCAGTATCAGGACAAATACATTGAAATCAAATGTAATCAGCATATGCAGTAACTAATTTAAAACCAGTTTGTAAAGGATGTAGAGAGACATGACAGAGGATTTATTCAAGAATGTACATTTATTTAAACATCCACACACAACAGCCACAATAGCACAAAAAGCAGCATTCCTTTAGCTCCTGTGAATGAGAGAGGGAGAGAGAATCTATATATATATATATATATATATATATATATATATATATATATATATATATATATATATATATATATATATATATATATATATATATAAATAAACAAATAAAAAGTTGAACCATTTGTTATGCAATTAAATTTAAATTAATATTTATTATAAGTAATGTAATATATATTTCTGGTTTAAACTTATGCACTGTTAGGAGAACCAAAAAGGACACCCAACTGCCAGCTGCAAATTTTTAGGTATATAAGAGCAATACCCACCTATTGAATGGTCTCCCTTCTTTCCTAGATTTTTTTGTCAATTTTTCGACTAAATTATTCTACTTCACTGAAATAGAGAACAAGCACTGATGGGTTAATGTAAATATCAGTAACAAAAAGTTTCTCTGAGCATTGTGTCAAAATAAATCATATTCTGACCTGTAATGATATTTTGTGCCAGAAAGGTAGACCTGCTCAGCATCATCTAAAGACAAACCCCTCAAGACCCCCAGAGCATGTATGATGGCCTATGAAAAAATGATTCATTTAAATGAACTAATATACCACCACTGAACAGCAAATATCATTATACATGGTTCGATAAATGAGTAACACCCAGCATGCAATTTATATACAGTAGATTTTGTAAGTGCATTATTTGGTCTGGCATACCTCTGGAAAAAGAACATCACAGATAAGCTGCACTTCATCTGTAAACCTCAGTTTTGTTGGTGTCCTGTGCAGTGCGTCTTTAAGATAAGCAAAGGGATATCTTGCTCTTTCTCACTGTCTATGTAGACAGGCACCTGGAAAGATGCTTGCTTACGCAACCACTTAGAGGGCTTCCCGTTGAGTACACCCTATGGGCAAACAATGGTATAAAAACAATTATTTAGAGAAACGTATTACACTAAAGACAAAGATGGATAAATGTGAAGATCGGTGAAGTACCGTCAAATGCTCCTCAGACCCCTTTAACTTTACAATAAAGTCGACAATTCTTTTTTCCTCTGTTGTGGAACAGCCTGAATGTGAAGTGGGATTTCCTCAGAGATGGCACACTTTTTTGGCACCCTGTTCACTGGCTGAAGTTTTCCTTGGAGCAAGTTTCTGGCCTCATCGGTCCAGAAGGCAAACCGCTGATTAAAAATAACAAGATTAATCTAAAATACTGCATAGCTTTTCCCTACACTACATTACCTTACAGCTGCATATAGCATGAAACAACTATTGCAAATATTTCCTATTTATCTTAAGATGACGATGACAGTCATTATACTTTATTATACATTATCCAGCAAACACATATGATAACATCCAATATATATATATATATATATATAAAATGGAAAACAGCACATGAATTTTTTCAAAAGTGTTACAGAGGTGCCATACCCTTCTATTTTGAAGTCTTATAATTCATGATGTGTCCATTTTCTTCAAGATGATGAGTATACAAACAAACATTTAAAGTGAGAATTTTTTTCTAACATTTTCTCTAAATCAGGGGTGTCCAAACTTAGTCCTGGAGGGCCAGTGTCATGCAAATTTTAGTTCCAACCACAATCAAACACGCCTGGGCTAGCTAATCAAGCTCTTGCTAGGCTTTCTAGAAACATCTTTACAGGTGTGTTGAGGCAAGTTGGAGCTAAAATCTGCAGGACACCGGACCTCCAGGACCGTTTGGACATCGCTGCTTTAAACAAACTTACCTCCTGGAATTCAATTGCCACACCGGTCACAGAGCAAAGGGTATACTGCAATAGAAAAGATGGAAAAGCTTTTATTCACAGTGTTGACAAAGGCTTGTTTATACTTAGTTAAAAACCTTAGACCTCACCATAAGCATAAAAACCCCAAATTCATTACCACAGCTCTGGCGTGGCAAGCCCTAAAAGTAACAAAAAAAGATACAGATGAAAGCCACTGTCTATCTCTTGTAGTTATATTTGTTTGAAATAGCCATTTGTTTAGTCACAGCAACATCATGCCCAGTCTTCTCAGTCCAGTTTCCAGGATCAATTTGTTGTGCAAGATTTCTACAAAAAAAGAAAAGAAAAGGATAAGAACGCAGGCTGAGAATATCAGTACAGTCTATAGGAACGTGGGCAAAATATACCAGTACAGCCTATAAGAACACAGGCAAAATACACCAGTACAGCCTATAGGAACGTAGTCAAAATATATCAGTATAGCCTATAGGAATGCAGTCAAAATATATCAGTACAGCCTGTGTACTGTATCATACAGCATGTGTACTGTATCATACAGCATCTCTTCAATTCAGGCAGGGATCTCCCTTGTTGGATCGTTATATGCATCTTGAAAAAGAGAGAGCCTAATAGTTAGTGTATTTGGTAATTAAATAGCTGCATACTATGAATAATTTCTTAAGAATTAACAAATAGTTAGTTCATCACTTGCTAAGCATTAAATCTACAATAACAGACATTAGGAAATAGTTTAAATACAGCTGCAGATGCTGTATTCTTTATTTATAATGCGATTCTTTTTTCAATAATGAAGTATTGCATTATTTACATACCAGTTATTTAAGAGTAATTGGTGCTTTAGTGATTAATGAACATGTATACATCTTATTTTTCAGGCATAGAGTAATAGTTACTCTGTAAATTAATAAATCTGGTATTAGCTCAACTTCTTAGTTTTGTGACCTAATCTAAAGTGTGGAATATTTATGATTTGTAGATCTCTTATAAATGACAAGGCTCAGTATCAAATGAAAAAAAAATCTTTGCTATTTTTAAGTAAGAATAACATTACATTTTAAAAATTTAATTTGATAAAATATCAAAATATCACTATTTCGCAATATGATAAAACATTTTTAATGTTATGCTGTGGTTTAAACTGTACAGTAATTTTATCTTTAGATTGCAAAGATTTGTTTTTTATTTGATTTTGTAAAGTTTTATTTTTTATTGTTTTGTTTTAATCACTGTCATTCATTTGTTTAAATAATACTTAATTTTGTAATGAAACAAAAATAATGAAATGAAACAAATAATTAACAAATACAAAAAAACAAGCAAGCACATCATAGAGGTGCTATTAATTCAAGAATACAGCTAGCATTTGTAACTGTATTTATAAACTGCTTAACTATGTCTATTAATGTAGATTTAATGCTAAACAAATAATAAAGTAATAAGTTAACCATTTGTTAATGCTTAATAATTTATAGTATGCAGTTTTTATAAAGTGTTACCCAACAGTTTGCGATAACCTCAGCGAAAATATTCCTATAGTTTGTTTTCAATTATATTGGCCATCACTTCATATTGGCCAGGTAGATAGACATTAACATGCCTACACAATAAACATAGATATTAATGTGTAGACATAATACATGATAATAAGACTCTATATGGTCAAGGCCTGATTTATACTTGGCTAATGTGATAAAACAATGAGTAGAAGACGTTTTCACACTTTTACAGAAAAATATAGGTAAATCTGAAACATCTCACACATCAACGTACTTTTTAAAATGATTAGCCGTTAAGTCAACACGCCATTAAATCAACAGTTTCATTAAACCATGGCCACGAATTGAGAACGTTGTAATATTTAATACAATTAGAAAATGTATTCCCAATTCGTGGGAATAATTGATTAATAGTTAGCAGCTCTCATTTTACCTGTGTAAACTTCTCCACACTCAATATTATTAGATTTTCTTCTGGAAAAAAAAAATCGTCGCATATCGTAACATAACTTTCCATAATTTTTGTCCGAGACCCTTGAAACTGGGGTAAATCGTGCGGGCTAATCGGGCATTTTTGCATAAACTTTGCACAGTATAAAACAATAACAGTACTAAATAAACACCTTCTTTTACAGTTTAAAATAAAACCTAAAAGAAAATCGGTACTCACATTATTCTTGCCATCCATGTCGTTCATCTTATTAGAGCGTCTATGATCTAATCCGGCAGGTGGCGATGTCACAAAAAACTAGGGTCCTAAAGATGCGGTCCTAAACGTACGGTCCTGAAAGTGCAGCCACTCCAGTTGTGCAGGATCACCCTTCTCTCTGTGTTGCAAACACAGAGCGGGTCATGGCCCCGCCCCCTTGTTACGTTGGGCGGGAAGCCGAAACTAGTCTACATGTGAAGCAACACACCCCTAAATCAGCAAACTGTGGACACGCCCCCAACATGACACCTTTTATAATAAAATAAAAGCCATTATAATAAAATAAACCATTATAATAAAAAATCTGAATTGGGTTTTAAACTAAACCTAAACTGGCACACTCAGAAGAGCCATAATATTAATATTAAATCATAAAAAAGGTCAACTATGTGCCCTTTAAATCATTAAATTGTATATACCTATGCAGAAAATGATCATACATATTTACAGCATGCATATTATATTATTAAAAGAGTGTTTTACTTTGACATCAAAAAAACAAAAATCTATTGGACTGCCCTGTAATCAATTTTTGATGTGTTTTTGATGCTAATGTTGGACGTCTAAATTGATATCATTTTGACATCGATGTAGTTTTCATGCATTGAAAGGGATACAACATCCAATGTAAAATTCAAATTGAAGCTTTTAGATTAATAAAGCCTAAATTATAATACCTTTTGGGTTGTTATTTTGGTGGTCAAGGCCATAAATGTGTGGATGTCAAATAGATGTCAAAGTTTTGACGTCAAAGCAATTTGCATTTTTCACTTGTTTTTTGATGTCGTTTTGATAAAAATTCGATAGTTTACATGCATTGGAGGTGATGCAAAGTCCAATCTAAATTTGTAATTAAAGCTTTCAGATAAATAAAACATATATTATGATATATTTGTGTAATTATTTTGGTGGTCATAATGCCATCAAGGTGTAGATGTCAAATAGATGTCAAAGTTTTGACGTCAAAGCAATTCGCATTTTTGACTTGATTTTTTTTTAAGTTTTGATAAAGATTCGGTAGTTAACATGCATTGGAAGGGATACAAAATCCAATGTAAAATTTCAGCTTTCAGATCAATAAAACATATATTATAATACTTTTGTGTTGTTATTTGGTGGTCAAAAGGCCATCAATTTGTGGGTCAAATATATGTCAAAGTTTTGACATCTAAGCAACTGCATTTTTGACTTGTTTTTTATGTCGTTTTAATAAAGATTCAATAGTTTACATGCATTGGAAGAGAAACAAAATCCAATGTAAAATTGGAATTGCAGCTTTCAGATCAATAAAAACTTTATTATAATACTTTTTGTGTTGTTATTTTGGTGGTCAAAGGGGCATCAATGTGTAGATGTCAAGTAGAGGTCGTTTTGACGTTGTTTTGATAAGATTTGATAGTTTACATGCACTGGAAGGGATACAAAATCCAATTTATATTTAAAATTAAAGCTTTCAGATTAATAAAACTTATATTATAATACGTTTTGTATCATATTGCTGGTCAAGGCCATAAATGTGTGGATGTCAAATAGATGTCAAAGTTTTGACGTCAAAGCAATTTGCATTTTTAACTTGTTTTTTTTATGTTGTTTTGATTAAGATTCGATAGTTTACATGCATTGGAGGTGATGCAAAGTCCAATGTAAATTTGTAATTGAAGCTTTCAGATAAATAAAATATATATTATGATATATTTGTGTAATTATTTTGGTGGTCATAATGCCATCAAGGTGTGGATGTCAAATAGATGTCAAAGTTTTGACGTCAAAGCAATTAGAATTTTTGACTTGATTTTTTTATTTAGTTTTGATAAAGATTCGGTAGTTAACATGCATTGGAAGGGATACAAAATCCAATGTAAAATTTCAGCTTTCAGATCAATAAAACATATATTAGAATACTTTTGTGTTGTTATTTTGGTGGTCAAAAGGCCATCAATTTGTGGGTCAAATATATGTCAAAGTTTTGACATCTAAGCAACTGCATTTTTGACTTGTTTTTTATGTCATTTTGATTAAGATTCAATAGTTTACATGCATTGGAAGAGAAACAAAATCCAATGTAAAATTGGAATTGCAGCTTTCAGATCAATAAAAACTTTATTATAATACTTTTTGTGTTGTTATTTTGGTGGTCAAAGAGGCATCAATGTGTAGATGTCAAGTAGAGGTCGTTTTGACGTTGTTTTAATAAAGATTTGAAAGTTTACATGCACTGGAAGGGATACAAAATCAAATTTATATTTAAAATTGAAGCTTTCAGATTAATAAAACTTATATTATAATACGTTTTGTATCATATTGCTGGTCAAGGCCATAAATGTGTGGATGTCAAATAGATGTCAGTTTTGACGTCAAAGCAATTTGCATTTTTGACTTGTTTTTTTTATGTTGTTTTGATAAAAATTTGAGTTTACATGCACTGGAAGGGATACAAAGTCCATTTTAAATGTGAAATTGAATCTTTTAGATAAATAAAACATATATTATAATACTTTTTGTGTTGTTATTTTGGTGGTTATAATGCCATCGATGTGTCAAATAGATGTCAAATGATGTCAAATAGATGTCAAAGTTTTGACGTTAAAGCAATTTGCATGTTTTTTTATGTCGTTTTGTTAAAGGTGTTTGCTGTATTCCACATCACTGTTGCATCCCATTACTGTGGTAATCAGTGATTTTGGTGGGGCTTTAGCCAAAATATTGCTTTAATCTGAATGATGGGTTGTGCACTACTTTGCAGCTCCCTATCTCCACCCACTGCAGTTAGTGATTGAGACGTTCCCAAGATTTAGACAACAGAGGAAAAAGCCTGATCCAGAGCGGGTGTCATGTTGGCTCTCCAGCAGTCAGATTGAGGCGGTGAGATTGGGGAGAGCGGCCTACACATTAATTAACTGGGCTGGCCGGTCTAATGCTGTCCGTCGCACAAACCCTGCCAATCTGGCTCATTCCTGCTTCATTAGATTCCAAAAATAAATCCCCACTCTCGCTCCCATCAAAATAAGCCATTTTGCGTTGATTACCGCAGAGCTGATTGTGCTCTGTGTGAACACAGCCTGTTCACCGTTGGTTTGTTTCTGATGCTGAGTCTTGGTATGCTTTTAAAAAGAAGAATAAAAATGGTTTAAAGGCACGGTATCTACAGTATCACAGTAATTTTTGGCAGTAAAAAAAATTGGATTTACTACATTTTATTAGAGTAAACCTACTGAAAAAAACAGCTTAAACCAGCCTAGGCTGGTTGGCTGGTTTTAGCTGGTTGACCAGCCTGGTTTTAGAGGGGTTTTGGCCACTTTCAGGCTGGTATCCAGCCATTTCCAGCCTGGTCTTAGCTGGTCAGGCTGGAAAATGACCAGCTAAAACCAGCTTGACCAACTTGCCAGGCTGGAAGCCCAGCCAAAACCAGCTATGTCCAGCTTAAACCAGGCTGGTCAAGCTGGTTTTAGCTGGTCATTTTCCAGCCTGACCAGCAAAGACCAGGCTGGAAATGGCTGGAAACCAGCCTGAAAGTGGCCAAAACCCCTCTAAAACCAGGCTGGTCAACCAGCTAAAACCAGCCAACCAGCCTAGGCTGGTTTAAGCTGGATTTTTCAGCAGGGAAATGATTGCAAACTATTTCTATGGGCTGAATTTAGACAAACAGATGAAATTTAGTAAAGTTCAACTTAATTTGTTTTAAAATTTAACCCATATCAATTGTTTGTAACCATTTACCTTTACAAAATGTAATAAATCCGATGAATCATTTTCTTTCAGTGTGGAAATAGATGGCGTAGACCATACCTGTCAACATTGGGATGTGAAAATAAGGAAATAAGGGATATGCCCACCATAATAAGAGATACCCCCCCTCAAATAAATCCCCAATTTACTTTCATTGTAAATAAGGTCAGTAATATGTTTACTATTTATTATTATTTACAAAAGAAAAAATAAATAGTATACATTAGCAGCAAATAAATTAAACAGCTCAGCTTATTAAAATGAATAGCTATTATAAAGAAATAGAATCAAGTTATCAAATCTCAATAATCTTTCTTCGCTGTATAACTTACACATTCTTATTAAAGAGCAACGAATGAATGATTTTTTGTTTGATTACATTAAATAATAGAGGTGTCACTTTAAAAATGCACACAGCTAACGTTATAATGAAAGCATTCGATTGCTTTCCTAACTTTTTATGCTCATTTAGGACAAAAAAAACCCCCACCAAGATCGACATCTTTAAATAGTATTATTATTAATTATGTGTATATGTCTGTTCAAACCAAACACGCACCCAAAACCCAGACTTTCAACACAATCTCACGGCAATTCGTAACTTATTGATTTAGTGGCTAATTCGTACAAATTCGTACGATCTAATTCGTACAATTTAGTACGATTTGCTCATCCGCCAATGACGGTTGGGTTTAGGGGTGGGGTTAGGTGCCACGCCTCCTTTTTAAAATCATACAATTTTGTACGACTGAACTCGTACGAATTAGCCACTAAACTGTCAAAACGTAAAATACTTACGTTTTCTCTTGAGATCAGGCTAAGGCTTTTGCTCCGCCTCAAAACGCATGTACAGAATCCGTTTGGGAAACAGTGTCTTTTTATCAATATGGAGAGCGTCAGCTGACAGTCACGCACCGCTATATGACTGTTTTGGGGATTGCATAGGATGGGCAATGGCACCTGTAATGAAAAGGTAAGGAAATCCCACCATGTTTATATGAATTTCAAAGTGTTTTCATGTCTAAATAAAGCGAAAGCACAGAACAGACTCACATTTAAGAGCAAGGGGAGGCTCCTGGTGGTTCAGCGATATAGGTTGCCTATAGGTAGGATCGGCTCTTCAATGTTTACCATTTAGAGAAAGACTGAAAATATGGGAGAAATACAGGAAAATACCTTTATGGGATGATAGCAATAGAACTGTAAAATACGGTAAAAAATTTAAGCACACATTGTAATTTCTGTTTCATTCATACTGAACACTAGAGGGTGCCCTCACGCAGAAGTAACACTTATAGATTACATCGAAGACATCTACTATCGTGATCATGCATGTGGAGAAGAAACAGCACCGTTTTGACAAATTAAATACATTTTAGTCTTCAGTTATAATGCTGATCTGTGCAGTCTGGTAAAACCTACAATATATTAAAGCCTCTTTTCTATATAATTTTTTTTTAATGGAATGTTCAACAATAATACAAAAATATACAGAAAGGGTGTAAATCCTATAACAACAAAAAATAGACAACAGAACAAAACAAAAAGACAAACAAAAGATTATGCCAGGGGTAATATAAATTACAATAATCCCTTTAAATCTATCTTAAAGCAAGCTCACGGTGATGTATAAAAGGTCACATAAAATACCGTCCGCTGGGTATTATAGAAAACAGACAATATTGTGAGATTCACATAGTGTTATTGATTTTAAAGCTTAAAAATTGCTGGAGGTAGAGATTGTATTCAAATAATATTACAAATCTTTACAAAAAATAAGAAAAAGGGGCTTTACGGATAAAAATTTGCATTGTATAAAAAATTTTGCTAGTAAAATTAATAGATTTATTATAAAATATTTATGTTTTAGTTTATCAACATGATAAAAACCAAATAAAACATCATTGAATGACAAAGAAAAATGATCTAAAAGAGAGACACATATAAATAAACTGAATTCTTTCCAAAAAATATCTTAACATGGGCACATTCCCAAAAAAGATGATCAACAGATTCATCTATTGTTCCACAAAAGCAGGGGTCACCAAACTTGTTCCTGGAGGGATGGTGCCCTGCAGATTTTAGCTCCAACTCTAATCAAACACACCTGAACAAGCTAATCAAGGTCTTACTAGGTATACTTGAAACACCCAGGCAGGTGTGTTGAGGCAAGTTGGAGCTAAACCTTGGAAGGACACCGGCCCTCCAGGACCGAGATTGGTGACCCCTGCACAAAAGGAACAAAGGGGATCCTTCTCAGGAAGCATTTTTTATATATAAACATTCACTGGATATCTATTTTCTATATAATCAAATCTAAAATTTAAGGTGTGTGATGTCATTAGCATATTAATTCCTTTGGATTTGATCATTTTTCAAAACATTTGGGATAATGTAAGTACATAAGTCCGTAAAATACAGCGCCTGTAGCTTTTGGATATTTTAATTAAAAATCTTACCGTAAATGCTATGTCTTCAACAAAGATGCCTCTAAAAATGTTCAAACGTCTTTAAGTAAATAATCTGAGATCTCTATAATGATGTCATGACTGCAACTCTGCAAGTTCATGTAATCGTTGCATCTGGGTTGCATTTATGTTAAGTTTAACAATGCGTGGCAGACAGCATATGAGGATTCATTTAGCTCTTCAAACACACGGATCATGAGAAGTCAAGTTTTGCTTCATCTTTTCAGAGTTTGTGTTAGTGTGTGTATCTGTATATATATATATATATTATATATTATTGTTATATATTATATGTATATATAACATTCAGAACTTAAAATCAAAATTCCTCTGATGAATCCCAGCATTAGAATGCAGGGAATCAAGTTGGTTTTGAAGCAGGTTTGTTATGTTTGAGCAGCACTTTATAATGCATGTTAAACAGCCTTAGATATTTTAAAGCATGAAAAGCAGCAGCCTTTTAAATGCATAGTTCACCCAGAACTAAAACTGTACTCACTATTTACTCATTCTCATGTAGTTCTACCAGAAAGACCAGGGAGATAATTATGATACTGAATAACATTTATTGATGAGTATTATTTGACAAAGTTATCATGAAACAGGATTTCTTTGGCAGAGGCCTTGTCCATAGCTTGGTTTTGGAAGCTTTTAGATCCAGCTAAGTCTGCCAAAGATGAAGGCAGTGGCAGAGCATTCTCCTCCTGGACAAGGCCAACCTGGTGGTGGTGGGGAGGTTGGTGGGTGAATGTCTGCGTCGGTGCCTGCAAAATGAATGAAATGAATGGACAGCTTATATATTCCTTGTCTCTTAGCTATTGGTTGGAACTGAATGGGATGAGTGACGTGGCATTAGGTATTCCTTGTGTCTCATGGCTATTGGTTGGAACTGATTGTGATGAGTGACGTAACATTTAGGTCTTTCTGGTAGAACAACCGCTACAAGCTACCATTCCAAAGCTGTTTAAAAAAAAAAAATTAACACAAAAGAAGATATTTTGAAGAATTCTGGAAACCAGTAACCAATGCCTTCCATGTTTGTTTTTCCTCTTGTGGAAGTCAATGGTTACTGGTTTCCAACATTCTTCGAAATATCTTCTTTTGTGTTACCAATTTCCAAAATTTTTCCAACTATCCTCTGAAGAAGAAAAAATAAGCTCTAAAAGGTTTGTGACAAATGATTTTCAATATGGGGTAACTATTTTAACCCTTTAAGGTGAAAAAGGTGTAACACTGACAGTAATTGAACATTGAGTGATAATTGAGTGCATGAAATGCTTGCATTAAAATGGTCTGCAAATACACTACCTGACAAAAGTCTTGTCGCCTATCCAAGTTTTAGGATCAACAAATAATAACTTGACTTCTAGTTGATCATTTGGTATAAGAAGTGGTTTATATGAAAGGCAAAGGCCTCTAGATTACACTTATTTTACCAAAATAAAATATGATCATGCCTTGATTTTTAATGATTTAATTAGGACAGTAAGGTCTGACTTTGCTTAAACAAAAGTCTTGTCACTGAACAGAAATAATGTCCAGTATAGAACATAAAGTCGTGCTGCAGTGGAAACAGAATGAATATTGTGTCTGACTCTATCATGAGCTTGGAGGACTGCATCCATACATCTCTGCAATGACTCAAATCACTGATTAATAAAGTCATCTGGAATGGCAAAGAAAGCGTTCTTGCATGACTCCCAGAGTTCACCAAGATTCTTTGGATTTATCTTCATTGAACCCTCCTTCATCTTACCCCAGACATACTTAATAATGTTCATGTCTGGTGACTGGGCTGGCCAATTCTGGAGCAGCTTGACCTTCTATGCTTGCAGGAACTTTGATGTGGAGGCTGAAGTATGAGAAGGAGCGCTATCCTGCTGAAGAATTTGCCCTCTCCTGTGGTTTGTAATGTAATGGGCAGCACACATGTCTTGATACCTCAGGCTGTTGATGTGGCCATCCACTCTGCAGATCTGTCGCACGCCCCCATACTGAATGTAAACCCAAACCATGATTTTTCCTTCACCAAACTTGACTGATTGTTCTGTGAATCTTGAGTCCATATGGGTTCCAGTTGGTCTTCTGCAGTATTTGTGATGATTGGGATGCAGTTCAACAGATGATTGATCAGAGAAATCAACCCTCTGCCACATTTCCGAATGATGAACTAGAATTCAAGTTATTATTTGTCGCTCTTACAACTGGGAGCCACGACAAGACTTTTGTCAGGTAGTGTAATATTGTATACAATACACACAATAGTATATTTGCAGATTTGAATTTATTCATTTTAATGCAAATATAATGTTCTATATAATATTCATATTTCAATTGTGGGCGAATGTGTATCTATATATATTTGCAATGCAATTCTGTTTCTTCCTAAATATATATTTCATGTTTGTATTATATATTTGAATTTGAATAAAAATTAGTTTTTCATAAATAACCACTCTTACATTTTGTTTTTCCCTCTGGACACTTAGGGCAGTTGCTGAGGTCTCCTATAAAGTAAATTGCACAGTTGAAGACACTTAAATATAGTGTGTTATGAATGAAATAATGCAGATAATTTCTAGTTGAGTTAATGGAAGACTGTGGTGATTTTTGCACTCCAGAGTGCCAATTTTAGGCCGAAGGGGGCATCAAATTACAGCCCTCTGATATGCATGTATTATGTAGAAGGAAATGTAGAAAAATCCAACTCTTTCTGTTTGATTAGACCAATGAGAGCTTTGTAAACCTGATTACAGAGCTGTGTTCTGTCTGTTAATCATGTCGACGTGTTCACAGAAATACAGCTGTGTTTTCAAATAATAATGAGCGAAAAACATAGCAATGTACAACAGCATTCAGCATGTGTTACTAGTACCAAAAATGATAAAGTTAATAGTTTTTACAAATAATAACAACATATGTGTGTGTGAACATGGGAAAATTAGATTTTCTACCATTTCAGTTCATTGAATAAATTATGTTTGGCATTATTTATTCAAAATGTACATTATGGGGAAATAATTTATAATAATAACAGTGTTTTTCATGAATACTGTTTGATTTATTGTGTCACTTAAACCCGTTTGTTTCTCAAGCTCAAATAATAACTGAAATAAACCATTAATACGACCCAAAACATTTCCTCATTTTCATTTAATGTCATACATTGATTTGTTTTCCTAAAGCTTAGTCCTTAATTTATCAGGGGTCTCCACAGTGGAATGAACTGCCAACTGTTCCAGCATACTGTATGTTTTACACAGCTGATGCCTATCCAGCTGCAATCCATTACTGCGAAACACCCATACACACTCTCACATTCACACCCATACACTACGACAAATTTAGTTCATCAATTCATCGCATGTGTTTAGACTGTGGGTGAAACTGGAGCACCCAGAGGAAACCCACACCAACACGGGGAGAACATGCAAACTCCAGATCCACCTTGATTGCAAACACACCCAGCTAAAGCTGTTGAGGACTAATCTGATGGACTATAAACACAGCACACACAAATACATTGTTGCTGAGTCTTGTTTCTGTTTAGAGCATCACGTAAGCGTTATCCTTGTCTTTTCTTGCCATGCCTTGCATTCCTATGTTTTTGACCTTTGTTTTGTTTATCCTTCCTGTTGTTTTGCTGCCTGGCCTGAACATTTGAAAGTATTGGGCAGAATGAGGCTTCCTGAAACACTGAAACAGTCGAAGCAAATGTGTCGAAGCTTCGAAACGTTTCGAAACTCGTCTCTACAGTGACACCTAGTGGTCATTTTTTATGTATTGCTCTGGAAGATCTTAAGCAAAATAAGGAATTATATATAATCAAATATATGCTGTGGAGTTGAAGTTTCAAGTGATTTAGTGGAGCAGTGACGTAGATGTAACGTGTTTTGTTTTAACATTGCCCTGATATCCGAATGAACACTTTGTGAATAAATTTGTCTTGTTTTGGTCAAAAAAAATTTAAATTATTAAATTACATCAAGTCTTAATTTTGCAGTATTTGTACAAGTTGGGATTCAAACTCTGGACATTTGCAGCATGGTTACTCTGTGCACATGCATGATCCACTAAGCTACATGAGATTGAGGTTTTTTTTTTTCGATCTTGTCAGTCAACTGCAGATTCTCCAGGTCTTGAAACGCTTGTCCAATGCTTTGAATCACTTTAGTCACGTGACCTGGTGTTTCATATCACCTTAGTCACATGACCTCGGTGTTTCCTTCGGAGCAGTGTTTCGAAACACTTGCGCTTTGAGACCTCGAGACTGCTGAAACATCAGTTTCACATCAGCCATCCCTACCATTTATCTGCTTTTGACTACTTTCTTGGATTTTCTGTATGCTCCTGTTTGCCCCTGTTTTGACCGTTGCCTGCCTGACTACTCTCTTAAATAAACTGCACATGGATCTTCACCTCTGTTGTCCCAGACCCTTAGGTGACAAAATGATACTAAACTATTGCTGTTTAACTCAATTAGCCCTTATGCTCTGTTGGGGAAGTTTTCATCCACTCAGACCTGATCAAAACTACTAAATTTTTCAGAAAATGTCTGGATTTTAACTCTTGAATTGCCAAATTTGTAAATGATGTCACTGATTTGGTGAAAAAAAACACATAAAATGATGTAGTTTTAATATAAAAAGTAGTTAGACCAGATTTTTTTTTACCTATTATAAAAGTCTTGCACATGTAAATCAACATTGCCTTTGATGCATTGTTTTTGATTATTTTAAATCTCCCTAATTTACTGTTGGTGGCTGTTTTTGCCCCATTGACTTCCATTATAATCACAATTTTTCATTGCAAAACCATGACAGCATATAATCATGCATTTTTGATTGTTGCTGGTTTTCCCTGTTGGGCAATTTGTCATTTTTTACTGTTGTTCATCAGTTGGCACAATTAACCCTTTAGATAGGCCTGTGCAAAAAAATCTTGGTTTCTTTTTTTTATATGAAGTAAACATCAAATTAAAGTGTGTGTCTGTAATTGTGTGAGTGACCTTTGCGCACTTACATTAATGTGACTGAGAAAATCAAAATCAGAACTACATGGAGTAAACAAAAACAAAGCCTGTGTGTTTATGCACCATCAAATGTGGCTATAATAGAAGTCAAAAACAGCCACCAATTGTAAATTAGGGAGAAAAAATGAAAATCTAACAATGCATCAAAGGCAATGTTGTTACTAATCGTTCACATGTCAAAGACTGATAAAAGGTTAAAAAAAATTCAGTCCACAATTACTTATTTATTCAAAATACATCATTTTTGTGTGTTTTTTTCACCAAATCAGCGACATCATTTATGAATTTGGCAATTAAAGAGTTAAAATCCTGTAATTTATTAAACAATTTTGTACTTTTGATCAGGACTGAAGTTGATTAACAAATTTATCAAACAAAAAGTGAAATAATCCAAAATATATATGTATCTGATGCATTTTTACAGCATTTAATTCAGTGGATGTTTTAACATAACAAAAAGGAGTACATTTGAACAGCGCACAAGGGTTATATAATATTAGTTTGGTTTTTTATTATTAAAGAAAAAGCAGTTAACAATAGAGTTAAGAAGAAAATAAGTATCAAGACTTACAAATATAAGGGATAATGAACTGGAAAGGAACATCTGAGAAAAAAAATATAAGAATAAAGCCCATTAAAACAAAGAAAACAAATTCCATAACAACTATACAACTATATGTATTTTAATAACACATGTCTGTAATACAATATTAAGATATTTTCAGATCTGTTTATTTGGCTTCAGAGACCTCGGAATATAATGCTGCATTAGATATGAACTGATAAGCAATAGAGAAGTACATACTTTTTTTATTTACTTCATTCAGAAATGCACTTTTTTTATCTTCTGTAAAAGAAAGAACGCCACATCTCTTCAGAATAAGCCTGAAAGACCTCAAGTGTCTTTCTGCTCAGGCAAATGTCGGCCATCTTGACACGGCCATGTCTCAAGTATACCTGCTCAAAGAGTAAATGCTGTGTTTTGTCCTGGAGCCTGAGCTTGTGTTTGTCTGCGTCCAGGTCTTCAAAGTGCCGCTGCAAAGGGAACTATGGGAATGTCTGTCTGAGAGGACACTGTAAACATGAGAGGCCTTTAGAAAGATGAGATGCATTGTTTTTGCCTGGAGATGAAAGCGCTGCTTTAGACAGGAAGGACACGCAACGCCTTGAGACCACGGCTTGGCAGACGGAATGAAATAAAGTAAGTTTGCCCTTTGTTTTTTGGGAGTGTAAAGCAGTCACTTTGGAGTGTGTGTTGCTTTGACCTTGGCACTTTATCTTAACGTGTGGATGTAAAATTGTATAAAAGATGCATTTGTCAATTGAGTATATGACGAATTATGTAGTCATGTTTTATCTGAGTAACTTTTGGGACGTTCATAATAGCTGTTTCAATGCTTTTATGTTCTCTTTCATTTCCCATGTCAAAAAGGCTTTACATATTAACATATTTTATATGGATTTATGCATCTGCACAATTCAGTAATAAGCTAGAATAAGGACACATGCAATATGTGAAACATCTGAATTAAACTTTGACTCTTTGAATTTAGTAAAATTAGATTTTCCCCCCTATATGCATATGTTTAATTAATCTATATCAGTGCTAGAGATGCAACGCCTTGAGATTAAGATTTGGCAGATGGAATGAAATAAAGTAAGTTTGCCCTTTGTTTTTTGGGACTGTAAAACAGTCACTTTGGAGTGTGGCTATCGTGTGTATCACCACGGCACTGTAGCGATCGTGTGGATGCAAAATTGCATTTGTCAATTGAGAATATGGTGAATTAGTTGTGCTTTATCTTTTGTGGCATTCATAATAGATGATTCAATGCTTTTATGATCTCTTTCATTTCTTATCCCCAATCGGCATTCGATATTAAAATAGTTTATGTAAATTTATGCATTTGTGTACAAGTGTGTACCTATACAGTTTTTTTTTTTTTTGTATTCTCTATTTTTCCTCATTTTTTCTTTCTACCTCTGTTCTTGATGGTTTCTATTTATGTTTGTAAAATGTAAAAATGTTACAGAAATTACAATATATAAATAATATAATATAAAATATATAAAGAAATTATATATATATATATATATATATATCTGCACAATTTAGTGCTAAACTAGAATAATGACAAATGCAATATGTGAAAGATATGCATCTGAATTATTCTTTGATCTTTTTTTTTGAGTTTGGTATAAAAATGTAGTTTTTCCCTATATGCAAATTAAATTGTTATCGTCAACCAATGCTGCATTTATTAGTGTGAAATATTACTTGTGGAATTCATTTATCAATTTTGAAAACAAAATATTTTGTAGTTATGTAATTAGTTTGTTAACCCCCTCCCCCCTCCCCCCCATTTATATATGTAAGTGCGTAGCTACAGCTTGTTTTTTTTGTTTTTTTCTCTATTTTTTCCCCTTTTTCCTTTCTATATCTGTTCTTGATGGTTGCTGGTTTGAGCCCCGGCTCGGCAAGTTGGCATTTCTGTGTGGAGTTTGCATGTTCTCCCCATGGTGGCATGGATTTCATCTGGGTGCTCCGGTTATAACCCGCTATAGGTGAATTGAATAAAAAAACTAAATGGGGGTGTGTGTGTGTGTGTGTGTGTGTGTGTGTGTGCGCGCGTGTGTGTGTGTGTGTGTGTGTGTGTGTGTGTGTGTGTGTGTGTGTGTGTGTGTGTGTGTCCATATATATATATATTTATCAGTGTGAAATATGACTTGTGGAATTCAATTATCAATTGATATTTTATTTAATTTCTTACAAAATATTTTATGTAAACTACATCTTCTCATTAAATGATAATCAAGAATAATGACCGATGCAATATGTGAAACATCTGAAGTATAATTTCATTCTTTGAATTTAGTAAAATTAGATGTTTTGCGCCTTTATACATTCCGAATATTAAATTAATCTTATCATCAACCAATACTTTTTTACAATGATTTATTAGTGTGAAATATAACTTGTGTAATTCAATTATCAATGTTAAAAACTGCTTCATATTTGTGTAGTATCCTTTGAGTTTTTACTTCAAATAGAAATCAATTATGTCTCAAATGCATAAGAGCATAAATGCATAATGACTTCTTATTAAAAAATCTTACAGTTTACAAAATGTATGACCACAGTTTTTATTTTTAACTTAAACATAAGAGACGTCATACAGTCCCACATAAAAAATACCATAGAATAGTGTACCATATAAAGTGCAGTGTAGTCAAGTATAGTGTACAAAAGTGTATTATACCATAGTATATTCAAACTATAGTATAGTAAAGTGTATTATACTGTATATATTATATACTATTTGTATATGAATGTTACAACATACTTCAGTATTAACTATAATGTATAGTAGAATAATGTAGTAGTTAGATAGTTTGCTAAAGTAAACTGTGGTGTAACGCAATAATAGAATTAGCACAATTGATTAGTCAAGTAATTTACTGTAGTATGAAGCAAAAACACTATGATATTTACTATAAATAACTATCGAATTGTTGCACGTGGGGTAGGTCATGATACTTGAGATGCACATCTAATTAATTCAGTTGTTACATTATAACTGTGAGTTACAGTAATTAAATGATAAACAACACCAGCAGCGACGCTGAATTTAGATTGCGTATTTTGATGGATTTGCTGCTGCCAAAATTGCAAGAACATGGAAATAAACATCTGTTTTAAGTAAAACATTGCCTGCTTCCTGTGGGGAGAAAAAGGTGTTCATTGTTTCCGTCAAATAGTGTTAGCTTCTAAAATCTGTAAGCGTAATTTATACGTAAAGAATTTATTTTTAGCACATATGTTGAGATTCCAGATGGTGTTTGTTTGATGATGGAGCGTTTGCTTCATAGGGACTGAAAACTGACAGTTTTTATCTGCCAAATCAAGATGTTTTATTAACACACTCCATCACAGAAGCTTCATATGGTGTGTATTTTATTCTACATGGCGTGAGGTGTGAGCTCATTCAATCGAGCTGAAGGATTTCTCTTCATTTGTTAACTCTTCATTCCATCTCCTGCAGTCTGAGGGCTCAAAGCCATTGTTAAACACTGACCGCAACCCCAATTATCCTGAAGGCAGACCTCCGTCACCAGGCTGTTGCCAGCTTTAATTCGAGTTCACAGCATTGTTTCCGTAACAGCATCAGGCGGCCAGACTGAGATATTGATGGCAGATTATAAAGAAGGTGGCACTCAATTAATTTCTTGAAATGCCACCATTTCCTCTGCTGTGCAGTGACTGAGGCACTGGTTTCTGATTGGTCAGCATGAGTGTTGCTGTTGGTCTGTGAGTCAGTTGCTATTTTTCCATGTACAGAATCATTAGCTCTCCTGTATATTCTCCTCAATTTCTGTTTAACTGAGAGAAGATTTTTCCCATCACATTTCTAAACATAATAGTTTTAATAGAGTTATTTTGTCTTTGTCATGATGACAGCGCATAATATTTGGCTAGATATTTTTCAAGGTACTAGTAATCAGCTTACAATTACATTTAAAGGCTTCACAAGGTTAATTAGGTTAATTTAGGGTAATTAGGCAATATTATTTAGCTGAAAATGGTTTTAAGATAATTTAAACTGCTTTTATTTTAGCCAAAATAAAACAAAAAGGACTTTCTCCAGAAGAAAAAATATTATAGGAAATACTGTGAAAAATGCCTTGCTCTGTTAAACATCATTTGGGAAAGAAATCACAAAATGGGGGATAGCTTTTGACTTCACCTGTGCATATTGTTTTGTGTACATTTTGAGGCACTGCATAGAAAAAATAGTGCAAACTTCAAGATCATATCCTAAAGTGTGGGATGAAAACTAGCTGAAACTAGCTTTGCAAGGTTTGATAAGGCCATAACAGATTTCCATAGCATCAGGCATCTGATTTCCAGAACATCAGGCATCTGAATGAAAGATAGCATGGCAGTGTTTGCTATTGAACACAACAGTCATTATCCAGTTTAAAAGTCATTTCATTCCCTACATACAGAATAGTTAACAATAACAGTAACTTTAAACTCTTTAAACCAGACAATGCTGTGCATTAAAAAATGATGTTTGCTGTTTGTTCAAATTACTTATTTAAAATGTGCTGAAACAACACGATTCTTGTTTTTTTGGGGAGACAACTTAATTGTTTTATGTTCAATCCACTTGCATTTGTTAAAGTAAACTTAATCGATTTGTGTTGGGACAACATGAATTAATTGTGTGGAACCCAGCATTTTTTACAATGTAGTATTCATGTTCACAGAAATGACCCTATAAAAAGTTTTGACCATATTTGGAAGGGTCATGAATATTTATGAGCTCTGCTCTGTAGATCTAGATCCGACACACGCAGACTGCTTTCATCATGGGTGATTTATGAGGCCATTTTTTTCTTGGGGACTGGTAACACTGGTATCACTGGTATTGCTATACTTGTGGGGACATTTGGTCCTTAAGCAATTTTTTTGATTGTATACAGAACAATGACTTGTCTAATTACTCAAACTTACCTAATTAGCCAATCTCGGTCCAAAAGGTCTGGTGTCTTGCAGATTTTAATGATAGTAATGATTAAGTTGGTTTAATTCCTTCATGTTGTCCCAACACAAATGGATTGTGTGGAAGCATTTTTTACTGATCTAAAAATCTACTGCTTGTTCAAATTACTTATTTAAAACAAGTTGAAAACACACATTGCTTAAGGGTTTTTGGGGACAACTTAATTTTTTTATTTTCAATCCACTTAAATTTGTAAAAATGATTACGTTGGCTTAATTGAATTGTGTTGGGACAACATGAAGGAATTGTGTGGAACCCATCATTTTTTACAGTTTATGTTTTACCAGATATTCCTAAATCTGAATAAAAAAAATGTTGGATGTAAACAAAGTGTGTGGAAACATACATGTGCGATTTGCAACAGGCTTGAAACTAATTTTTTTTTTTTTTTTTAATCTCTTGCATGCACTATAAACTGTATTTATTAAACCACATCTGAGTGGGCAAGCAGGCAGAAGCTGTAGTAGCACATAAATATCTATTTATAAGAGGCTAATATAGGCCACTGAGTGACATGAAGATCAGAGTATGAATTCATGAATTATTAAAACCAACATCTCATCTGTAAAACACAAGGGATTGTCTTTACCTCTGCCTCGACAATGTCTTTATGGTCAGGGACAGATTCTCCTGGATCTTTTGACAGTCATCTGAACTATTCATTTTGCACATTTTGGGAATTGTACTGTTGCTAACACGCTCGATAAAACCTGCCCTTGCAGTCTGAAGCGTTCAGGTTTTGTTTTTCTTTTTTAAAGTAAACTATCTCCAAGCTAAGCAGATTGAAAGACAAAATGAATTAGTTATTTTCCTAAAATTCCTGTTTTTACTTTGAATAAATAGTAACAATTGAGAGCATTATGGAACGAAGCATATATAAACAAACATTAGACAACACACACAACCAAACGCACATTGTAAACCATTTTGAGGGATGTAAACAAAAACAATGCTCCCAACATATTTCCTGTTTTACATTTTTAATTTCTTTAGCTTCTGAGAATCCAGAAAGGTCCACATTCTGATAAATAATGTTATGATAGCTGTTTTAACATTAACTTATGATTGAATTGCCACTTGTTACAGTTATGAAATAGTTTGATAACAAGCAGGAAATGTTCATAGGCCAATGACGTGACCACATTGCAATAGGCTAAATGTGACATACAAAATGAACATTATAGCACAACCCAATGAACGATAGTAAGCATAAACAAACCAACATTAGTGCCTCTGTATTTATTTTTGCGAAACTTAAAAAATACATTAATCCGGGAAAGTTTCATTGCATGTTTCAGATGTCACATCCACAAGAGGGTGCTGTTTGCATTTTTGCAAATCTGAAATGCAATACTTGGGGTACATTTTGTTTCAGGTACATTTTCTTTTTGTAAACATCTAGGAGAAGATAGTTCTTGTTGTACAGATCAGCTAGCAAACCAGTAACCTAAATCCAACCAATAAACCCATGAACACAAGATTCTCACTGAAATCAGTCAAGTTTGGTGAAGGAAAAATCATGGTTTGGGGTTACATTCATTATGGCGAGACATCTGCAGAGCAGATGGCGACATCAACAACCTGAGGTATCAAGACATTTGTGCTGCCCATTACATTACAAACCACAGGAGAGGGCAAATTCTTCAGCAGGATAGTGCTCCTTCTCATACTTCAGCCTCCACATCAAAGTTCCTGAAAGCAAAGGAGGTCAAGGTGCTCCAGGATTGGCCAGCCCAGTCACCAGACATGAACATTATTGAGGATGTCTGGGGTAAGATGGAGGAGGAGGCATTGAAGATGAATCTAAAGTATCTTCATGAACTCTGGGAGTCCTGCAAGAAGGCTTTCTTTGCCATTCCAGATGACTTTATTAATAAGTGATTTGAGTCATTGCAGAGATGTATGGATGCAGTCCTCCAAGCTCATGATGGAGTCAGACACAATATTCATTCTGTTTCCACTGCAGCATGACCACATATTCTATACTGGACATTATTTCTGTTCAGTGACAAGACTTTTTTCTAAGCAAAGTCAGACCTTACTGTCCTAATTAAAAAAAAAAATAAAAAAATCAAGGCATGATCATATTTTATTGTGGTAAACTAAGCGTAATCTAGAGGCCTTTGCCTTTCATATAAGCCACTTCTGATGCTAAATGATCAACTAGAAGTCAAGTTATTATTAGTTCTTCATAAAACTTGGATAGGCCACAAGACTTTTGTCAGGTAGTGTAATTATCATTAGTGTAAAAAGGAACAAAAGGCATCTTACTTGTAATCATGTTAATAGATAGATAGATAGATAGATAGATAGATAGATAGATAGATAGATAGATAGATAGATAGATAGATAGATAGATAGATAGATAGATAGATAGATAGATTTTTTTCCTCATTGAATATCCTGTTAAACTATGAAACCTGTACGATTACAGAAGTAAAACGTGTCTGAAGGCCATTTCACGCTTGAGTCTTTAGGACTGTATGACTATCCAGGATAAGAGAACTAAATGAATGAGACATCAGAAGGCTTGACTGTGTGATATCCTCCCACTTCATCATCACAGAGCCGCCTCTGAACAGCCGAGCAGAGCCAAAGCGACAGGTAATTGCCTTACATTACAGAACGTCACAATCGGCGCTGCTTCACTGGAGAGCCCACAGCAGAGTTGGCCAGAAACTCCACTTTATTGCTTGATAAATTACTGGCACTTCCCATGAACACCGTACACTTACTAAAGCAGCAGGGACATCATTCCCCATGTTATCCGGTGACATTTTAGTATCATTGAAATGCTATTACGGTTTTTATTTCTGTTTCGTTCCGTTCAGTTTAATTTACTTCAAACTTTAGGAGTTCCAGCAAAGTTTTTGAATGTTTTTATACCACGCAGGCTCATTGGAAATATGTATTTTGAGCCTACATATATGTGAAAGTGCAAAAAATATACCCTAACCTACATTTGACTGCAGCTTTTATGTAAAATAATGTTTTGGGGCAGTATGATGCCAACAACTTTTGTTCCTTTTCACACTAATGATATTCACAGGGACATTTTATTGATCAATAAAGGATTATTTTTTGTGCAGTTTTTTGCACAACACCAAATAAATACCACAAAACTAGGCTACTTATCTTTTTCATTTAGTTTTATTGTAGTTTACAAATGTATTTATATAGGGTTTTTAACAATGGGTACACAAAACAACTAAACATCGGAATCCAGAAATTGTAGAAATAAATGAAATTATAAAATACAAAAAAAAAAAAACAACATAAGTAAAAGAAATATGGAAGTTCAGTTAATGATTCAAGGGCATTATAAAAACAATCAAAACATTACACTCATAACTGTTTTGTATATTGTCAAAAGAAAACAGATAAAACTGAATGTTGCGTTTCAGTTACAATTAAATTGTGTGCTTTATTTAAACCCATATTGTGGCACCCAGTCAACACAAAATAAACTAAATAAAATTCACATCTTCTGCCTATACAATCTATAATAAATCTGGTCTTAATGGAAGAATATATTCTACCCATTTCTCCAGGTCTCATTAATTCCTTAGTCTGTAAACAACGATTCATAGATAGCCTTTCCATCCTATAGATTTCATAAATTATGTCAAACCAGTAACTAATTTGAGGTACTCAAATTATATTCAAAATAGAATTGTTTATTAGAATTTTTGTTTGACTTGTAACACAGATTTCTTCATGTAAACAACATACCCACAATAAACCATCAAGATCCTGGCTTGACAGCCAGATTTATTACAGAAATAAAAACAGGCATGTAAATGCCATTTGAATTTAAAAACAATCAATGCCATTAAAGAAAAAATTGATTTCCAGTTGGATTCTAAGTGGACTGCAGAAAAATGCCAGAATACAGGCATTGCAAATATGGAAATTGGAAAATTATAAGAATAAAATAACGAATACAAACAAGAAAGAACATTAATTATAAAGTAGAAACAATTTTGCTTCGTCCTCTTTTTACATAATTAGGTTAACTAAGCAAGTTAAGGTAATTAGGCAGTTATTGTATTACGATGGTTTGTTCTGTAGACTTATCAAAAAATATATAGCTTAAAGGGGCTAATAATTTTGATCTTAAAATGGTTTTAAAAATTAAACCCTGCTTTTATTCTAGCCAAAATAAAACAATAAAACTTCTCCAGAAGAAAAAATATTATCAGACATACTGTGAAAATTTCCTTGCTCTGTTAAACATCATTTGGGAAATATAAAAAAAAATAAAATCAAAGGGGCTAATAATTCTGACTTGAACTGTACTTGAGCTGCAACCATTTTTTGGTTATGGGTTTTTTTACAGGCTATCAGCAAAATTTTGAGCAGTTTTTTTTTGTCAGATATTTCTTCTAACAGGATTTTATTTAGGCCTAAGTATAGCGTTGAGAAAGAAAATTGATGAGGATATGGAATATATTCTCTAAATATTTATGAAATTACTTGTGTTTACTTGTGCTGCAGACTGCTCAAGGGTTTGAGTGTGATAAGCACATTTGCACAAAAAAGATAAAAGCAATGTAAAAAAATGATGTGGTAGTTTATGATTTAGTTTTAATGATTTAGTTGCAATTAATCATAACTGTATTATGCCATATGATTATTAAATCGATGGTTCTCAAACCTACGGAGGTCGCAGAACAATTACAAAGGGTCGCGAAAGTGATGTAAAAGGATGCCACTAGGAATGACTCAATCAGGTGCGTATTGTGCGTGAGTGTTGCTGTCGATGTTTTTATAATTGTACAGTTTGCAATCAGAATTATTCGTCCCCAACCCCCCCCCCCCAACCCCCCCCCCCTTTTTGATTTGTTTTTTTTTTTCTTTTTATATATTCCCAAATGATGTTAACAGAGCAGGAAGAATTTTCCCAGTATGTCTGATAATATGTTTCTTCTGGAGAAAGTCTTATTTGTTTTAGTGTTCAGCTACAATAAAAGCAGTTTTAAAGTTTTTTAAAACCAATTTAAGGTCAAATTATTAGCCCCTTTAGCTGTATTTTTTTTTCCAGTCTACAGAACAAACCATCATTATACAATAACTTGCCTAATTACCCTAACCTGCCTAGTTAACCTATTAACCTAGTTAAGCCTTTAAATATCACTTTAAGCTGTGTAGAAGTGTCTTGAAAAATATCTAGTCAAATATTATTTACTGTCATCATGACAAAGATAAAATAAATCAGTTATTAGAAATGAGTAATTAAAACTATTGTTTAGAAATGTGTTGAAAAAAATCTCTCCGTATTAAACAGAAATTGGGACAAAAATAAACAGGGGGCTAATAATGCAGGGGGTTTAATAATTCTGACTTCAACTGTTATATTCAATAATATAGTGATATTCAAGATTTGTAAAGTCATACAGCTCTGGTTAACTTGAAACAGCAACCACTAGTCTCTCCTCCGTGTTTAAAAGTTCTCCGTAGTCATCTTGACAACACAAACACTGCAGTCGCCTCAATGGAAACCCTGCATCTGCTTTAATTTGGTTGAAGAATGAAAAACACTCGTCTGGCTTAATGCACTTTTTCCGTTCAGAGTTGACTTATTTTAACTTTGAGCACACAGCGCACAACTGCAAAAACGCTTTAAGCGAATAATCAGCGTGCAAAACATTCGCGGCCGATTAATCCATTGAAAAGATGCCCCTCTCAACGCAAAAACGCACGCCCTCCGGGTGCTCCCGTTTCCCCCACAGTCCAAAGACATGCAGTACAGGTGAATTGGGTAGGCTAAATTGTCCGTAGTGTGTGTGTGAATGTGTGTATGTGTTTCCCAGTGATGGGTTGCGGCTGGAAGGGCATCCGCTGCGTAAAACAAATGCTGGATGAGTTGGCGGTTCATTCCGCTGTGGCGACCCGGATTAATAAAGGGGCTGAGCCGAAAAGAAAATGAATGAATGAATGAATGAACTAATACCATTAATCAGTTAAAAACGCACTCTTTCTGTTAACGGTTAAGCTGTTATTTTGAGCATGCCTAATAATGTCCATTCAATCGAGTAATAACATTCGAATCCGCTGTTTTTAGGTGGAAAAAAAGAGAAAAACCATGAGCACCTAAAAATAATTGTTACAATGAGCTCTACATTTCTGTGCTCTACTTTTAAAAAAGCAGTACAATGATAAACTACTACACTATAGCTGTTTTGAGAGTTTGCCTTTTGAATGAGCTTGTGGGCAATCAGAATAAGATAAATGCATCTATATTCTGCCGCATTGATCAGGGTTATGTAGACACTTTGATCATCATATTTTGTAGCGATGTGTATTTACATTAGCCACTCTAAATGCCCACTGAGAGACTTGATTGGCTTCACACCGAGGCGCCTTTAAATCGACAATCATGGCATTAATGCAGAGCATCATAAGCGCGGTTCTATTGGCCGTTTAATAGATGATGTTGCCATGAGAAGGCGGTGATCATTACACCCAGAGCTCCAGGGAAAGATGCCACCCATGACTAACTGATCATCCCTAAATGAGAGCCATTACACCACAACCATGCATATTCTCTATGGTAAGATGCTGAAATTGAATAATTGAGTGCACTGGTCCAAAACATGACACTGTTAACGTTTATGAATAGAGTGGACAGCAGAAAAACTGATACTTAGGCCTATTCAGAGTCTAATACACATTACAGCCTTGTGTCTACCAAAGTATTTTATGCAGCACACTTCTAAAAATGCATTGCTGTACACTCAAAAATGCTGTTTGGTGTTTGTTTAAACTACTTATTTAAAATGAGCTGAAACAACACAATTGTTGAGGTTTTTTTTGGGACAACGTAAACGTTTTATGTTCAAACCACTTAAATTTGTAAAAACTAATGTTAACTTGATTCCTTCATGTTGTCCCCACAACAAATCAATTGTGTGGAGCACAAATAAATTTTTAGTGTAGAAACTTTTACCATAGCCTAATTTTTATTAATAATACATGGTAAAACATTACCTAAAACAAACAAACAAACAAACACACACTAGAAAGCACAAACAAGTATTCAAGAGCACAAACAAATGCACAATAGATAGCACACATAAGTTTTAGATAGCACAAACAAATGCACATTAAAGAGCCCCTATTATACATTAAAAGGGTCATATTTTGGTTTTAAGGGTCTCCAACAACAGGCTGATATGCAATCAAGGTCAAAAAAGGTCATTGTCTTGTAATATGCATTAGTGCTGTCAATTGATTAAAAAATAACTGATTAATCACACCTTTTTGTGATTAATCGCATTTAAAAGACTGAAACCTGCAATTTTGGTTATTCAAATGTAAAATTAACGTAAACGAAGAACAAAAAAAACTATTTAAATTCAAAATATATTTGTTTATTAGAATTTTTGTTTAACTTGTAACACAGATTCTTCATGTAAACAACATATATTTACATTACATTTAGTCATTTAGCAGACGCTTTTATCCAAGCGACTTACAAATGAGGACAAGGAAGCAATTTACACAACTATAAGAGCAGCAGGTGAACAAGTGCTATAGACAAGTTTCAGGTGTGTAAGTCTAAGAAGAAAAGCATTAGTAAATTTTTTTTTTGTTTTTTTTTGAAAAGAGAGAGTACAGTTAGTGGTATACGCCAGAGAGGCAGTTAAGATTAGGAAGGAAAAGTGGAGACTAAACAGTTGCGTTTTTAGTCGTTTCTTGAAGACAGCAAGTGACTCTGCTGTTCTGATGTGTTAGGAGTTCATTCCACCAACTGGGCAGATTGAATGCGAGAGTTCGGGAAAGTGATTTCTTCCCTCTTAGGGATGGAACAACGAGGGCGCGTTCATTCCACAGAACGCAAGTTTCTGGAGGGCACATACATCTGCAGAAGTGAGAGCAGATAATGAGCAAAGCCAGAGGTCGCTTTGTAAGCAAACATCAGAGCTTTGAATTTGATGCGAGCAGCAACTGGCAGCCAGTGCAAACGGGTGAGTAGCGGAGTGACATGTGCTCTTTTGGGTTCATCAAAGACCACTCGTGCTGCTGCGTTCTGAAGCAGCTGAAGAGGTTTGATAGAATTAGCTGGAAGCCCGGCTAGTAGAGAGTTGCAATAGTCCAGTTTGGAGAGACAAGAGCTTGAACAATGAGTTGAGCTGTATGTTCAGATAGGAAGGGTCGGACCTTTCTGATGTTATAGAGTGCGAATCTGCAAGATCGAGCAGTTCTAGAAATGTGGTCAGAGAAGTTTAGTTGGTCATCAATCATTACTCCAAGGCTTTTTACCATTTGGATGCAGTAATGGTTGCCCCATCCATCTGGATTGAAAAGTTATGGTGTAAGAGTCGGGTTGGCAGAAACTTCAAGCATTTCCGTTTTCGCGAGGTTAAGCTGAAGATGATGATCTTTCATCCAGAGTGAAATGTCTGACAGGCAGGCTGAAATGCGAGGTGGAACCGAGGGATCATTAGGGTGAAAAGAGAGGTATAGCTGGGTATCATCAGCATAGCAGTGGTAGGAAAATCCATGTTTTTGTATGACCGGTTCCTAAAGATGTCGTGTAGCTGGAGAAGAGAAGTGGCCCAAGAACAGAGCCCTGAGGTACCCCAGTGTTTTAAAAGACTGAAACCTGCAACTTTGTTTTTTAAATGTAAAATTAACGTAAACGAAGAACAAAAAAACTATTTAAATTCAAAATAGAATTGTTTATTAGAATTTTTGTTTGACTTGTAACACAGATTTCTTCATGTAAACAACATACCCACAATAAACCATCAAGATCCTGGCTTAACAGCCAGATTTATTACAGAAATAAAACAGGCATGTAAATGCCCTTTGAATTTAAAACAATCAATGCCATTAAAGAAAAAATTGATTTCCATGTTGGATTCTAAGTGGGACTGCAAAAAAATGCCAGAATACAGGCAAATATGCAAATATGGAAATTGGAAAATTATAAGAATAATATAACGAATACAAACAATTGTACTCCTTGAAAAGTTGTATTGCTGTGAGTTGAGAACATTAATTATAAAGTAGAAACAATTTTGCTTCGTCCTCCTTTACATTCAGCCAGTTGCTAAGTCTATAGGGACTTTGGTCACGCTATCTCGAAACATTTAAACAACTTTGGTTGTCAGCGATGTTTATGTGTTTGTTCTTGTTGGACATACATGGACATCAGTAATGTAGTTATTTGCTTTAATAGACCAATAATATAATTAAGGTGTTTACGTGAAGTGCTTTCATGTAAGTGTTTCTGTAATTTTAGGTGACTTTAACTGCAGTTCGGCAGTTTTACATTCACTCATGAACATTTCACTCATTCCCTCATGACAAACAGAGGTATTAGACGCAAATAAGTAGTAAGAACTGGTGAGAGTGTTGGAATATAATAACACACGCCGAATGGAAAGAAACAAAACTTCCACAATTTTGCCCGTGTGTGTGTGCATGTGGTCCTTTACCACAGCTGTGTGTGTGGATCTTGTTGGAAAATATGGCAAAGTCCTACATGACAGTGTCACGAGTGGAGATCAAAGCAAGGAACAACAGAGATGAGGATACAGTGCAAGTAAAATAAGATTATATTTAAGCAAAACAGGGACAAACAGAAGTGGCTGGTACAAAAAGTGCAATCCAAAAACAGTCAAAAAAACTGGCATAAGGTCCAAAACTAAGTGGCAAACAGAATCAAACAATAAACAAGGTTAAAGTCACAAACAGGCTAAACAACAAGATGCTAGGACTTGTTGCACAGACTCCGTACTGAACTTGGTGTATGTGTGGTGTATAAATAGTCTGAATGATCAGTCCTCACACGTCTCAGCTGTTGTGGTGAGTCTCATTAGCCGTTGATGAACAGCTGGTGTTTAACATTGCCTGATAGGATTTGTAGTTCCTAAACATGACATTTGTAGTTCACCAGTGACCCTGCCAGGAAGGATCACTGGTGATCATGACAGACAGTAATAGTTTGATTGCGGTGTTTTACTTCAGTAATGCCACTAATATATGCATACTCCACATGTCTTAATTCCATTTCTGTTTAGTTCAGTTATGGACTTAGTCGGATTAACGTAATCAAAAAATCGCTGTTTGGAGCTTATGTGGCCTACAGTTCAAAGTTCATGTTTAACTGAATAAACAGTTAGTAAACACAAGTACATCTTATTGAGCATCATTTATTTTCATCACCAGTTATCATAGTAGAACAGTTTCTCAAGCAGTTTGTGATGTGCGTTTTGGAAACAGGAGATGAGCCCCTGGTCTAATGCGCTACCTGGCTTGAGAAGCCCGTTCTCAATGACTTAGTTTTAGTGATTATTTGGGGAGCACACATATTCTGAATGCCTTCGGCAGAATTCAAATAAGCCATTTAATCTAGATTAATTCCAAGATTACAGTGAGATTAATCTAGATTAAAAAAATCAATCCATGCCCACCTACACTTAAAATAGTCCAATAAATGCGGAGCAAACCATCACAAACAAAGGAGTAGAAATCAGCGAACGTACCACACTAAACATATCAAAATGTACATGTATTCAGAACTATTAATAAATTGTATTGAATCAAATTGTGGCTCTACTCATGCAAATAACATTATAAAGATTACAAATAGAGTTTACATACTACAAACAAGCATTTGATAGTACAACGAATTGCACACAGCGCAAACACATGCACCTTTCATAAAGCAAACCAACGTATATGACTGTACATTGCATGAACAAACAAACATTTGCAGCACAAACAAATGGCATGGAGGGCTCAAACACAATGCAAGTTTAGAGAAATCATGCTACACTAAACAACATCTTCTGCAATTTGACAACCATTAATGGATGATCCCAAAAAGTGACAAATCCTTCCTGTTTAGCTGTGTTTGTCAGAGATCTGAAGGTGTGAGTTTTTTATTATTAGTATTATTATTTATATGTTTAGCCCTAATAGTCTGTATTGTACATCCATGTGTCCACCAAGGTATATTTAGGTTGCACACTTCTAAATATGAATAGCTGTTCTTTCTGTGGTCTATTGAAAGTGACACTGCGGCTGATAGAATATCCACAGCAAATAATAGTAATAATAACTGATTTCGGGTGGCACGGTGGCTCAGTGATTAGCACTGTGGCCTCACAGCAAGAAGGTCCCTGGTTCGAGTCCCAGCTGTGCCAGTTGGCATTTCTGTGTGGAGTTTGCATGGTCTCCCATGCATGTTGGCGTGGGTTTCCTCCGGGTGCTCTGGTTTCCCCCACAGTCCAAACATGCGCTATACTGTAGGTCAGGGGTGTCCAAACTTGGTCCTGGAGGGCCGGTGTCCTGCACGTTTTAGCTCCAACTTGCTTCAACACACCTGCAAGAATGTTTCCAGAAAGCCTAGTAAGAGCTTGATTAGCTAGGCCAGCTGTGTCTGATTGGGGTTGGAACTAAACTTTGCAGGACACCGGCCCTCCAGGACCGAGTGTGGACATCCCTGAGGTAGGTGAATTGAATAAGCTAAATTGGCCGTAGTGAATGAGTGTGTGTGTGGGAATGAGTGTGTATGGGTGTTTTCCCAGTGACGTACTGTGGCCGGAAGGGCATTCGCTGCGTAAAACATATGATGGAATAGTAAGCGGTTCATTCTGCTGTGGTATCCCTGAATGAATGATTTCGTTGATCATTTCTCACCGATTGAAAATGTTGGCACAGTGTAGAACAATATGTGTAGACATAATACATGATAATAAGACTCTATATGGTCAAGGCCTGATTTATACTTGGCTAATGTGATAAAACAATGAGTAGAAGACGTTTTCACACTTTTACAGAAAAATATAGGTAAATCTGAAACATCTCACACATCAACGTACTTTTTAAAATGATTAGCCGTTAAGTCAACACGCCATTAAATCAACAGTTTCATTAAACCATGGCCACGAATTGAGAACGTTGTAATATTTAATACAATTAGAAAATGTATTCCCAATTCGTGGGAATAATTGATTAATAGTTAGCAGCTCTCATTTTACCTGTGTAAACTTCTCCACACTCAATATTATTAGATTTTCTTCTGGAAAAAAAAAATCGTGCATATCGTAACATAACTTTCCATAATTTTTGTCCGAGACCCTTGAAACTGGGGTAAATCGTGCGGGCTAATCGGGCATTTTTGCATAAACTTTGCACAGTATAAAACAATAACAGTACTAAATAAACACCTTCTTTTACAGTTTAAAATAAAACCTAAAAGAAAATCGGTACTCACATTATTCTTGCCATCCATGTCGTTCATCTTATTAGAGCGTCTATGATCTAATCCGGCAGGTGGCGATGTCACAAAAAACTAGGGTCCTAAAGATGCGGTCCTAAACGTACGGTCCTGAAAGTGCAGCCACTCCAGTTGTGCAGGATCACCCTTCTCTCTGTGTTGCAAACACAGAGCGGGGTCATGGCCCCGCCCCCTTGTTACGTTGGGCGGGAAGCCGAAACTAGTCTACATGTGAAGCAACACACCCCTAAATCAGCAAACTGTGGACACGCCCCCAACATGACACCTTTTATAAAAAATAAAAGCCATTATAATAAAATAAACCATTATAATAAAAAATCTGAATTGGGTTTTAAACTAAACCTAAACTGGCACACTCAGAAGAGCCATAATATTAATATTAAATCATAAAAAAGGTCAACTATGTGCCCTTTAAATCATTAAATTGTATATACCTATGCAGAAAATGATCATACATATTTACAGCATGCATATTATATTATTAAAAGAGTGTTTTACTTTGACATCAAAAAAACAAAAATCTATTGGACTGCCCTGTAATCAATTTTTGATGTGTTTTTGATGCTAATGTTGGACGTCTAAATTGATATCATTTTGACATCGATGTAGTTTTCATGCATTGAAAGGGATACAACATCCAATGTAAAATTCAAATTGAAGCTTTTAGATTAATAAAGCCTAAATTATAATACCTTTTGGGTTGTTATTTTGGTGGTCAAGGCCATAAATGTGTGGATGTCAAATAGATGTCAAAGTTTTGACGTCAAAGCAATTTGCATTTTTCACTTGTTTTTTGATGTCGTTTTGATAAAAATTCGATAGTTTACATGCATTGGAGGTGATGCAAAGTCCAATCTAAATTTGTAATTAAAGCTTTCAGATAAATAAAACATATATTATGATATATTTGTGTAATTATTTTGGTGGTCATAATGCCATCAAGGTGTAGATGTCAAATAGATGTCAAAGTTTTGACGTCAAAGCAATTCGCATTTTTGACTTGATTTTTTTTTAAGTTTTGATAAAGATTCGGTAGTTAACATGCATTGGAAGGGATACAAAATCCAATGTAAAATTTCAGCTTTCAGATCAATAAAACATATATTATAATACTTTTGTGTTGTTATTTGGTGGTCAAAAGGCCATCAATTTGTGGGTCAAATATATGTCAAAGTTTGACATCTAAGCAACTGCATTTTTGACTTGTTTTTTATGTCGTTTTAATAAAGATTCAATAGTTTACATGCATTGGAAGAGAAACAAAATCCAATGTAAAATTGGAATTGCAGCTTTCAGATCAATAAAAACTTTATTATAATATTTTGTGTTGTTATTTTGGTGGTCAAAGGGGCATCAATGTGTAGATGTCAAGTAGAGGTCGTTTTGACGTTGTTTTGATAAGATTTGATAGTTTACATGCACTGGAAGGGATACAAAATCCAATTTATATTTAAAATTAAAGCTTTCAGATTAATAAAACTTATATTATAATACGTTTTGTATCATATTGCTGGTCAAGGCCATAAATGTGTGGATGTCAAATAGATGTCAAAGTTTTGACGTCAAGCAATTTGCATTTTTAACTTGTTTTTTTTATGTTGTTTTGATTAAGATTCGATAGTTTACATGCATTGGAGGTGATGCAAAGTCCAATGTAAATTTGTAATTGAAGCTTTCAGATAAATAAAATATATATTATGATATATTTGTGTAATTATTTTGGTGGTCATAATGCCATCAAGGTGTGGATGTCAAATAGATGTCAAAGTTTTGACGTCAAAGCAATTAGAATTTTTGACTTGATTTTTATTTAGTTTTGATAAAGATTCGGTAGTTAACATGCATTGGAAGGGATACAAAATCCAATGTAAAATTTCAGCTTTCAGATCAATAAAACATATATTAGAATACTTTTGTGTTGTTATTTTGGTGGTCAAAAGGCCATCAATTTGTGGGTCAAATATATGTCAAAGTTTTGACATCTAAGCAACTGCATTTTGACTTGTTTTTTATGTCATTTTGATTAAGATTCAATAGTTTACATGCATTGGAAGAGAAACAAAATCCAATGTAAAATTGGAATTGCAGCTTTCAGATCAATAAAAACTTTATTATAATTTTTGTGTTGTTATTTTGGTGGTCAAAGAGGCATCAATGTGTAGATGTCAAGTAGAGGTCGTTTTGACGTTGTTTTAATAAAGATTTGAAAGTTTACATGCACTGGAAGGGATACAAAATCAAATTTATATTTAAAATTGAAGCTTTCAGATTAATAAAACTTATATTATAATACGTTTTGTATCATATTGCTGGTCAAGGCCATAAATGTGTGGATGTCAAATAGATGTCAGTTTTGACGTCAAAGCAATTTGCATTTTTGACTTGTTTTTTTTATGTTGTTTTGATAAAAATTTGAGTTTACATGCACTGGAAGGGATACAAAGTCCATTTTAAATGTGAAATTGAATCTTTTAGATAAATAAAACATATATTATAATACTTTTTGTGTTGTTATTTTGGTGGTTATAATGCCATCGATGTGTCAAATAGATGTCAAATGATGTCAAATAGATGTCAAAGTTTGACGTTAAAGCAATTTGCATGTTTTTTTATGTCGTTTTGTTAAAGGTGTTTGCTGTATTCCACATCACTGTTGCATCCCATTACTGTGGTAATCAGTGATTTTGGTGGGGCTTTAGCCAAAATATTGCTTTAATCTGAATGATGGGTTGTGCACTACTTTGCAGCTCCCTATCTCCACCCACTGCAGTTAGTGATTGAGACGTTCCCAAGATTTAGACAACAGAGGAAAAAGCCTGATCCAGAGCGGGTGTCATGTTGGCTCTCCAGCAGTCAGATTGAGGCGGTGAGATTGGGGAGAGCGGCCTACACATTAATTAACTGGGCTGGCCGGTCTAATGCTGTCCGTCGCACAAACCCTGCCAATCTGGCTCATTTGCTTCATTAGATTCCAAAAATAAATCCCCACTCTCGCTCCCATCAAAATAAGCCATTTTGCGTTGATTACCGCAGAGCTGATTGTGCTCTGTGTGAACACAGCCTGTTCACCGTTGGTTTGTTTCTGATGCTGAGTCTTGGTATGCTTTTAAAAAGAAGAATAAAAATGGTTTAAAGGCACGGTATCTACAGTATCACAGTAATTTTTGGCAGTAAAAAAAATTGGATTTACTACATTTTATTAGAGTAAACCTACTGAAAAAAACAGCTTAAACCAGCCTAGGCTGGTTGGCTGGTTTTAGCTGGTTGACCAGCCTGGTTTTAGAGGGGTTTTGGCCACTTCAGGCTGGTATCCAGCCATTTCCAGCCTGGTCTTAGCTGGTCAGGCTGGAAAATGACCAGCTAAAACCAGCTTGACCAACTTGCCAGGCTGGAAGCCCAGCCAAAACCAGCTATGTCCAGCTTAAACCAGGCTGGTCAAGCTGGTTTTAGCTGGTCATTTTCCAGCCTGACCAGCAAAGACCAGGCTGGAAATGGCTGGAAACCAGCCTGAAAGTGGCCAAAACCCCTCTAAAACCAGGCTGGTCAACCAGCTAAAACCAGCCAACCAGCCTAGGCTGGTTTAAGCTGGATTTTTCAGCAGGGAAATGATTGCAAACTTCTATGGGCTGAATTTAGACAAACAGATGAAATTTAGTAAAGTTCAACTTAATTTGTTTTAAAATTTAACCCATATCAATTGTTTGTAACCATTTACCTTTACAAAATGTAATAAATCCGATGAATCATTTCTTTCAGTGTGGAAATAGATGGCGTAGACCATACCTGTCAACATTGGGATGTGAAAATAAGGAAATAAGGGATTGCACCATAATAAGAGATACCCCCCCTCAATAATCCCCAATTTACTTTCATGGAAATAAGGTCAGTAATATGTTTACTATTTATTATTATTTACAAAGAAAAAATAAATAGTACACATTAGCAGCAAATAAATTAAAAAGTTCAGCTTATTAAAATGAATAGCTATTATAAAGAAATAGAATCAAGTTATCAAATCTCAATAATCTTTTCTTCGCTGTATAACTTACACATTCTGATTAAAGAGCACGAATGAATGATTTTTCGTTTGATTACATTAAATAACAGAGGTGTCACTTTAAAAATGCACACAGCTAACGTTATAATGAAAGCATTCGATTGCTTTCCTAACTTTTTATGCTCATTTAGGACAAAAAAAAAACCCCACCAAGATCGACTCTTTAAATAGTATTATTATTAATTATGTGTATATGTCTGTTCAAACCAAACATGCACCCAAAACCCAGACTTTCAACACAATCTCACGGCAATTCGTAACTTATTGATTTAGTGGCTAATTCGTACAAATTCGTACGATCTAATTCGTACAATTTAGTACGATTTGCTCATCCGCCAATGACGGTTGGGTTTAGGGGTGAGGTTAGGTGCACGCCTCCTTTTTAAAAAATCGTACCATTTGGTACGACTGAACTCGTACGAATTCGTACGAATTAGCCACTAAACTGTCAAAAACGTAAAATACTTACGTTTTCTCTTGAGATCAGGCTAAGGCTTTTGCTCCGCCTCAAATCGCATGTACAAAATCCGTTTGGGAAACAGTGTCTTTTATCAATATGGATAGCGTCAGCTGACAGTCACGCACCGCTATATGACTGTTTTGGGATTGCATAGGATGGGCAATGGCACCTGTAATGAAAAGGTAAGGAAATCCCACCATGTTTACATGTATTTCAAAGTGTTTTCATGTCGAAATAAAGCGAAAGCACAGAACAGACTCACATTTAAGAGCAAGGGGTGGCTCCTGGTGGTTCAGCGGTATGGGTTGCCTATAGGGAGGATCGGCTCTTCAATGTTTACCATTTAGAGAAAGACTGAAAATATGGGAGAAATACAGGAAAATACCTTTATGGATGATAGCAATAGAACTGTAAAATACGGTAAAAAATTTAAGCACACATTGTAATTTCTGTTTCATTCATACTGAACACTAGAGGGTGCCCTCACGCAGAAATAACACTTATAGATTACATCGAAGACATCTACTATCGTGATCATGCGTGTTGAGAAGAAACAGCACTGTTTTGACAGATTAAATACATTTAGTCTTCAGTTATAATGCTGATCTGTGCAGTCTGGTAAAACCTACAACATATTAAAGCCTCTTTCTATTTAATTTTTTTTATTGTAATGTTCAACATAATACAAAAATATACAGAACGGGTGTAAATCCTATAACAACAAAAATAGACAAAGAACAAAAACAAAAAAGAAACAAAAGATTATGCCAGGGGTTATATAAATTACAATAATCCTTTAAATCTATTTTAAAGCAAGCTCACGGTGATGTATAAAAGGTCACATAAAATACTGTCCGCTGGGTATTATAGAAAAAAGATAATATTGTGAGATTCACATAGGGTTATTGATTTTAAAGCTTTAAAATTGCTGGAGGTAGAGGATTGTATTCAAATAATATTACAAATCTTTACAAAAAATAAGAAAAAGAGGGGCTTTACGGATAAAAATTTGCATTGTATAAAAAATTTTGCTAGTAAAATTAATAGATTTATTATAAAATATTTATGTTTTAGTTTATCTACATGATAAAACCAAATAAAACATCATTGAATGACAAAGAAAATGATCTAAAAGAGAGACACATATAAATAAACTGAATTTTTTCCAAAAAAAAATCTTAACATGGGCACATTCCCAAAAAAGATGATCAACAGATTCATCTATTGTTCCACAAAAGCAGGGGTCCCAAACTTGTTCCTGGAGGGCTGGTGTCCTAAAGGTTTTAGCTCCAACTCTAATCAAACACACCTGAACAGCTAATCAGGTCCTTACTAGGTATACTTGAAACACCCAGGCAGGTGTGTTGAGGCAAGTTTGGAGCTAAACCTTGGAAGGACACCGGCCCTCCAGGACCGAGATTGGTGACCCTGCACAAAAGGAACAAAGGGGATCCTTCTCAGGAAGCATTTTTATATAAAACATTCACTGGATATCTCATTTTTCTATATAATCAAATCTAAAATCGAGGTGTGTGACTGTTCTTGGCATATTAATCCTTTGGATTTGATCATTTTTCAAAACATTTGGGATAATGTAAGTACATCTAGTCCGTAAAATACAACGCCTTTCCTGTAGCTTTTGGATATTTTAATAAAAAATCTTACACTTACATGCTGTGTCTTCAACAAAGATGCCTCTAAAAATGTTCAAACGTCTTTAAGTAAATAATCTGAGATCTCTATAATGATGTCACGACTGCAACTCTGCAAGTTCATGTAATCTTGCATCTGGGTTGCATTTATGTTAAGTTTAACAATGCGTGGCAGACAGCATATGAGGATTCAATTTAGCTCTTCAAACACACAGATCATGAGAAGTCAAGTTTTGCTTCATCTTTCAGGAGTTTGTGTTAGTGTGTGTATCTGTATATATATATATATTATATATTATTGTTATATATTATATGTATATATAACATTCAGAACTTAAAAATCAAAATTCCTCTGATGAATCCCAGCATTAGAATGCAGGGAATCAAGTTGGTTTTGAAGCAGGTTGTTATGTTTGAGCAGCACTTTATAATGCATGTTAACAGCCTTAGATGTTTTAAAGCATGAAAAGCAGCAGCCTTTTAAATGCATAGTTCACCCAAAACTAAAACTGTACTCACTATTACTCATTCTCATGTAGTTCTACCAGAAAGACCAGGGAGATAATTATGATACTGAATAACATTTTTGATGAGTATTATTTGACAAAGTTATCATGAAACAGGATTTCTTTGGCAGAGGCCTTGTCCATAGCTTGGTTTTGGAAGCTTTAGATCCAGCTACGTCTGTCAAAGATGAAGGCAGTGGCAGAGCATTCTCCCCCTGGACAAGGCCAACCTGGTGGTGGTGGGAGGATGGTGGGTGAACGTCTGCGTCGGTGCCTGCAAATGAATGAAATGAATGGACAGCTTATATATTCCTTGTCTCTTGGCTATTGGTTGGAACTGAATGGGATGAGTGACGTGGCATTAGGTATTCCTTGTGTCTCGTGGCTATTGGTTGGAACTGATTGTGATGAGTGACGTGACATTTAGGTCTTCCTGGTAGAACCACCGCTACAAGCTACCTTTCCAAAGCTTTTTGAATTTTTTTTAACACAAAAGAAGATATTTTAGAAGAATTCTGGTAACCAGTAACAATGACTTCCATGTTTGTTTTTCCTCTGTGGAAGTCAATGGTTACTGGTTTCCAACATTCTTCGAAATATCTTCTTTTGTGTTACCAATTTCCAAAATTTTTTCCAACTATCCTCTGAAGAAGAAAAAATTAAGTCAAAAAGGTTTATGACAAATGATTTTCAATTTGGGGTAACTATTTTAACCCTTTAAGGTGGAAAAAGGTGTAACACTGACAGTAATTGAACATTAAGTGATAATTGAATGCATGAAATGCTTGCATTAAAATGGTCTGCAATTATACACTACCTGACAAAAGTCTTGTCGCCTATCTAAGTTTTAGGGTCAACAAATAATAGCTTGACTTCTAGTTGATCATTTGGTATAAGAAGTGGCTTATATGAAAGGCAAAGGCCTCTAGATTTCGCTTATTTTACCACAATATAATATGATCATGCCTTAATTTTGAATGATTTAATTAGGACAGTAAGGTCTGACTTTGCTTAGACAAAAGTCTTGTCACTGTAATAATGTCCAGTATAGAATATAAAGTCATGGTGCAGTGGAACAGAATAAATATTGTGTCTGACTCCATCATGAGCTTGGAGGACTGCATCCATACATCTCTGCAATGACTCAAATCACTGATTAATAAAGTCATCTGGAATGGCAAAGAAAGCGTTCTTGCAGGACTCCAGAGTTCATCAAGATTCTTTGGATTCATCTTCATTGAATCCTCCTTCATCTTACCCCAGACATACTTAATAATGTTCATGTCTGGTGACTGGGCTGACCAATTCTGGAGCACCTTGACCTTCTTTGCTTTCAGGAACTTTGATGTGGAGGCTGAAGTATGAGAATGAGTGCTATCCTGCTGAAGAATTTGCCCTCTCCTGTGGTTTGTAATGTAATGAGCAGCACAAATGTCTTGATTACCTCAGGCTGTTGATGTCGCCATCCACTGTGCAGATCTCTCGCACGCCCCATAATGAATGTAAACCCAAACCAGGATTTTTCCTTCACCAAACTTGACTGATTTCTGTGTGAATCTTGAGTCCATATGGGTTCCAGTTGGTCTTCTGCAGTATTTGTGATGATTGGGATGCAGTTCAACAGATGATTGATCAGAGAAATCAACCCTCTGCCACATTTCCGAATGATGAACTAGAATTCAAGTTATTATTTGTCGCTCTTACAACTGGGAGCCACGACAAGACTTTTGTCAGTTAGTGTAATATTGTATACAATACACACAGTAGTATATTTGCAGATTTAAATTTTTATTCATTTTAATGCAAATATAATATTCTATTAATATTCATATTTCAATTGTGGGCGAATGTGTATCTATATATATTTGCAATGCAATTCTGTTTCTTCCCTAAATATATATTTCATGTTTATTATATATTTGAATTTGAATAAAAATGAGTTTTTTCATAAATAACCACTCTTACATTTTGTTTTCCCTCTGGACACTTAGGGCAGTTGCTGAGGTCTCCTATAAAGTAAATTGCACAGTTGAAGACACTTAAATATAGTGTGTTATGAATGAAATAATGCAGATAATTTCTAGTTGAGTTAATGGAAGACTGTGGTGATTTTTGCACTCCAGAGTGCCAATTTTAGGCCGAAGGGGGCATCAAATTACAGCCCTCTGATATGCATGTATTATGTAGAAGGAAATGTAGAAAAATCCAACTCTTTCTGTTTGATTAGACCAATGAGAGCTTTGTAACCTGATTACAGAGCTGTGTTCTGTCTGTTAATCATGTCGACGTGTTCACAGAAATACAGCTGTGTTTTCAAATAATAATGAGCGAAAACCGTAGCAATGTACAACAGCATTCAGCATGTGTTACTAGTACCACAAATTATAAAGTTAATAGTTTTTACAAATAATAACAACATATGTGTGTGTGAACATGGGAAAAATGTTCAGTTCATTGAATAAATGATGTTTGGCATTATTTTTTCAAAATGTACATTATGGGGAAATAATTTATTATAATAATAGTGTTTTTCATCAATACTGTTTGATTTCTTGTGTCAATTTAACCAGTTTGTTACTCAAGCTCAAATAATAACCATTAATACGACCCGAAAATGATTTCAGCTTGTCATGGACATTTCCTCATTTTCATTTAATGTCAAACGTTCACTTGTTTTCCTAAAGCTTATTCCTTAATTTATCAGGGGTCGCCACAGTGGAATGAAATGCCAACTGTTCCAGCATACTGTATGTTTTACATAGCTGATGCCTATCCAGCTGCAATCCATTACTGCGAAACACCCATACACACTCTCACATTCACACTCATACACTACGACAAATTTAGTTCATCAATTGCCCTATGGCGCATGTGTTTAGACGGTGGGGGAAACTGGAGCACCTAGAGCAAACCCACACCAACACGGGGAGACCATGCAAACTCCAGAGCCACCTTGATTGCAAACACACCCAGCTAAAGGTGTTGAGGACTAATCTGATGGACTATAAACACAGCACACACAAATACATCATTGCTGAGTCTTGTTTCTGTTTAGAGCATCACGTAAGCGTTATCCTTGTCTTGTCTTGCCATGCCTTGCATTCCTATGTTTTTGACCTTTGTTTTGTTTATCCTTCCTGTTGTTTGCTGCCTGGCCTAAACATTTGAAAGTATTGGGCAGAACGAGGCTTCATGAATCACTGAAACGAAGCAAATGTGTCGAAGCTTCGAAACGTTTCGAAACTCGTCTCTACAGTGACACCTAGTGATTATTTTTATTTATTGCTCTGGAACAGCTTTAGCAAAGAAACAGTTAAGCAACATAAGGAATTATATATAATCAAATATATGCTGTAACAGTTGAAGTTTCAAGTGATTTAATGGAGCAGCGAGAGTTCCTGACTAGCATGCAGAGCTAATGGGTTTGAATCCAGGGCGATGCAGCAATAGATGTTAGTTTTTAAATGCTCTGTTCTTGTAACGTGTTTTGTTTTAACATTGCCCTGATATCCAAATGAAACACTTTGTGAATAAATATATCTTGCTTTGGTCAAAAAAAGTACATTATTAAAATACATTAAGTCTTAATTTGGAGTATTTGTACAAGTCGGGATTCAAACTCTGGACATTTGCAGCATAGTTACTCTGTGCACTGTCCACTAAGCTACATGAGATTGAGGGTTTTTTTAGACCTTGTCAGCCAAACGCAGATTCGCCAGTTCTTGAAACGCTTGTCCAATAATTTTAATCACTTTAGTGACCTGGTGTTTCAAATCACCTTAGTCACATGACCTGGGTGTTTCCGATCATGCTTTGGAGCAGTGTTTCGAAACACTTGCGCTTTGGGATCTCGACACTGTTGAAATATCAGTTTCACATCAGCCATCCCTACCATTTATCTGCTTTTGACTACACTTTTGTATTTTCCTGTTTGCCCCTGTTTGACCGCTGCCTGCCTGACTATTCTCTTAAATAAACTGCACGTGGATCTTCACCTCTGTTGTCCCAGACCCTTAGGTGACAAAATGATACTAAACTATTGCTGTTTAACTTAATTAGCCCTTATGCTCTGTTAGGGAAGTTTTCATCCACTCAGTCCTGATCAAAAACTACTAAATTTTTCAGAAAATTTCTGGATTTTTTTAAATATACATATATATATATATATATATATATATATATATATATATATATATATAATTATTTTTTAGGGGTTTTCACCTTTATTTTGACAGTAGAGAGATTTGACAGGAAAGTGTGGGGAGCAGAGAGAGGGAAGGATCAGCATAGGACCTCAAGGCAGGAATCAAACCAGGGTCACCACAAACACCAGAGTGCATGTGTCGGTGCACTTTCCACTACGCTATAGGTACCGACTAAATTTCTGTATTTTAACACTTGAATTGCCAAATTTGTAAATGATGTCACTGATTTGGTGAAAAAACACATAAAATTTTTGGACCAAATTTTTTTTTTTACCTTTTATCAAAGTCTTGGACATGTAAAACAACATTGCCTTTGATGCATTGTTTTTGATTATTTTAAATCTCCCTAATTTACTGTTGGTGGCTGTTTTTGCCTCATTGACTTCCATTATAACCACATTTTTTGATTGCAAACCATGACAGCATATAATCATGCATTTTTGATTGTTGCTGGTTTTCCCTGTTGGGAAATTTGTCATTTTTTACTGCTGTTCATGAGCCGGCACCATTAACCCTTTAGCAAAAAAGCTTAGTTTCTGGTTTTATATGAAATAACATCAAATTAAAGTGAGTGTCTGTGATTGTGTGAGCGCACTTATATTAATGTGTTTGAGAAAATCAAAATATGCATCTCAGCTCTCAGAACTACATGGAGTAAACAAAAACAAAGCCTGTGTGTTTATGCACCATCAAATGTGGTTATAATGGAAGTCAAAAAACAGCCACCAATAGTAAATAAGGCAGAAAAAATGAAAATCTAACAATGCATCAAAGGCAAATGTTGTTACTAATCGTTCACATGTCAAAGACTGATAAAAGGTTCAAAAAAATTCAGTCCACAATTACTTATTTATTCAAAATTCATCATTTTTGTGTGTTTTTTTTCACCAAATCAGCGACATCATTATGAATTTGGCAATTAAAGAGTTAAAATCCTGTAATTTATTAAACAATTTTGTGCTTTTGATCAGGACTGAAGTTGATTAACAAATTTATCAAAAAAAAAGTGAAATAATCCAAAATATATATGTATCTGATGCATTTTTACAGCATTTAATTAAGTGGATGTTTTAACATAACAAAAGGGAGTACATTTGAACAGCGCACACGAGTTATATTATATTAGTTTTGTTTTTTATTATTAAAGAAAAAGCAGTTAACAATAGAGTTGAGAAGAAAATAAGTATCAAGACTTACAAATATAAGGGATAATGAACTGGAAAGGAACATCTGAGACAAAAATATATAAGAATAAAGCCCATTAAAACAAAGAAAACAAATTCCATAACAACTATACAACTATATGTATTTTAATAACACATGTCTGTAATACAATATTAAGATATTTTCAGATCTGTTTATTTGGCTTCAGAGACCTCGGAATATAATGCTGCATTAGATATAAACTGATAAGCAATAGAGAAGTACATACTTTTTTTATTTACTTCATTCAGAACTGCACTTTTTTTATCTTCCGTTAACGCCACATCTCTTCAGAATAGCCTGAAAGACCTCAAGTGTCTTTCTGCTCAGGCAAATGTCGGCCATCTTGACACGGCCATGTCTCAAGTATACCTGCTCAAAGAGTAATGCTGTGTTTTGTCCTGGAGCCTGAGCTTGTGTTTTGTCTGCGTCCGGGTCTCAAAGTGCCGCTGCAAAGGGAACTATGGGAATGTCTGTCTGAGAGGACACTGTAAACATGAGAGGCCTTTAGAAAGATGAGATGCATTGTTTTTGCCTGGAGATGAAAGCGCTGCTTTAGACAGGAAGGACACGCAACGCCTTGAGACCACGGCTTGGCAGACGGAATGAAATAAAGTAAGTTTGCCCTTTGTTTTTTGGGAGTGTAAAGCAGTCACTTTGGAGTGTGTTTTGCTTTGACCTTGACACTTTAGCTAACGTGTGGATGTAAAATTGTATAAAAGATGCGTTTGTCAATTGAGTATATGGTGAATTATGTAGTCATGTTTTATCTGAGTAAACTATTGGGACATTCATAATAGCTGTTTCAATGCTTTTATGTTCTCTTTTATTTCCCATGTCAAAAAGGCTTTACATATTAACATATTTATATGGATTTATGCATCTGCACAATTCAGTAATAAGCTAGAATAAGGACACATGCAATATGTGAAACATCTGAATTAAACTTTGACTTATTTGAATTTAGTAAAATTAGATTTTCCCCCCTATATGCTATATATTTAATTAATCTATATCAGTGCTAGAGATGCAACGCCTTGAGATTCAAGACTTGGCAGAATGGAATGAAATAAAGTAAGTTTGCCCTTTGTTTTTGGGACTGTAAAACAGTCACTTTGGAGTGTGGCTATAGTGTGTATCACCACTTGGCACTGTAGCGATCGTGTGGATGCAAAGTTGCATTTGTCAATTGAGAATATGGTGAATTAGTTGTGCTTTATCTTTTGTGGCATTCATAATAGATGATTCAATGCTTTATGATCTCTTTCATTTCTTATCCCCAATCGGCATTCGATAGTAAATAGTTTATGTAAATTTATGCATTTGTGTATAAGTGCGTACCTATACAGTTTTTTTTTTGTATGCTCTATTTTTCCTCATTTTTTCTTTATACCTCTGTTCTTGATGGTTTCTGTTTATGTTTGTCAAATGTAAAAATGTTAAAATAATCATAATATATCAATAATATAATATAAAAATATAAAGAAATTATATATATATATATATATATATATATCTCTGCACAATTTAGTGTTAAACTAGAATAATGACAAATGCAGTATGTGAAAGATATGTATCTGAATTATTCTTTGATTCTATGAGTTTAGTATAAAAAATGTAGTTTTTCCCTATATGCATGTTTAAATTAAATTGTTATCGTCAACCAATGCTGCATTTATTAGTGTGAAATATTACTTGTGGAATTCATTTATCAATTTGAAAACAAAATATTTTGTAGTTATGTAATTTGTTTGTTACCCCCTCCCCCCATTTATATATTGTAAGTTGCGTAGCACACAGCTTGTTTTGTTTTTTTTTTCTCTAATTTTTTTCCCCTTTTTCCTTTCTATATCTGTTCTTGATGGTTTTGCTGGTTTAAACCACGGCTCGCCAAGTTGGCATTTCTGTGTGGAGTTTGCCATGTTCTCCCAATGTGTTGGCATGGATTTCCTCTAGGTGCTCTGGTTTATAACCGCTATAGGTGAATTTGAATAAACTAAATGGGTATGTGTGTGTGTTTGTGTCTAGTATATATGATATATATATGATATATATATATATTATATATATTTATATATATATTAGTTATATATAATATATATCTATATATATATATTAATATTATTATTATATATATTATATAATATATATATATTTCATTCATTCATGTCGTTCGTCATTTCTTTTCGGGCTTAGTCCCTTTATTAATTCTTGGGTTGCCACAGCGAAATGAATATCTATATATATATAGATTTTATAATATATATATATATTATATATATATATATATATATATATATATTAGATATATTTTATATATATATATATATATTATATATATATATATAATATATATTAAATAAATAATCTCATTCAATTAACCACTGTTGCATTTAATCAGTGTGAATTAGACTTGTGGGAATTCAAATTATCAATTGATATTTTATTTAATTTCTTACAAAATATTTTATGTAAACTATACATCTTCTCATTAAATGCTAATCAAGAATAATGACCGATGCAATATGTGAAACATCTGAAGTATAATTTCATTCTTTGAATTTAGTAAAATTAGATGTTTTGCGCCTTATACATTCCGAATATTAAATTAATCTTATCATCAACCAATACTTTTTTACAATGATTTATTAGTGTGAAATATAACTTGTGTAATTCAATTATCAATGTTAAAAACTGCTTCATATTGTGTAGTATCCTTTGAGTTTTTACTTCAAATAGAAATCAATTATGTCTCAAATGCATAAGAGCATAAATGCATAATGACTTCTTATTAAAAAATCTTACAGTTTACAAAATGTATGACCACAGTTTTTATTTTTAACTTAAACATAAGAGACGTCATACAGTCCACATAAAAAATACCATAGAATAGTGTACCATATAAAGTGCAGTGTAGTCAAGTATAGTGTACAAAAGTGTATTATACCATAGTATATTCAAACTATAGTATAGTAAAGTGTATTATACTGTATATATTATATACTATTTGTATATGAATGTTACAACATACTTCAGTATTAACTATAATGTATAGTAGAATAATGTAGTAGTTAGATAGTTTGCTAAAGTAAACTGTGGTGTAACGCAATAATAGAATTAGCACAATTGATTAGTCAAGTAATTTACTGTAGTATGAAGCAAAAACACTATGATATTTACTATAAATAACTATCGAATTGTTGCACGTGGGGTAGGTCATGATACTTGAGATGCACATCTAATTAATTCAGTTGTTACATTATAACTGTGAGTTACAGTAATTAAATGATAAACAACACCAGCAGCGACGCTGAATTTAGATTGCGTATTTTGATGGATTTGCTGCTGCCAAAATTGCAAGAACATGGAAATAAACATCTGTTTTAAGTAAAACATTGCCTGCTTCCTGTGGGGAGAAAAAGGTGTTCATTGTTTCCGTCAAATAGTGTTAGCTTCTAAAATCTGTAAGCGTAATTATACGTAAAGAATTTATTTTTAGCACATATGTTGAGATTCCAGATGGTGTTTGTTTGATGATGGAGCGTTGCTTCATAGGGACAGAAAACTGACAGTTTTTATCTGCCAAATCAAGATGTTTTATTAACACACTCCATCACAGAAGCTTCATATGGTGTGTATTTTATTCTACATGGCGTGAGGTGTGAGCTCATTCAATCGAGCTGAAGGATTTCTCTTCATTTGTTAACTCTTCATTCCATCTCCTGCAGTCTGAGGGCTCAAAGCCATTGTTAAACACTGACCGCAACCCCAATTATCCTGAAGGCAGACCTCCGTCACCAGGCTGTTGCCAGCTTTAATTCGAGTTCACAGCATTGTTTCCGTAACAGCATCAGGCGGCCAGACTGAGATATTGATGGCAGATTATAAAGAAGGTGGCACTCAATTAATTTCTTGAAATGCCACCATTTCCTCTGCTGTGCAGTGACTGAGGCACTGGTTTCTGATTGGTCAGCATGAGTGTTGCTGTTAGGTCTGAGAGTCAGTTGCTATTTTTCCATGTACAGAATCATTAGCTCTCCTGTATATTCTCCTCAATTTCTGTTTAACTGAGAGAAGATTTTTCCCATCACATTTCTAAACATAATAGTTTTAATAGAGTTATTTTGTCTTTGTCATGATGACAGCGCATAATATTTGGCTAGATATTTTTCAAGGTACTAGTAATCAGCTTACAATTACATTTAAAGGCTTCACTAAGGTTAATTAGGTTAATTTAGGGTAATTAGGCAGTATTATTTAGCCTGAAAATGGTTTTAAGATAATTTAAACTGCTTTTATTTTAGCCAAAATAAAACAAAAAGGACTTTCTCCAGAAGAAAAAATATTATAGGAAATACTGTGAAAAATGCCTTGCTCTGTTAAACATCATTTGGGAAAGAAATCACAAAATGGGGGATAGCTTTTGACTTCACCTGTGCATATTGTTTTGTGTACATTTTGAGGCACTGCATAGAAAAAATAGTGCAAACTTCAAGATCATATCCTAAAAGTGTGGGATGAAAACTAGCTGAAACTAGCTTTGCAAGGTTTGATAAGGCCATACAGATTTCCATAGCATCAGGCATCTGATTTCCAGAACATCAGGCATCTGAATGAAAGAATAGCCATGGCAGTGTTTGCTATTGAACACAACAGTCATTATCAGTTTTAAAAGTCATTTCATTCCCTACATACAGAATAGTTAACAATAACAGTAACTTTAAACTCTTTAACCAGACAATGCTGTGCATTAAAAAATGATGTTTGCTGTTTGTTCAATTACTTATTTAAAATGTGCTGAAACAACACGATTCTTGTTTTTTTGGGGAGACAACTTAATTGTTTTATGTTCAATCCACTTGCATTTGTTAAAGTAAACTTAATCGATTTGTGTTGGGACAACATGAATAATTGTGTGGAACCCAGCATTTTTTACATGTAGTATTCATGTTCACAGAAATGACCCTAATAAAAAAGTTTTGACCATATTGGAAGGGTCATGAATATTTATGAGCTTCTGCTCTGTAGATCTAGATCCGACACACGCAGACTGCTTTCATCATGGGTGATTTATGAGGCCATTTTTTTCTTGGGGACTGGTAACACTGGTATCACTGGTATTGCTATACTTGTGGGACATTTGGTCCTTAAGCAATTTTTTTGATTGTGTACAGAACAATGACTTGTCTAATTACTCAAACTTGCCTAATTAGCCAATCTCAGTCATAGAGGTCTGGTGTCTTGGCGATTTTAGTGATAGTAATGATTAAGTTGGCTTAATTCCTTCATGTTGTCCCAACACAAATGGATTGTGTGGAAGCATTTTTTACTGATCTAAAAATCTACTGCTTGTTCAAATTACTTATTTAAAACAAGTTGAAAACACACATTGCTTAAGGGTTTTTGGGGACAACTTAATTTTTTATTTTCAATCCACTTAAATTTGTAAAAATGATTACGTTGGCTTAATTGAATTGTGTTGGGACAACATGAAGGAATTGTGTGGAACCCATCATTTTTTACAGTTTATGTTTTACCAGATATTCCTAAATCTGAATAAAAAAAAGTTGGATGTAAACAAAGTGTTTGGAAACATACATGTGCGATTTGCAACAGGCTTGAAACGAAGTATTTTTTTTAAATCTCTTGCATGCACTATAAACTGTATTTATTAAACCACATCTGAGTGGGCAAGCAGGCAGAAGCTGTAGTAGCACATAAATATCTATTTATAAGAGGCTAATATAGGCCACTGAGTGACATGAAGATCAGAGTATGAATTCATGAATTATTAAAACCAACATCTCATCTGTAAAACACAAGGGATTGTCTTTACCTCTGCCTCGACAATGTCTTTATGGTCAGGGACAGATTCTCCTGGATCTTTTGACAGTCATCTGAACTATTCATTTTGCACATTGTGGGAATTGTACTGTTGCTAACACGCTCGATAAAACCTACCCTTGCAGTCTGAAGCGTTCAGGTTTTGTTTTTTCTTTTTTAAATAAACTATCTCCAAGCTAAGCAGATCTGAAAGACAAAATGAATCAGTTATTTTCCTAAATTCCTGTTTTTACTTTGAATAGATAGTAACAATTGAGAGCATTATGAAACGAAGCATCAAAAACAAACATTAGACAACACACACAACCAAACGCACATTGTCGACCATTTTGAGGGATGTAAACAAAAACATTGGCTCCCAACGTATTTCCTGTTTTACATTTTTAATTTCTTAGAGCTTCTGAGAATCCAGAAAGGTCCACATATTGACTAAATAATGTTATGATAGCTGTTTTAACATTAACTTATGATTGATTGCCACTTGTTACAGGTATGAAATAGTTTGATAACAAGCAGGAAATGTTCATGACCAATGACGTGACCACATTGAAATAGGCTAAATGTGACATACAAAATGAACATTATAGCACAACCCAATGAACGATAGTAAGCATAAACAAACCAACATTAGTGCCTCTGTATATATTTTTGCGAAACGTAAAAAATACATTAATCCGGGTAAGTTTTAGTGCACGTTTTAGATGTCACATCCACAAGAGGGTGCTGTTGCATTTTTGCAAATCTGAAATGCAATACTTGGGGTACATTTTGTTTCAGGTACATTTTCTTTTTGTAAACATCTAGGAGAAGATAGTTCTTGTTGTACAGATCAGCTAGCAAACCAGTAACCTAAATCCAACCAATAAACCCATGAACCCAAGATTCTCACTGAAATCGGTCAAGTTTGGTGAAGGAAAAATCATGGTTTGGGGTTACATTCATTATGGCGAGACATCTGCAGAGCAGATGGTGATATCAACAAGCCTGAGGTATCAAGACATTTGTGCTGCTCATTACATTACAAACCACAGGAGAGGGCAAATTCTTCAGCAGGAAAGCACTCCTTCTCATACTTCAGCCTCCACATCAAAGTTCCTGAAAGCAAAGGGGGTCAAGGTGCTCCAGGATTGGCCAGCCCAGTCCCCAGACATGAACATTATTGAGGATTTCTGGGGTAAGATGGAGGAGAGCATTGAAGATGAATCCAAAGACTCTTGATGAACTCTGGGAGTCCTGCAAGAACGCTTTCTTTGTCATTCCAGATGACTTTATTAATCAGTGATTTAAGTCATTGCAGAGATGTATGGATGCAGTCCTCCAAGCTCATGATGGAGTCAGACACAATATTCATTCTGTTTCCACTGCAGCATGACCACAAATTCTATACTGGACATTATTTCTGTTAAGCGACAAGACTTTTGTCTAAGCAAAGTCAGACCTTACTGTCCTAATGAAATCATTAAAAATCAAGGCATGATCATATTTTACTGTGGTAAAATAAGCGTAATCTAGAGGCCTTTGCCTTTCATATAAGCCACGGCTGATGCTAAATGATCAACTAGAAGTCAAGCTATTATTAGTTCTTCATAAAACTTGGATAGGCCACAAGACTTTTGTCAGGTAGTGTAATTATCATTAGTGTAAAAAGGAACAAAAGGCATCTTACTTGTAATCATGTTAATAGATAGATAGATAGATAGATAGATAGATAGATAGATAGATAGATAGATAGATAGATAGATAGATAGATAGATAGATAGATAGATAGATAGATAGATAGATTTTTTTCCTCATTGAATATCCTGTTAAACTATGAAACCTGTACGATTACAGAAGTAAAACGTGTCTGAAGGCCATTTCACGCTTGAGTCTTTAGGACTGTATGACTATCCAGGATAAGAGAACTAAATGAATGAGACATCAGAAGGCTTGACTGTGTGATATCCTCCCACTTCATCATCACAGAGCCGCCTCTGAACAGCCGAGCAGAGCCAAAGCGACAGGTAATTGCCTTACATTACAGAACGTCACAATCGGCGCTGCTTCACTGGAGAGCCCACAGCAGAGTTGGCCAGAAACTCCACTTTATTGCTTGATAAATTACTGGCACTTCCCATGAACACCGTACACTTACTAAAGCAGCAGGGACATCATTCCCCATGTTATCCGGTGACATTTTAGTATCATTGAAATGCTATTACGGTTTTATTTCTGTTTCGTTCCGTTCAGTTTAATTTACTTCAAACTTTAGGAGTTCCAGCAAAGTTTTCTGAATGTTTTTATTCCACGCAGGCTCATTGGAAATATGTATTTTGAGCCTACATATATGTGAAAGTGCAAAAAATATACCCTAACCTACATTTGACTGCAGCTTTTATGTAAAATAATGTTTTGGGGCAGTATGATGCCAACAACTTTTGTTCCTTTTCACACTAATGATATTCACAGGGACATTTTATTGATCAATAAAGGATTATTTTTTGTGCAGTTTTTTGCACAACACCAAATAAATACCACAAAACTAGGCTACTTATCTTTTTCATTTAGTTTTATTGTAGTTTACAAATGTATTTATATAGGGTTTTTAACAATGGGTACACAAAACAACTAAACATCGGAATCCAGAAATTGTAGAAATAAATGAAATTATAAAATACAAAAAAAAAAAAACAACATAAGTAAAGAAATATGGAAGTTCAGTTAATGATTCAAGGGCATTATAAGAACAATCAAAACATTACACTCATAACTGTTTTGTATATTGTCAAAAAGAAAACAGATAAAACTGAATTGTTGCGTTTCAGTTACAATTAAATTGTGTGCTTTATTTAAACCCATATTGTGGCACCCAGTCAACACAAAATAAACTAAATAAAATTCACATCTTTCTGCCTATACAATCTATAATAAATCTGGTCTTAATGGAAGAATATATTCTACCCATTTTCTCCAGGTCTCATTAAATTCCTTAGTCTGTAAACAACGATTCATAGATAGCCTTTCCATCCTATAGATTTCATAAATTATGTCAAACCAGTAACTAATTTGAGGTACTCAAATTATATTCAAAATAGAATTGTTTATTAGAATTTTTGTTTGACTTGTAACACAGATTTCTTCATGTAAACAACATACCCACAATAAACCATCAAGATCCTGGCTTGACAGCCAGATTTATTACAGAAATAAAAACAGGCATGTAAATGCCATTTGAATTTAAAAACAATCAATGCCATTAAAGAAAAAATTGATTTCCATGTTGGATTCTAAGTGGACTGCAGAAAAATGCCAGAATACAGGCATTGCAAATATGGAAATTGGAAAATTATAAGAATAAAATAACGAATACAAACAAGAAAAGAACATTAATTATAAAGTAGAAACAATTTTGCTTCGTCCTCTTTTTACATAATTAGGTTAACTAAGCAAGTTAAGGTAATTAGGCAAGTTATTGTATTACGATGGTTTGTTCTGTAGACTATCAAAAAATATATAGCTTAAAGGGGCTAATAATTTTGATCTTAAAATGGTTTTTAAAAAATTAAACCCTGCTTTTATTCTAGCCAAAATAAAACAAATAAAACTTTCTCCAGAAGAAAAAATATTATCAGACATACTGTGAAAATTTCCTTGCTCTGTTAAACATCATTTGGGAAATATAAAAAAAAAATAAAAATCAAAGGGGCTAATAATTCTGACTTGAACTGTACTTTGAGCTGCAACCATTTTTTGGTTATGGGTTTTTTACAGGCTATCAGCAAAATTTTGAGCAGTTTTTTTTGTCAGATATTTCTTCTAACAGGATTTTATTTAGGCCTAAGTATAGCGTTGAGAAAGAAAAATTGATGAGGATATGGAATATATTCTCTAAATATTTATGAAATTCTTTATGTGGACAACTTAACTTGGTGTTTACTTGTGCTGCAGACTGCTCAAGGTTTGAGTTTGATAAAGCACATTTGCACAAAAAAGATAAAAGCAATGTAAAAAAATGATGTGGTAGTTTATGATTTAGTTTTAATGATTTAGTTGCAATTTAATCATAACTGTATTATGCCATATGATTATTTAAATCAGTGGTTCTCAAACCTACGGAGGTCGCAGAACAATTACAAAGGGTCGCGAAAGTGATGTAAAAGGATGCCACTAGGAAATGACTCAATCAGGTGCGTATTGTGCGTGAGTGTTGCTGTCGATGTTTTTATAATTGTACAGTTGCAATCAGAATTATTCGTCCCAACCCCCCCCCCCCCCCCCCCCCCCCCTTTTTGATTGTTTTTTTTTTTTCTTTTTTATATATTTCCCAAATGATGTTTAACAGAGCAAGGAAATTTTCCCAGTATGTCTGATAATATGTTTTCTTCTGGAGAAAGTCTTATTTGTTTTAGTTCAGCTACAATAAAAGCAGTTTTAAAGTTTTTTAAAAACCAATTTAAGGTCAAAATTATTAGCCCCTTTAAGCTGTATTTTTTTTTCCAAGTCTACAGAACAAACCATCGTTAAACAATAACTTGCCTAATTACCCTAACCTGCCTAGTTAACCTAATTAACCTAGTTAAGCCTTTAAATGTCACTTTAAGCTGTATAGAAGTGTCTTGAAAAATATCTAGTCAAATATTATTTACTGTCATCATGGCAAAGATAAAATAAATCAGTTATTAGAAATGAGTTATTAAAACTATTATGTTTAGAAATGTGTTGAAAAAAATCTCTCCGTTAAACAGAAATTGGGGACAAAAATAAACAGGGGGCTAATAATGCAGGGGGTTTAATAATTCTGACTTCAACTGTTATATTCAATAATATAGTGATATTCAAGATTTGTAAAGTCATACAGCTCTGGTTAACTTGAAACAGCAACCACTAGTCTCTCCTCCGTGTTTAAAAGTTCTCCGTAGTCATCTTGACAACACAAACACTGCAGTCGCCTCAATGGAAACCCTGCATCTGCTTTAATTTGGTTGAAGAATGAAAAACACTCGTCTGGCTTAATGCACTTTTTCCGTTCAGAGTTGACTTATTTTAACTTTGAGCACACAGCGCACAACTGCAAAAACGCTTAAGCGAATAATCAGCGTGCAAAACATTCGCGGCCGATTAATCCATTGAAAAGATGCCCCTCTCAACGCAAAAACGCACGCCTCCGGGTGCTCCGGTTTCCCCCACAGTCCAAAGACATGCAGTACAGGTGAATTGGGTAGGCTAAATTGTCCGTAGTGTGTGTGTGAATGTGTGTATGTGTTTCCCAGTGATGGGTTGCGGCTGGAAGGGCATCCGCTGCGTAAAACAAATGCTGGATGAGTTGGCGGTTCATTCCGCTGTGGCGACCCGGATTAATAAAGGGGCTGAGCCGAAAAGAAAATGAATGAATGAATGAATGAACTAATACCATTAATCAGTTAAAAACGCACTCTTTCTGTTAACGGTTAAGCTGTTATTTTGAGCATGCCTAATAATGTCCATTCAATCGAGTAATAACATTCGAATCGGCTGTTTTTAGGTGGAAAAAAAGAGAAAAACAATGAGCACTAAAAATAATTGTTACAATGAGCTCTACATTTCTGTGCTCTACTTTTAAAAAAGCAGTACAATGATAAACTACTACACTATAGCTGTTTTGAGAGTTTGCCTTTTGAATGAGCTGTGGGCAATCAGAATAAGATAAATGCATCTATATTCTGCGCATTGATCATGGTTATGTAGACACTTTGATCATCATATTTTGTAGCGATGTGTATTTACATTAGCCACTCTAAATGCTCCACTGAGAGACTGATTGGCTTCACACCGAGGCGCCTTTAAATCGACAATCATGGCATTAATGCAGAGCATCATAAGCGCGGTTCTATTGGCCGTTTAATAGATGATGTTGCCCATGAGAAGGCGGTGATCATTACACCCAGAGCTCCAGGGAAAGATGCCACCATGACTAACTGATCATCCCTAAATGAGAGCCATTACACCACAACCATGCATATTCTCTATGGTAAGATGCTGAAATTGAATAATTGAGTGCACTGGTCCAAAACATGACACTGTTAACGTTTATGAATAGAGTGGACAGCAGAAAAACTGATACTTAGGCCTATTCAGAGTCTAATACACATTACAGCCTTGTGTCTACCAAAGTATTTTATGCAGCACACTTCTAAAAATGCATTGCTGTACACTCAAAAATGCTGTTTGGTGTTTGTTTAAACTACTTATTTAAAATGAGCTGAAACAACACAATTGTTGAGGTTTTTTTTGGGACAACGTAAACGTTTTATGTTCAAACCACTTAAATTTGTAAAAACTAATGTTAACTTGATTCCTTCATGTTGTCCCAACACAAATCAATTGTGTGGAGCACAAATAAATTTTTAGTGTAGAAACTTTTACCATAGCCTAATTTTTATTAATAATACATGGTAAAACATTACCTAAAACAAACAAACAAACAAACACACACTAGAAAGCACAAACAAGTATTCAAGAGCACAAACAAATGCACAATAGATAGCACACATAAGTTTTAGATAGCACAAACAAATGCACATTAAAGAGCCCCTATTATACATTAAAAGGGTCATATTTTGGTTTTAAGGGTCTCCAACAACAGGCTGATATGCAATCAAGGTCAAAAAAAGGTCATTGTCTTGTAATATGCATTAGTGCTGTCAATTGATTAAAAAATAACTGATTAATCACACCTTTTTTGTGATTAATCGCATTTAAAAGACTGAAACCTGCAATTTTGGTTATTCAAATGTAAAATTAACGTAAACGAAGAACAAAAAAACTATTTAAATTCAAAATATATTTGTTTATTAGAATTTTTGTTTAACTTGTAACACAGATTTCTTCATGTAAACAACATATATTTACATTTACATTTAGTCATTTAGCAGACGCTTTTATCCAAAGCGACTTACAAATGAGGACAAGGAAGCAATTTACACAACTATAAGAGCAGCAGTGAACAAGTGCTATAGACAAGTTTCAGGTGTGTAAAGTCTAAGAAGAAAAGCATTAGTAAAATTTTTTTTTTGTTTTTTTTTTGAAAGAGAGAGTACAGTTAGTGGTATAGCCAGAGAGGCAGTTAAGATTAGGAAGGAAAGTGGAGACTAAACAGTTGCGTTTTTAGTCGTTTCTTGAAGACAGCAAGTGACTCTGCTGTTCTGATGTAGTTAGGGAGTTCATTCCACCAACTGGGCAGATTGAATGCGAGAGTTCGGGAAAGTGATTTCTTCCCTCTTAGGGATGGAACAACGAGGCGACGTTCATTCACAGAACGCAAGTTTCTGGAGGGCACATACATCTGCAGAAGTGAGAGCAGATAATGAGCAAAGCCAGAGGTCGCTTTGTAAGCAAACATCAGAGCTTTGAATTTGATGCGAGCAGCAACTGGCAGCCAGTGCAAACGGGTGAGTAGCGGAGTGACATGTGCTCTTTTGGGTTCATCAAAGACCACTCGTGCTGCTGCGTTCTGAAGCAGCTGAAGAGGTTTGATAGAATTAGCTGGAAGCCCGGCTAGTAGAGAGTTGCAATAGTCCAGTTTGGAGAGAACAAGAGCTTGAACAATGAGTTGAGCTGTATGTTCAGATAGGAAGGGTCGGACCTTTCTGATGTTATAGAGTGCGAATCTGCAAGATCGAGCAGTTCTAGAAATGTGGTCAGAGAAGTTTAGTTGGTCATCAATCATTACTCCAAGGCTTTTTACCATTTTGGATGCAGTAATGGTTGCCCCATCCATCTGGATTGAAAAGTTATGGTGAAGAGTCGGGTTGGCAGAAACTTCAAGCATTTCCGTTTTCGCGAGGTTAAGCTGAAGATGATGATCTTTCATCCAGAGTGAAATGTCTGACAGGCAGGCTGAAATGCGAGGTGGAACCGAGGGATCATTAGGGTGAAAAGAGAGGTATAGCTGGGTATCATCAGCATAGCAGTGGTAGGAAAATCCATGTTTTTGTATGACCGGTCCTAAAGATGTCGTGTAGCTGGAGAAGAGAAGTGGCCCAAGAACAGAGCCCTGAGGTACCCCAGTGTTTTAAAAGACTGAAACCTGCAACTTTTGTTTTTTAAATGTAAAATTAACGTAAACGAAGAACAAAAAAACTATTTAAATTCAAAATAGAATTGTTTATTAGAATTTTTGTTTGACTTGTAACACAGATTTCTTCATGTAAACAACATACCCACAATAAACCATCAAGATCCTGGCTTAACAGCCAGATTTATTACAGAAATAAAAACAGGCATGTAAATGCCCTTTGAATTTAAAAACAATCAATGCCATTAAAGAAAAAATTGATTTCCATGTTGGATTCTAAGTGGACTGCAAAAAAATGCCAGAATACAGGCAAATATGCAAATATGGAAATTGGAAAATTATAAGAATAATATAACGAATACAAACAATTGTACTCCTTGAAAAGTTGTATTGCTGTGAGTTGAGAACATTAATTATAAAGTAGAAACAATTTTGCTTCGTCCTCCTTTACATTCAGCCAGTTGCTAAGTCTATAGGGACTTTGGTCACGCTATCTCGAAACATTTAAACAACTTTGGTGTCAGCGATGTTTATGTGTTTGTTCTTGTTGGACATACATGGACATCAGTAATGTAGTTATTTGCTTTAATAGACAATAATATAATTAAGGTGTTTACGTGAAGTGCTTTCATGTAAGTGTTTCCTGTAATTTTAGGTGACTTTAACTGCAGTTCGGCAGTTTTACATTCACTCATGAACATTTCACTCATTCCCTCATGACAAACAGAGGTATTAGACGCAAATAAGTAGTAAGAACTGGTGAGAGTGTTGGAATATAATAACACACGCCGAATGGAAAGAAACAAAACTTCCACAATTTTGCCGTGTGTGTGTGCATGTGGTCCTTTACCACAGCTGTGTGTGTGGATCTTGTTGGAAAATATGGCAAAGTCCTACATGACAGTGTCACGAGTGGAGATCAAAGCAAGGAACAACAGAGATGAGGATACAAGTGCAAGTAAAATAAGATTATATTTAAGCAAAACAGGGACAAACAGAAGTGGCTGGTACAAAAAGTGCAATCCAAAAACAGTCAAAAAAACTGGCATAAGGTCAAAACTAAGTGGCAAACAGAATCAAACAATAAACAAGGTTAAAGTCACAAAACAGGCTAAACAACAAGATGCTAGGACTTGTTGCAAAGACTCCGTACTGAACTGGTGTATGTGTGGTGTATAAATAGTCTGAATGATCAGTCATCACAAGTCTCAGCTGTGTGTGTGAGTCTCATTAGCCGTGATGAACAGCTGGTGTTTAACATTGCCTGATAGGATTTGTAGTTCCTAAACATGACATTTGTAGTTCACCAGTGACCTGCCAGGAAGGATCACTGGTGATCATGACAGACAGTAATAGTTTGATTGCGGTGTTTACTTCAGTAATGCCACTAATATATGCATACTCCACATGTCTTAATTCCATTTCTGTTTAGTTCAGTTATGACTTTAGTCGGATTAACGTAATCAAAAATCGCTGTTTGGAGCTTATGTTGGCCTACAGTTCAAAGTTCATGTTTAACTGAATAAACAGTTAGTAAACACAAGTACATCTTATTGAGCATCATTTATTTTCATCACCAGTTATCATAGTAGAACAGTTTCTCAAGCAGTTTGTGATGCGTTTTGGAAACAGGAGATGAGCCCCTGGTCTAATGCGCTACCTGGCTTGAGAAGCCCGTTCTCAATGACTTAGTTTTAGTGATTATTTGGGGAGCACACATATTCTGAATGCCTTCGGCAGAATTCAAATAAGCCATTTTAATCTAGATTAATTCCAAGATTACAGTGAGATTAATCTAGATTAAAAAAATCAATCCATGCCCACCTACACTTAAAATAGTCCAATAAATGCGGAGCAAACCATCACAAACAAAGGAGTAGAAATCAGCGAACGTACACAACTAAACATATCAAAATGTACATGTATTTCAGAACTATTAATAAATTGTATTGAATCAAATTGTGGCTCTTACTCATGCAAATAAACATTATAAAGATTACAAATAGAGTTTACATACTACAAACAAGCATTTGATAGTACAACGAATTGCACACAGCGCAAACACATGCACATTTCATAAAGCAAACCAACGTATATTACTGTACATTGCATGAACAAACAAACATTTGGCAGCACAAACAAATGGCATGGAGGGCTCAAACACACTGCAAGTTTAGAGAAATCATGCTACACTAAACAACATCTTCTGCAATTTGACAACCATTAATGGAGATCCCAAAAAGTGACAAATCCTTCCTGTTTAGCTGTGTTGTCAGAGATCTGAAGGGTGAGTTTTTTATTATTATTATTATTATTATATATGTTTAGCCCTAATAGTCTGTATTGTACATCCATGTGTCCACCAAGGTATATTTAAGGTTGCACACTTCTAAATATGAATAGCTGTTCTTCTGTGGTCTATTGAAAGTGACACTGCGCTGATAGAATATCCACAGCAAATAATAGTAATAATAACTGATTTCGGGTGGCACGGTGGCTCAGTGATTAGCACTGTGGCCTCACAGCAAGAAGGTCCCTGGTTCGAGTCCCAGCTGTGCCAGTTGGCATTTCTGTGTGGAGTTTGCATGGTCTCCCCATGTTGGCGTGGGTTTCCTCCGGGTGCTCTGGTTTCCCCCACAGTCCAAACATGCGCTATACTGTAGGTCAGGGGTGTCCAAACTTGGTCCTGGAGGGCCGGTGTCCTGCACGTTTTAGCTCCAACTTGCTTCAACACACCTGCAAGAATGTTTCCAGAAAGCCTAGTAAGAGCTTGATTAGCTAGGCCAGCTGTGTCTGATTGGGGTTGGAACTAAACTTTGCAGGACACCGGCCCTCCAGGACCGAGTGTGGACATCCCTGAGGTAGGTGAATTGAATAAGCTAAATTGGCCGTAGTGAATGAGTGTGTGTGTGGGAATGAGTGTGTATGGGTGTTTTCCCAGTGACGTACTGTGGCCGGAAGGGCATTCGCTGCGTAAAACATATGATGGAATAGTAAGCGGTTCATTCTGCTGTGGTATCCCTGAATGAATGATTTCGTTGATCATTTCTCACCGATTGAAAATGTTGGCACAGTGTAGAACAATATTAATTTCTCCATTTCTATTGTTGTGGCTGATGCAGTCACAGTTGGTTCCTCCTCTGTGATTGGATGGCTGGCTCAATAGTGACATTGACAAGTGCTGAGTTTTACCCAAAACTCTGAGTGCCTGGATAAAACACAAAGTGTGCAGCACTCAGCGTGAAATAGACACTCAGTGCCTCGTCACGCTGCTGGTGTTTTAAAAAACGTGGCGTTCCCATTGAAAACAAACTTGCCTCAGGAAAAAAAAATGCTTTAGTGGACACACAAAAGCTGAAACTCCATGACAATGGAGGAAATACACCAATTGTTACTTCAGTGTTGACACATGGTGCTATAGAAATCATCTCATTAGTATGATTTGCCGCTAAATTTTAAATATTAACAGTCTTAAAAAGGGTTTAGTATAATGCTTTTTTAAATGCATACTCTGATCTGTTCTCAATTTTGAGTAAAAGTTGTACATCAATTTATTTTTAAAGTCAATATGAGTTACTTTGCTTCGACTTCAAAAGTTATACATGTTCAATACAATTCAAAACCTTAAATCAATCAAAAGTTCCCATGAATCTTAAAATATTTTTTTCTGTCTTGTTGCCTATCCAATTTTTTATAAACAACAAATAATAACTTGACTTCTAGTGGATCGTTTGGTATCAGAAGTGGCTCATATGAAAGGCAAAGGCCTCTAGATTACGCTTATTTTACCAAAATAAAATATGATCATGCGTTGATTTTTAATGATTTAATTAGGACAGTAAGGTCTGACTTTGCTTAGACAAAAGTCTTGTCACTGAACAGAAATAATGTCCAGTATAGAATATAAAGTTATGCTGCAGTGGAAACAGAATGAATATTGTGTCTGACTCCATCATGAGCTTGGAGGACTGCATCCATACATCTCTGCAATGACTCAAATCACTGATTAATAAAGTCATCTGGAATGGCAAAGAAAGCGTTCTTGCAGGACTCCCAGAGTTCATCAAGATTCTTGGATTCATCTTCAATGCCTCCTCCTTCATCTTACCCCAGACATGCGCAATAATGTTCATGTCTGGTGACTGGGCTGGCCAATCCTGAACCAACTTGACCTTCTTTGCTTTCAGGAGTTTTGATGTGGAGGCTGAAGTATGAGAAGGAGCGCTATCCTGCTGAAGAATTCGCCCTCTCCTGTGGTTTGTAATGTAATGGGCAGCACAAATGTCTTGATACCTCAGGCTGTTGATGTTGCCATCCACTCTGCAGATCTCTCGCACGCCCCATACTGAATGTAACCCCCAAACCCTGATTTTTCCTTTACCAAACTTGACTGATTTCAGTGAGAATCTTGGGTCCATGTGGGTTCCAGTAGGTCTCCTGCAGTATTTGTGATGTTTGGGGTGCAGTTCAGCAGATGATTCAACTGAAAAATCTACCTTCTGCCACTTTTCCAATAGATCAACTAGAAGTCAAGTTAATATTTGTTGCTCTTACAACTGTAATCGTTGACAAGACTTTTGTCAGGTATAGTTGTAAGCAGATGTCTGTGAAAGATCTGTGCATCTAATGCCACATCCACAATTAATGCCACATTTATGTTATCCCTTTCATTTATAAATGAAAATAGTATTATGATAATTTTTAGTACAGTACAGTATGTGTACATGGGTGTGAAATGCTCCATTTTTACTGGAGGTAAAGTGTAATGTGATATGTACTGTAGCAATATTTATTATTTGTGCATTATGCAAATCTGCTGCATGCATCGCACACACACATAGAGGATCTGCTAGATTTGGCAAAATGTGTCTAAAAATACTGTAAATCTCAACATGATCTGACCTTCCGTTTCGAGCATAATCATTGAACTGCACATAACTATTTCTAACACATTTACTTTGCGAAATGAGTTGCTTCGACAGCCAAAAGCGTTTTTGCAACCAAATGGAATTGAAAATCAAGATGATAACTGGATGCCACTCAGATGCTCACTTGCTAGGTCAGAAACAGCAGGGAGAACATAGTGTATAGCGCGCATTGTTCAGTAAGCTGTTATTCCCCTCCTAACACACTTTATCTCACCAGGATGCACAGACTAGCAATTTGTCCATCCGAAGCTGCCAATTTAACATACAAAAAAATTGTATTTTGGATTATTTCACTTCCTAGGAAACTGCTGCAAATGATTGATAATAAAAATGGATGTTGCTGCTCTTATGGCATTTCTCTCTTCAACTGTCTCATAACTTGAATTTCCAGGGAAAACTTCAAAAAATATGTTTGCTGTTTGTTTAAACTACTTAATTTAAATTAACTGAAACATTAAAAAAGAGTTTTATTTTGGGACAACTTAATGTTTTATGTTCAATCCACTTAAAGGTGTAAAAACCAATAACAGACCTCCTAGTTTTTCACAATTTTATTATTATAATTTTTTTTTTTTTGGCGATAAAAATGACTGATTTTGTGGTGGTCATTCCCAGAAATTTGTGGACAATTTTGCAATAAAAAAATAAAAATAAAATAAAAAAATAAAAAAATAAAAAAAAAAAAAAATATATATATATATATATATATATATATATATATATATATATATATATATATATATATATATATATATATATATATATATATATATATATATATATATATATATATGTATATATATATATATGTATATATATATATATATATGTATATATATATATATATATATATATATATATATATATATATATATATATATATATGTATATATATATATATATATATATATAAATATAATAATAAAAAAAATAATTATATATATATTATATATAAAAAATAATTATATATATATATATATATGTGTGTGTGTGCGTGTGTGTGTGTGTGTGTGTGTGTGTGTGTGTGTGTGTGTGTGTGTCTGTGTAAAAAAGTATAGGTATTTACCATATTAGGTAGCCTACTGTACTACGTTAGATGTGCTATCTGGAACAATGACATGACACAAATCATAAAAACAAAGCTTATCTATGTTGGTCTCTTGTCAAGACAAGATCTGAAACTGTAGAGAATAAGCCAAAGGAAGGTTGTATTACTTTTATTTTTATCCACGATCTTACTTTCAGATTTCACTCCCCGGAGCATCTGACATCACACACACATAAGACATGCGTTAGGGCTTCCCCTACCGTAATACACCTAAAACACGGATTGCCGTAAAACTGGTCAATGGCAGGGAAGTGTTTTCTCTCGTTAACTGCAGGCAAAGTGTTAAATTAAATCTAGCCTACATGTTAAGCACAAATAATGTCCTTCAATTTGGTCACGCTCAGTGGCCGTCACCCTTGAACCAATCTCATCTCCACCTGTCTGTTCCATTGCTCCATTTGCTCCAACTCAACGCCTAATTTGCACCACAAGATGCGCACCATCCTATGACTTCACATATGTCACTCGCGCTTCATCTGTGTCTGCTTACTGCGCAAGCTGAAAACTCCTCCGCCCCACCATTTCATGTAATGGAATGATTGTGAGAGAGCAGGTGACATGTCATTTTTCGAGAGACACTTAAATACATCACGTGCGCTGTATGCAAGGTCTATAAGTAATGTAAAACAATAAATTACAAACTGAAATAGATATATTTTGATTATATGGTTTGGAATTGGATGTTTTATCAGTTTATTTAAAGTTTTTGCGATTATATTGCGTTTAATTAAGAATTTAGCAGGATCGCAAAAAAATTAGGGACTTTTTGTTGATTTTGCGTTGGATTTAGCGATTGCGGAATCGCGAATAAATAGGGGGTCTGCAATGAGTTAACTTAATTCCTTCCATGTTGTCCCAACACAAAATTGATAGTGTTGAACTTACTAGCGCAAAAGTCCAGCATCTTCAGATTGGCTTTAGTCTTGACTACGGTTGAATGACTTTTGTTCTGGGAGCCCTGACCAATATGGCGGCGGTATTGACACATGCTCAGGGTCCGTATGCGATATCTAGTGTATATATCTATGTTATTAGTACTGTTTTTGCATCATTTGCGTACTTTATATCACCTTCACTTCAGTAATGATGCTCTACAAAACAACATCATTATTTATTTATTTAGATTAAACTGATGTTTTTCATATAAGAGTCACATTTAGCTGATTGACAGACATTTGAACAACACCTTTACTGGATATTCCTTAACTGACGACCTTTCAAAGCGGCTATATTTTATGATTAGATTAAATTCTGCTTGTACTTTTTGCAAACAACACAAACAGAGCTGTCTGCGTGTCTAGCATGAACAGACACATGACATTTACAGTGTTTATGGTCTTCATTACTAACCCATGGTGAAGTATGAGCGGTGTGAAAGCTGCATGAGATTACATTCACCTCGGGTTAAAGTGGGTAAATGGTGGAGTGGGTTAATTCTGGTATAGAGTCAGACTTGCACAGAGTGAACAGGATCAGTGTATTATCGAGCTGCTCTCTCTGCCTGCATGTGTGTTTGGCTATGTGGGAATGGAGAGGTTTAAAGGGGACCGGGATCAAAGCACTGAATCAGAGTGGGTTTGCTCATGATAAGACATTATTTGAAGTATGCTGAAATGCATTATGGGAATTGTATTAGTAATATATGCAAATGCACCACCATGCCGCCCACCATCAGTTCATCAATGCGTTCGCTACTTCTATTCCTTTTCTTTTGAATATGAAGTTATTACACTGAAATAAACATTCTGTTAAGTAACATACTCATGAAAAAAATGAATTTAGGCAACAATTATAAATAAAGGGAATTCTATACATCCATCCAACATCTGTGTGCTCAGTCTATCCAGTTATCCATCCATCCATCCAGTCCTACATCCATCCATTTGTGTGAACAATCCATCCATCCAACATCTGTGTGCACTATCCAGTCATCCATCCTTCCATCTTTCCACCCACCCGTCCATTGATCCATAAGCTCAACAGCCAAACCATCCATCCATCCATCCATCTATCCTTCCATAAGCCCATCAAGCCATCCATCCATTCATCCATCCATCTGTGCACCATCTATCCATCCATCCATCCATCTATCCATCTGTGTTCACAATCCATCCATCCATCCATCCATCCATCCATCCATCCATCCATCCATCCATCCATCCATCCATCCATCTATCCATCCAACAAACCATCCTTCCAACATCTGTGTGCACAATCTATCCAGTCATCCATCCCTCCACTAATCTACCTACCTATCCATCCACTCATCTATCCATCCATAAGCCCACCAACCCACCCATCCATCCATCCATGCATCTATATACCTGTATCCACACACACACACACACACACACACGCACACACACACGCACACACACACATACCTCTTCACAGCTTTGTGTTGGATTCTCACGGGTGCAAAATCCATCCATTCATCCATCCATCCATCCATCTGTGTGCACAATCCATCCATCCAACATCTGTGTGCACATTCTGTCCAGTCATCCATCCATCCACCCACTTATTCATCCATACCATATGTGTGCACAAGCAATCCAGTCATCCATCCACCCACTCATCCATTCCCCATTGAGTCCATCCATCCATCTCTCCATCCATCCATCCATCCATCCATTCAGTCATACATCCAGTCATACATCCATACATCTGTGTGCAGTCCATCCATCCAACATCTGTGTGCGCACTATCCAGTCATCCATCCCTACATCCATGAACCCACCCACCCACCCATTCATTCATTTATAAGCGCAACAACCCAACCATCCATCCATCTATCCATCCATCCATCCAACATCTGTGTGCACAATCAATCCATCCATCGATAAGCCCAACAATCCATCCATCTGTGCACAATCCATCCATCCAACATCTGTGTGCACAATCTATCCAGTCATCCCTCCCTCCCTCCCTCCCTCCATCCATCCATCCACCCATCCATTCATAAGCCCACCAACCCACCCATATATTCATCCATATACACCCACACACACACACACACACACAGACACACCTCTTCACAGCTTTATTGTACATTCTCACAGGATTTGCTGCCTGTATTCACCAAAGTAATGCTGACAGTTTTTTTCTGTAATCAGACAGAGATGTATGTAAATGCATATGAAATTAAGCAGCAGATTTCCCTCTGCTGGACTCATGACCTCGGGGCAGGAGGCAGACAGGCTCTACATGTGATCCGCCAGCCTCACTTGTATCTCTGGCAGAATACATTAGCTCACCTGCCCGTCTCCTGGCGCAGCAAACACTGACCCTCAGTTCTGCCCTCACCACTCAATTACAGCCCCACTGCAAATAGCTTTACTCTATATTGGGATCACTCAAGGCCGATTGGCCCTCAATTTCTTCCAATCTTGTGTGATTGGAGCCCATTTCTCCAGAAGAATCAGCATGTCTCTGTGTTTTTCGCAGTAATCTCGGCCTGCAGTGCCTTGGGTGGACGTACTGTACTGTAATTCCAAATGCTGAACAGAAAGACGTGATGGGAATTTATTTCAATGATTAAACAGATGTTTCTTTGATCTAATCATTATTACTTTAAATGAATAGTGGTCTTTAATACCATTCTGAACATTTATGGTATTTATTTCCATACCATCCATCCATCCACCCACCCATCCATTTATCCATCCATCCGATCCACCTATCCAACATATTTGTGCACAATCTATCCAGCCATCCTTCTAGACTTCCATCCATCCATCCACCCATCTGTCCATTTGTCTATCCATCCATCCATCTGTCCATCCATCAATCCATCCATCCACGCATCCATCCATCCATCCATCCATCCATCCATAAGCCCATCAGCCCATCAGCCCATCCACCCGTCAATCCATCCATTCATCCAACATCAGTGTGCACAATCCATACATTCCTTCCATCCATCCATCAATCCAACTTCTGTGTGCACAATCAATCCATCCATACAGCCATCTATCCATCCATCCATCCATCCATCCAACCAACATCTGTTTGCACAATCTATCCAGTCATCCATTCATCCATCCATCCACCCACCCATCCATCTGACAATCCATCAATCCATCCATCCAACATCTGTGTGCACCATCCATCCATAAGCCCATCAGCCCATCCACCCGTCCATCCATCCATCCATCTATCCATTCATCGAACATCTGTGTGCACAATCCATCCATCCATCCATCCAGCCATCCATCCAACAAACATCTGTTTGCACAATCTATCCAGCCATCCATCCATCCACCCACCCATCCATCTGTCAACCCATCCATCCATCCATCCAACATCTGTGTGCACAATCCATCCAGTGATTCATCCTTCCATTTATCCATCCACCTATCCATCCATCCATAAGCCCACCAACCCATCCATCCATATACACACACGCACACACACGCACACGCACACACACACACACATTTTATTTTACATTTTGTACATGTTATTTTAGAGAAAGCACAGTAATGACCTCTGCACCAAACATCATCACTGTTACACATGTACAACAGTTAGTAATTGCCCTTCTTAACAAAAATATTTACTGTACTATACAATGTATTATGGATTTTTGAAAGGTAATGCACTTAAGTTGTCCCCAAAAAAAGCCTTGCGAAAAGTCCAAAAAAGTTTAAATAAGCAGCAACATAATTTGAGTGTTGATACAAGTTGAGCTAGTTAACAAACTGTTAAATCAGCCTTCTATAAATGTAGTGAACTAGATGAGCCTATTCAACTCTCACTCGCATTTTTTTTTTTTTTTTTTTTTGAGCAGCGACGCTACTTTGAGTCCGACTTATTATGCATTAAACGGCAACTGCGTTTCACGAAAGATAGAGTTAAGATGCTGTTCTTTTATCCCACGTAGATGCTATGAGGAAAAACAAGAGACCAGGACCTTAAATATGGTGAGAATGAATGAATGATAGCTCCTAAAATTGTCTGAGAGACATCCCCTTTTTGCCCAGTAGCCCCACTTTGTGTTTTATTTGCTAATTTGAGCTTTTTTTTATTAAATCTTTTCTTTAAATTATTTAAGCTTTTTAAAAAGACAAATAAAATGTATAAAATTATACATTATTTATATAACTTCATAATACCTATACGTCTGATAAGCTTTTAAATATTAATGGACAGTGCACAGATATTGATGTTTCTCAATGTTTTACACTACATTATTTAAATCTACCAAGCTTAGTTTAAAATGTATATATATAAACACACCCAGTCCTTTTATTTCAATTAAGCAACATAAAAACGGTGGACCAATTGGAGCGGTTTTCAGATCGACTGCAACTTTACATAGGAGTGCAGTCCCCCCACCAACAGAATTGATTGACAGCTGCACATATTAACATGTCCCGGTAGTCACGTGTATAATCATATCAACAAGACCAGACGTGCGCAAAGCAACCGGGAATAAAAGATTTGTTCAGTTTGCTAGGATCATCAATCATCATCAAATGTGATCAAGAGTGAGTTTCACATGTTTGAGATGTTTTTAAACAGAGCATGTGTGTAATGAATTACAGCGATTTACTTCAGCTTTACTTCATCAGCACAGTCGCGTGTCAGAACAATTATAAAGGAAGACGCTTCAATCGCGGTTTGTGGACGTTAAATCAGGTTTATTTTGTTCATTAACATAACAGATATCCATACAGCAGTGGATATTAACCTGTAGCCTGTCACATATGCGTGCAAAAAGAGTGCAAAGCTAAACGTCCCCTGTCTGTCTGTGTGCGTGCGTGCGTGCGTGCGTGTGTGTGTTTGTCTCTGCTGCGGTGTGTGTGTGCGTGCGTGTGTATCTGTGTGTGCGCGCGTGAACTTTGTGTGACTCATCTATGCAACAGCACAATAAATACTCATTGGTAAAGTTCTTACTGTAGTATTTCTCACAAACGCTACGTGAGATCTGCTTCCTTTAAGTCTGTCTGTTGTCTGACGCAGCCGAGGGCGGAGATAGAAACGGTGGGCGGGGAGGACTAGCCTTAAAGGAGCAGTACACCAAAACCGCCACCCAGTGCAAAAATGTATAAATAGGAATTTAATAAAAGGTATAATAAAAAATGTGATGGGTCTTTTGAGCTGAAACTTTACAGACACATTCTGGAGACGCAAAACACTTATATTAAATCTGAAAAATAGGCTCACCTAGGTGCCCTTTAATTAATGTCAGTTTCAATGTTATTGATTAATGCACTTACTTGACAGATTTCATTCATTCATTTTCCTTCTGCTTTTCCCCTGGTTTATCACAGTGGAATGAACCGCCACTTACTTGACAGATGTATTTTAAATTTCAGGTGGTTTGTGTATATATTTTATGTTTGGTAAAATAATTTCTAATTGCATCTGTAGTGATTTTCAACTAAATACACTGTCTTGTCCCAATAGGTGGATTTAGAGGTTTTTGCATAAAAAGCACAAGTGGATTTAGCTGGTTTTGAAGCCAAAGAAAATATACATTGTTAAAAAACATTTTTAAAAAAGGGTATTTTATTTACCAGCTAATAACCTTCTCATTACATATAAAATGAAACTTCTAAACCTAATTATAGGAGCCTGATAGAAAATGCTTGTTTACAAAAAAAGAGGTCTGATAGATTTAGAGGGTTTTGCATCTGAACTCTTCGTGTTTTCTTCTCATATATGTGTATATTGTTACTCACAGTAATTAATGTATTTTTGTCAATCTGTCATTTTGGTTTTGCTCAATAAAATGCATGATTGAATCAATCAGGACATTTAACAATTTTTAAAGTTGTTTCTGGACAACATACACTATACAGCCACCCACGATGTACTAAAGTCCTGGATCTTTGAGTATGTCAGACTGACTTTGAGCATTAGCCACAGTTATGTGTTACATCAATATCTAAATGTCAAGCCAGAGCCTCTGCTGATCCTTACACACAGAGATGTGGATGCAGACACTCAGGAGTGCCAGTGTTTGTCAGAGCACCTGCTAATTCTCTGCGTGTGCGCGCAGAACAATACGCTTTTGACATCTTCTGATGCTTAGTCAACCCTGATAATGTAACATGGCTTACTTGTTGACCCGGCATCAGCGGAATTTAAAAAGGCTGGCTTCACTTGAGGAATGAAGACTTTGTAACCATAGAAACAGACGTGTCACATGATTGCAGTTCCTGCGCTGTCAGTAAGGATTGTGTAGCGAGAGAAACTCCTCCACTGACAGATTCTTACGAGCCCTGCAGAATAACAATCCAGATTCAACTTCACCTCACAGTCACCGCTGTTCATTCACCTATTCACTTATTCCTGCGCCCGGTGATTATGAATGAATGCTTTGATATAGCAATGTTTACGTATTTATACTGATTTTAGGAATTAAATATATGTATGGGGGTGGCATGGTGGCGCAGTGGTTAGCATTGTCACCTCACAGCAAGAAGGTCGCTGATTGGAGTCCCGGCTGGGCCAGTTGGCATTTCTGTGTGAAGTTTGCATGTTCTCCCCGTGTTGCCATGGGTTTCCTCTGGGTGCTCCGGTATCCCCCACAGTCCAAACACATGTGGTGAATTGGGTACACACTATTGGTGAATTGGGTGAGCTAAATTGGCCGCAGTGTATGTGTGTGAATGTGAGAGTGTATAGGAGTTTCCCAGTACTGCGTTGCAATTGGAAGGGCATCTGTTGTGTATAACATATGCTGGAATAGTTGGCGGTTCATTCCGCTGTGGCGACAGCTGATAAATATTCATCTAAGCTGAAAGAAAATGAACAAATGAATGAAATTTGACCCCCGCCCATATTGGTTCATAGGTGGGGGAGATCGGTAAGTGAAGAGCGGCAAAACGCGGCAGGCCAGAGTCACTGTGGCAGGCCAGATTGACCGTCAGGCCACCGGAAAATGTCGCTATGCTCCTTATGGCCAGACCGCCCCTGACTATACTCTTACGTATACTTGGTACATACTATAATGTTAGTTTTATGGGTTTATGTGCAATAATTCCACTTCATAGTCCACTTAGTATTATTACTGTAGATAATGCTACTATTAGTACCACTACTATTATTTATTCACTCTTTTCGGCTTAGTCCCCTATTATTCAGGCGTTGCCACAGCGAAACAAACAATTTACTTTATTCAATTCACCTATAGCGCATGTATTTGGACTGTGGGGGAAACCAGAGCACCCGGAGGAAACCCACAACAACATTGGGAGAGCAAACTTCATACAGAAATGCCAACTGACCCAGCTGAGGTTCAAACCAGTGACCTTCTTGCTGTGAGGCAACAGTGCTACCCACTGCGCCACCGCACCAACCTACTAGTATTATTATTATTATTATTATTATTATTATTATTATTATTATTATAAGTATGTCTTGACTTGTCTATTTTAAAGAAATTTATGAAGAGTTCAGATGCAAAAGCCGCTAAACACCACTTCCGCCAAAAATGAGATAATGAGTGAATACTTTAGGCACGGACCCCCCATATTGGTTCATATCTTTGCCAATGTGTGATCCAGCAGGTCGAACTAATTTTATTTGGTCTGTTTACAATTTACATTAAATGAACTCTTTCGCTAGTTTAAAGGGTTAAAGGGTCCCCTCAAAAAATGCTGGGTTGCTGGAAACCAATGTTGAGTCAAATATAGACTAACCCAAACAGAATTGATAATAACCTTTTTTTGAGGCTTCTGATTGGTTTACATGACTTTACACTTAGAAGTGAGTACTGTATATCCTAGTGAGTATTTATGTTGGTTTAATTTTTTTAATTTAATTTAAATAACTTTTTTTAACCCAGTGTTTGTGTTTACCCAAATCTGACCCAACACTGGGTTACAACAACCCATGATTTTTTAAAGTGCATGAAAAATAATGAGAACGCAAGACAGAAAAATTACGATGCATATCCTGTAGCCTTCCATATTTTTTTTTTGTTTTGATGTTGTTAAAATGAACCGGCTCTGTCTTTTTCACAGCTCTAGAACAACATGGACAAACCGCAAACAGACCTGATCTGAAATGCTGCTTGTTCATTTAGATTGAGCTTCAGAAAACTCAGCTTTTTTTTTTGGCTCACCTTTTGAATCTGCCATATGGCACAGAATGCATTTTGTCCAGTTCAGAGGTGCACATGTGCACAGGAATCCTGATTATACGAGACCTGTATAAGTGACAGGGCTAATGCAATCATAGGTTACATCTATCTTTGAACATGATTTGCATATTTTCAATTTGAATTAACAAAGCAGCTCCAGATGGACACTTGCTCTTCTCAGTGTGGTCTGCAGATCTCACAGCTGACAAGTGCATTTTGACCATACCTGTCAACCCTCCCGTTTTTTCTGTGATTCTCTCGTATTTTACAGTTCTATTCCGCTATCATCCCATAAAGGTATTTTCCTGTATTTCTCCCACATTTTCAGTCTTTGAAGGGTGGCAATTTGAAGCCGAGCGAAAGTCTGGGTTTTCTGTGCATGTTTAAATGGACATATACACATAATTAATAACAATAATAATACTATCTAAAGATGTCGATCTTGGTGTGTTTTTTTCAAACACAACTTTGTCCTCAATGAGCATAAACAGTTAGGAAAGCAATCGAATGCTTTCATTATAATGTTAGATCTGTGCATTTTTAAAGTGATACCTCTGTTATTTAATGTAATCAAAAGAAAAATCCAAATAAATGACTTTTTAAGAAATCCCAAATCACATAAAAAAGGTTTAAAAAAATCTAATGTGCATGGCAGACTATTTTAAAAATGTTTATTAATTTATTATTCAGCCTTTGCAACTGCATGAAGTTGAATGCACCTCTCTTTTAAGGTGCAGTAGTTGACCTGCCAAAATGCTAACCGGTTAGCATAATATCATTGAAAACACAGTTCCTCCCCTGCCGTCTAAAGCCACCCCTCCTGAAATCACAAACGTGCACAGCTTAAAGAAGACAGAGAACCACTTGGTCATGTTATTCGCCAGTTCAAAAACTTTATAGTACTTTATAATACTACAATTCTCAGAAAAGCAGGCTAGGCGGAATATCGCTGTTTACTTCTGTTTTGTTGTTAAACTAAATAAAAATCTACATTATCGCTGCTGTATAAGGTCCTTTTTGAAATTAAAAAGTCACATCAATCTTATGCCTTACCCAGAATATAAAACTACATATAAACACATTTTGATCATTTACTTTAATCATTACTATTGGACTGTCAAGAGACTTTCAACCAGCACAACAAAAAAAATAATTCAGAAGGCAATCACCTACTGCAGCTTTAATTTATTAATCGGCCTTTGCAGCTGACCAATCTGAACTTATTGTGTATTTCAGAGTGAGGAGCTTCACAGAATCAGGAAGTCAGCAGAACATTTTTAGAACAGGCACAGACATGGGGTTCATCTCAATTCTTTTTTGTGCATCCTTGTTTCCTTTACTCACATTTATGGATCTTTGGAATTTTTTAAGGGATTTAAACACTGTTGTGTGGCAACAATCTGTGAATATAGCCAGCCTCTGATAGTAAATGTTAATTAATTCTGTTTTTTTAAAATCACACTTGATATGCTTTTTTGGCCGTTTCCACCTGTCAAAAGGTACCAAAAAACGAACCACACTCTACCATTTTTTGGGTACCCATTGCAAAGGGTAGCTAGCACAACAAAACAGTACCAAAAGGTGGAGCTAGATGCGCAGCTGAATGCTAATGGTTTACAGAGAAGCGTCACTAGCACGTGTACAAGCATGGAGAATGAAAACAAAGGAACCGCAGAGACATTGCACCGTAATAATATATACATATAATAACGTGCCATGATCGACCCGAACTCAAACAAACCTTGTTGTCATCATGATGAACAGCCACAAACCAAGAAGAACAAAATCTGCTGTGTCCTGTTGTTGTTTTACGAGACCGTCTAAATGCGTGAGCAGTTTTACTTTCTCGTGCACTTGAGCTGATGATAATAGCGTGCGCATGATTTTTGACGTGCTTCTGACATCCGATCCTTTCAGAAACGGACAAACGTAAGAGTGAAGTGTGAAAAAACAAAGGAGCAAATGATTCCTTCAGCAACCTAAAACAGGATCAAACTGCCATGTTTAATTATTAACATCTCCTTTTGGACTATTATGAACTCGGAATGATGGAATTACTCTCTAACAAGAGGCTACATGTGCTGCTGACACATATGAGAGGTTTGCATTGACTATAGGCTATATTTCATGTTGTTTTTGAACCCAAATAAGGAATAAATCAGTGTTTCCCAACCCTGTTCCTGGAGGCACACCATCAGTACATATTTTGGATGTCTCCCTTTTCTGACCCATTAACTTCAGGTGTTGGGGTCTCTCCTGATGTTATGATAAGTTGATTCAGATGTGTTTGATTAGGGAGAGGTTGAAAATGTGTACTGTTGGTGTGCCTTCAGGAACAGGGTTGGAAAACACTGGACTAAATTTATGCTGTGTGTAGTTTTTGTGTGTAGACTGTAAGGGTCTGTATGTGTTCATATACTGTATGCTGCATTTATTTATTTATTTTATATAATCGCAGACATTACAGTAGGCTATCATCATTGATCTGCAGTTATAATCAAATCATGTTCATAGAAAAGTTAGTAATGAACATTTCTACTCAAGTATTTACATGTATAAAGCTTCTGTTTTGTGAGAAGTGCTTCTCATATCATATGTGAACGACCCGTACAGCTTTTTACATTTCCTAGAACGAGAATGACGTCGACTGAAACTTTCTGTCATACACCAAGCCCACCAAAAGGGTACCCTTGTTAGTGGAAACGCAAGCTTGATAAAGGTGACCCGTAACGTACCGTACTGTACCACTCAGTGGAATCGGCCCATTGCTGACACACAGGCATTTGTAGCCCCGCCCTCTTTTAAAAAGAAATGACGCAATTACCTAGTCTAAAAAGGTCAGTTTCTAAGTGTTATAAAGCATTATTAGTGTTTTTTTGAGCTGAAACTTCACATACAGACTCTAGGGACATCAGAGACTTATTTTACATCTTGTAGAAAGGAACATAATAGCAAGTCTCAATAGCATAGTCTTCCTCATCATGAGTTTTCAACTATAATCACAGCAAACAAGCAACAAACTGAACGAATCCACACCAAACAAATAATCCATGAGCATTTAGCCGTACAAACCGGCCCGTTTAATATGAAGGCCTTCCCATTGAGACCTTGCGGCCCCGTTCAATAAAAGCACAAGAATCCTCCATCCTCCTTTCGACCGTGCGGTTATGAGATAACTGAGGGTCAGAGAGAAGCCGTCACTCATTTTGGCAGCATGTTAAAAGCTTCTCTTTAACTAAAAGGCCTTTGAATGTTTGCTGAGCAGAGCCTCATGGAGACGAGTGCCGTCACGCCGCCCCGCAAGACCGAAATCTGGTTGGTAATCCTTCGATTTGGAGTGGCATCGCTGCCAATCGGCTTTAGAGCATATTGCTTTGTTTAATGGCGGGTGACACGTCCGGTTTAAGCCAGGAGGTCAGGCCAGCAGGTGGCTGAAGGAAGACAATAAGCCACGCTCTTATCCTCGGTTAAGACCCGCTGCGGCTCATTGGCATTCAGGGAGAAGCTTCATCCACGGGGCGAGGATCGCTAACACACAGCTTAGCCCATGTCAACAAATCCCAGTCCACCCGGGCCAAAAGAGCAGCGTGTTGATCTGTGTAAGGCGCTAAAGCTGGACCTGTGCTGCTATTGTTTTGACTGACGAGGGAAAAGAGGATCAGATGCGGATGATAAGAGAATTGGATCAAAGCTCAGCGACTCTTTAAGAGTTTAGATTGAGACTGACCTTTTCGGCCTGTCTTTGAGGAAAGACAATAGAGGCACACGCTGATGCTTTTAACTCAGATTTGATGTTGGACTGTCATTCAGGTAACGCTTGAGTTTTATTAAAGGATAGTTCACCCAAAACTTCAAATTCTATCAGCATTTACACTCAATTTGTTTGTATTTTGCTGCTTGGTCAAACTACTTATTTAAAATGAGCTAGATCAGCACAATTCTTGAGGTTTTTTGGGTACAACTTAATTGTTTTATGTTCAATTCACATCATTTTTTAAAAACAATGAAGTTAACTTAATTGATTTGTGCTGGGACAACATGAAGAAATTATGTGAAACATTTTTTACAACCCAGGCTCATTATTGATATATACCCCTATATACCTCTCTGGAGATCATTAAATACAACCCTGGAGGTTTGTTTGTTTTTTTGCTGTTTTTGTGAATCCACCAGAGGCCACTGTGTACGTTTTTTCAGATCTCAAATTTCTCTGACGAGTGCTATTTGCTCATGCTGTTCTCACGTAAATCCCCCAGAGGCCGCTGTGACTGATTCACTGACTGGCTGACTAGCTGACTGACCGACCGACCGATCATCCCACCCACCCTCTTCCCTAAACCTAACCGACAGTGTTTTCAAAAGCAATCTAGAAAAAGAAAAGCCCTCACCTGATTTTTACCATGTTTTTAGATCCTACCAGTGTGTGTGAAAATGAGAGGTGTCTTTAAAGCCCAGGTAATCATTGATTACGAGTTTCAGCTGTGTGTGTGTTAGTGTCCGGATTATTGTCAGCTGTAGTGGGTGATGATTGGCGCACAGCATCATGGTAGTTATAGTTCATTTGGTGGCAGGTGTGTAGTTCTCCAGCGATCTGTGTAGGCTAGATTGCTGGTGATCGTGACATTCGTAAAATCTCATTCGTGCAATTTAGTACGATTTTCTTACCCTCAATGATGTTTGGGTTTAGGGGTTGGGTGCCACGCCTCCTTTTTAAAATTGTACAAAATTTTCACACAACTAAACTCATACCAATTAGCCACTAAACTGATATAAAGTAAAATAAGTTACGTTTCCTCTTGAGATCTTTATTATATAATATTCATTCATTCATTCATTTTCCTTCGACTTAAGGCTGATTTACACTTCTGCATTAAGTGCACGCACATGGTCCGGTGCACTGAAATTTTACCCATCAGATTATGCTACCTACACTGGATTTGAATAGTTCTGGGGTTATGTTTCCTCGTCAGATCACTCTGACAATTCTAATCTAACTAAGATTATTAAAATGTAATTAATAAAAAAATATGAACAATTAAATAATAAAAAATAAGACTATAAAGTACTCTTGGTGTACACAGGTTGTTGCAAACCAATGTTGGCTCAAATGTAACCAAAACCCAATGTTTGGCATAGTATACATAGTATAGTGTGTCCAGTTAAATTAAATATGAGCTGCTTATGCAAGATGAGGAATGTTTTGACGGTTATACTGTCTTCTGTTACAGTACAATGTAAGAAAACAGTGAGAAACAGGCCAACTTTCTGGGGTGTTTTAGGCTTTGAGGTTTGTTTAAATCATCCTGGGATGAGTTGATGACTCTGATGGTCTCTGCGTGTCTCTCAGCGGTTTGTAAACTCCACTGAAGCTCTAATTAGAAGTGGAGTTTTATCAGGCAGTCTGTTTGCATCTGGGATCAGACAGCTTGACAGGCGCTGAAGAAGTGTGTGCTAAAGCAGGAGACACATTTCACTCCTGAGCAGGGGTGGATTTAACCAATCATATAGCGTCACTATATAGATTAAACAGCTTTTGTGAGGAAATAACTTTCTTTTTACCCAAATGGTCAGATGCTAAGGTTGTTAAATACAATAAAATTGCATTTCAACTGTATCGTTGGTCATTTATTTGTGTAATTGTAATTGTCATTCTTGTAAAATTGTGAACCTATTTCCTGTATTCTCCAACCCAAGCTAATTATGTATACGTTCCCCTATATACATTTCTGGAGAGCCCTAAATGCATCCCAGGAGGTACGTTTTTTTTTGCAGTTTTTGCTTTTCAGATCTCAAATTTCTCTCGCGAGTGATATTCACGCCTGCGGTTTTCGTGTAAATCCATCAGAGGGCGCTGTCAACTGTGTGTTAGCGTTAGATAGTGTTTTCCAAAGCACCGACTGACCTGCCCACCCCTTCCCTAAACCCAACGGACAGTGTTTTCAAAAGCAATCCAGAAAAAGAAAAGCCCCTACCGCCGCCTTATTTTTTGCTTTTTGTTTTACTTGCTTTTTGGACCTGTTCTTCACCAAACTCGAACCCCATAGTCGCAGTCAACTGCTCTCTGCATGTGAAGTCCGCCAACGTACGCAGCGAGCCACTGGGCAAACTGATAACAGCGGTAAAGCCTTCCACATGGTGGTAAACAAAAAAGAAACAGAAGCCATCAGTGGCGTCACACCCGTCATACCATACCATAATTTTCATAACCCTTTATACCATATTTTTCATATTTTGTATGGTGAAGGTCTAAAAAATAAAATGTTAACGTTGATTATTACACCTATACGCAAATTTGCCCCTCCACCTCCAATCATGGAGCAGTCCAGCAGTCAAATCAGGTAAAGGTTTAGTTTTAAAAACTAAATTGTTTATTTATTATTTTTAGTAGAATTTATTTTAAGGAAACAAATCATTTAAAAAGTATAGATTGCATTACGATAAAACATAAAAAAGGAGACAGTGATATAAGAAACAAAACAATAAAATAAAAAAAAATTAAATAATAAAAAAAATAATTATATTATATATATATATATATATATATAAGCAATATAAATAAAAAAATAAATAAAAGTACAAAGGGTGAATTTTTAATTTATAAACATAATAGTGTAATTACTAATAACTGATTTATTGCATGATGACAGCACATAATATTTGACTAGACATTTTTAAGATAATAGTATTCAGTTTAAAGTGATACAAGATTAATTAGGTTAAAGTTAGGGCAATTAAGCAAATAATTGCATAACGATGGTTCCTTCTGTAGACAATCGAAAAAAAAATATTACTTAAGGGGGCTAATAATATTGACCTTAAAAGGGTTTTTAAAAAATTCAAAACTGTTTTTATTCTTGCCGAAATAAAACAAATAAGACTTTTTCCAGAAGAAAAAATATTATAGAAAATACTGTGAAAAATTCCTTGCTCTGTTGAACATCATGTGAGAAATGTTTGAAAAAGTAAAACGCATTGGAGGGCGAATCATTTTGACTTCAGCTGTATATTTATTCATTCGTTTATTTTCTTTTCGTCTTAGTCCTTTTATTAATCAGTGGTCACCACAGTGGAATGAACCGCCAACTCTTCAGTTGTACACTGATGCAGAGCAGGATCTGTTGATTTGTGTGCTGATCTGCTCTTGCTGTCAGTGTTCAGTGAGGGAAGGGTAAGTGATCTCGGCTCTCCAGTGTTTCTCTCAGTCTCCTAAGTGAACAGGAGGATGGAGGGGGGGGGGGATGTGTAACTCACAAGCACATTCTGACAGATCATTTTTCAGCCATATGAAAGGCAGAAGCGCGAGCGCAGAGGATGAGGCCAATATCGAACCGTCCTGCGTCACTAGAGAGAGTCTGATTCTGACCACCAGACGCGGCTCAGATGAGCTCTGTCTGTGGGTTTACCATTCTGAAACACACACACATATGACAGCTCTCAATGCTTCACTAGCAGTGTCGCTCGTTCCGCTCACTGACTGTTGTCTTGCACAGATTTTTCCAAAAGCCTTTTTTTTCTTGGATTTGAAGCAAGAGTCAACACCTTTTAAAACACCGCAGCTATGGGAGGCCTTTGGTACAACCCAGGCTTATTCTGAAAATGTACCTCTATATACATTTCTGGAGACTGCCAAATACATCCCTGGAGGTTTTTTTTTTTTTTTTTTTTGCAGTATTTCCCTCGTAAATCCACCAGAGGCCGCTGTTGACTGACTGACTGACTGACTGATCGAATGACCCACCCCCTTCCCTAAACCCAACTAATAGAACACGTCCACCGACTTCCCTAAAGTAAACCGACAGTTTTAAATAGCTATTCAGAAAAAGAAAAGCCCTCGCCTGATTTACTGGTAACAGCAAGAAAGCCGTCCATACGGAGGTAAGTGGTCAGCTGGTAAGTGCGGAAAGGGACTGCGTCATACCACCCCGTGGCGTTCGTTTTAAAGATGAAATGCAGCCATACGTACCTCTGGATACATAATTCACGATCTCCAGAAATGTATATAGGGCTACATTTTCATAATGAGCCTGTGTTGTCTTAGTAATATATAATATTCATTCATTTTTCCTTCGGCCTGAGGCTGATATATAATTCTGCGTCAGGCACAGTGGTGTATCGCTGGGGGGAGGGGGAGGGTGCGTAGGAGTTTCTGGGGGGGAGGGGGTTGCTGGAAGTGCTCCTCATACCGAAAAGTGGAAGTGCTCGTAATAAGTGGTCGAAAAGTTGGTGGGGGTGGGGGGGTTTGGTTGTCGGCAATCACGAACAAAAGACTGGTGGGGGAGGGGGGTTGTGAATGCTCAAAAACCCTAAAAGGGGGGTGGGGGTATTGACAGCGATTGCAAACTGAAGAGATGGGGGGGGGGGGGTATGGGGGAGACGACCACGAAGTGATCAGGACCAGAGTGGAGGGGGGGGGGGGGGGGGGGGGGGCGGCTAATCATCCATGGGGGGGGCACATTATAATAATCCGTCCGCTACGCTACTGATCCGGTGCACGTGTATAGTCCGGTTTTTATCGTACCCTTCAGATTATGCTACCAATACTGTATTTGAATGGTACTGAGGTTGGGGTTAGGGATTAGGTAGGTTAGAGTGATATGACTGTAAATAAAATTGTGTGTGTGTGTGTATGTGTGTGTGTGAGTGTGTATGGGTGTTTCTAAATACTGGGTTGCGGTGCAAGGGCATCCGCTGCGTAAAACATATGCTGGAATAGTTGGTGGTTCATTCCGCTTTGATGACCTCTAAAATATAGACTAAGCCATAGGCAAATGAATGAAACTTCCTAATAAAAAGTATATTTGACTTAAGACCGCAGACTTTATGATGCTGGCAGACCTGAACTTGGTCCTCCTTAGTGGTGGAAAGGGTGCTGAAAAATCATGCTTAAGTAAAAGGACCATTACTTGGCTAAAAACTATTTTTACAGTTCAGTTTAGCGATCTTCATGTTTACAATTGCGTTCCCTTCACAGTGCCCTTTGAAATATTTGAACACAGTCGTGGCTCATGACGAAAGCTATCGGTGACCTTTTATTTAAAAGTGGAATTTATGTTACGTCTCCAAAGCTTGTGAAAACAAAAAACACAGCATACGTTAATGCTTTTAATTTATAGTAGATTATTTATTAAGAATTGTATCTATACAGTATTTGACATGGGCCTGCTGGTTAGAACATTTCAGCAGTGGTTTGCACGTGTCAAATTTTAAAAGTAGAAAATTGTAAAAAATAAATGAACAATATCCTAACTAATAATAATAATAATAATAATAATAATAATGATCGTCATCATCATTAATATTATTATTAAAGTATGATTTTTTTCATTTCCTAATAAATAATAAATATTAAATTTCATTTTTCTTTATAAACAGCCTCATTCTTTATTTATTTACATGATTTATATATGACATTAGTATACGTGTTCGCTTTTGTAAGTAATTTTATGTTTTAGAATAGAATATGTAATGTTCTCAATAATATTTGTAAAGGAAACACAGGCTCTATACGTGCCATTTACATATATTTCAATTAATATGGAAAGCGAGTGCATGTTTTTACCAAAACTAATATTTTTTTATAATATTTTTTTTGTGTGTGTGTTTGTGTAAAACAATATAATTTGCACAAAGAAATGATGGAGTTCCTCTCTAAGAAAGTAGTTACTCCACCCTGTTTAGAGCATCATTATGGGCGTTTTACTTATAACTAATGTGGTTCAAGCGATGGATCTGCGACAGAAACTGTGAGTTTTGGGAAAGACTGGTCACTACATCGTTCTTTTCTTAAACGATAGTTTAAGCCTCGAGTTATGTCGTTGTTTGGGAAACACACCCCTGATTGGTGATTCCCCCTTCAGTGGGTGGTGATTGACAGAATCATTGTCATTTCCTCAGCCATAATGCTGGTTCTTCCACTCTGACCTCTGTGTGTGAATTATTAATCGAGCTCTACCAGCCAACATCCAAAATCGATCCTCCATCCCATCTGCCCTCAAAATCTCCAACTCTGGAGGTGTTATCTTAATACACCGCCAAACAGAAACCCGTGCTTGAAGGTCAGAGGTTTAAACTGTGACAGATCGGGTGAAGTCAGGCTGGGAAATCAGCTGAAGTTGTGAATGTATTGATGTATACGTATATCTGCAGCATTAGTGTGTGCGCACATGGAGGACGCCTGACACACTCTCACACGTGCAGAAGTATAGAGGACTGCAGAGATCAGACAAAAGAGAGAGAGAGAGTGTGTGTGTGTGCGTGTGTGCGTGTGTGCGTGTGTGCGTGTGTGCGTGTGTGCGTGCGTGTGTGCGTGTGTGCGTGCGTGCGTGCGTGCGTGCGTGTGTGTTTGTATAGTTTTGCCCACCAGCATGCATTGCCCACCTCTGTGTGTGTGTGTGTGTGTGTGTGTGTGTGTGTGTGTGTGTTTGTATAGTTTTGCCCAACAGCATGCATTGCCCACCTCTGTGTGTGCGTGTGTGTGTGTGTGTGCGTGCATGTGCATGTGCATGAGTGTTTGAGTGTGAATGTGCATTTTTGTGCATGCTTGTATGTTTGTGCATGCACATTTGTGTGTGCGTGTGTGTCTCTCTCTCTCTCTGTGTGTGTGTGTGTGTGTGTGTGTGTGTGTGTGTGTGTGTTTGTGTATGTATGTGTGCACTTGCATGCATGTTTGAGTTTGTGTGTGTGTGTGTGTTAGTGTATGTATGTGTGTGCGCATGTGTTTGTGTGTATATGTGTGTTTGTGGGTGCACATTTGTTTGTATGCTCATGCGTGCTTGTATATGTGTGTTTGTGCATGCATGCACGTGTTTGTGTGTGTGCGTGTGTGCGTGTGTGCGTGTGTTTGTATAGTTTTGCCCACCAGAATGCATTGCCCACCTCTGTGTGTGCGTGTGTGTGTTCGCGCGTGCATGTGCATGTGCATGAGTGTTTGTGTGTGAATGTGCAGTTTTGTGCATGCTTGTATGTTTGTGCATGCACATTTGTGTGTGCGTGTGTGTCTCTGTGTGTGCGTGTGTGTGTGTGTTTGCTTATGTATATGTGCACTTGCATGCATGTTTGAGTTTGTGTGTGTGTGTGTGTGTGTGTTAGTGTATGTATGTGTGTGCGCATGTGTTTGTGTGTGTGTGTGTGTGTGTGTGCATGTGTTTGTGTGTATATGTGTGTTTGTGGGTGCACATTTGTGTGTATGCTCATGCGTGCTTGTATATGTGTGTTTGTGCATGTGTATGTGTGTGGTGTATGTGTATGTTTGTGTGTGTGTGCACTTGTGTGTTTGTGCATGCATGCACGTGTGTGTGTGTGTATGTGTGTGTGTGCATTTGCATGAGTGTGTTTGTGTGTGTGCACATGCGTGTTAGTGTTTATATCTGTGTTTGTGTATGTATGTGTGTGTGTGTGCATATGTGTTTTATTGGGTGTGCACATGCGTGTTTGTGTATATGTCTGTGTTTGTGTATGTATGTGTGTGTGTGCAAGTGTGTGTACGTGCATGTTTGTGTGTGCACATTTGTGTGAGTGCGCATGTTTGTGTATGTGTGTGTCTGCATGAGTGTTTGTATGTTTGAGTGTGCACTTGTGTGCTTGTGCATATTTGTGTGTGTTTGTGCGAGCATGTGTGTGTGTTTGTGTGTGTGTGTGTGCGCATGTGTTTGTGTGCACTTGCATGCATGTTTGTGTGTGTGTGTGTGTGTGTGTGTTTGCGTGTGTTTGTGTGTGTACATGTTTATCTAAATGTTTTTGTGCTTGTGTGTGCATGTTTGTTTGATTGTTTGTGTATGTATGTGTGTGTGCATGTGTGTTATTGTGTGTGCACATGCGTGTTTGTGTATATGTTTGTGTGTGTGTACGTGTGTGTATTTGCATGTTTGTGTGTTTTTGTGCATGCCCAATTGTGTGTGTATGCGTATATGTGTGTACTTGCATGCATGTTTTTGTGTGTGTGCATATTTATGTTTGTGTATGTTTTTGTGTGTACAGTATATGTGTATGTGTTTGTGTGTGCATGTTTAAGTGTGTGTGGATTTATCGGTAATATACGTGTAAGTGTTTTTGTGTTTGCATGTCTATGTGTATTTGTAAGTGTATGTGTGTGTGCACGTGCATTTGTGTGTGTGAGTTGATCAACTGGAGGCTGCAGCTTTGTAACTCCTCGCAGCAGACTTGCGGATGACAAATAACTCCCCGGGAAGTCTTGGCAGCGTCTGGCCATATTTTTCTACAGGGTCACCTTGCTACACTCGTGCAGTTTTCTCCTAACAGAGTGATAAATACAACAATTCATGCGTCGTATCATAGAAGCGCTGAAAAGCTGCAGCTGTGAGTCCATTTATTTGGAAACTGGATCAGTTGAACTTTGAGATGAGTGTTACGGAAATAGCTAGAAAAGATAAACGCTGGGGGGAAAAGACTGCTGTAGGAACAATTCACACTCAGAAATTGCTTGAAACTTTCACAAAAGAGTTCTGAAGAAATTGCAAGTAAAACACTGATATTTTTTATAAACTACCATAATCATTCATGCTTTTAAAAAGCGTGTTAAGATGCACCTTTTTAAAATTACATACGAGTATAACAGTGTATAAAGTGTACGCATTTTATGTATATATGTATATTGTGTAGGTTTATGTTATGCATGTACAGTGTGTGCATGTATATGCATATGTAAGGACTATTATGTGTGTGATTGTGTAGATATATGCATATATGCGTGCACTTATGCTTTTATCTGAGATTAAATTTGCTGTTTATTCATTTTCTTTTCGGCTTAGTCCCTTTATTAATCTGGGGTCGCCACAGCGGAATGAACCGCCAACTTATCCAGCATATGTTTTACACAACAGATTCCCTTCCAGCTGCAACCCATCTCTGGGAAACATCCATACACCCTCATTTACATTCATACACTATGGACAATTTAGCCTACCCAGTTCACCTGTACCGCATGTCTTTGGACTGTGGGGGAAACCGGAGCACCCGGAGGAAACCCACACGAATGCAGGGAGAACATGCAAATTCCACACAGAAATGCCAACTGACCCAGCTGAGGCTCGAACTAGCGACCGTATTGCTGTGAGGCGACAGCACTACCTACTGTGCCACTGCGTCACCTGTTCCCTGTACACTGAAAAAAAACAACGTAATTTTATGGTTTATTTCCAGCAGCTGGAGTGCCGAGAAAAAAAACGTAAAATAACGGCCATTAAATTACAGAAATTTACTGTTAAATAACAGAATTACAGAAATTTACCAAAAAACTGTACATTTCTGTAATTTAATGTCTGTTATTTTACTGTAAATTTCTGTAATTTAACAGCCATTTATTTTACTGTAAATTTCTGTAATTTAATGTCTGTTATTTTACGGTAAATTTCTGTAATTTAACAGCCATTTATTTTACTGTCATTTTCTGTAATTTAATGTCTGTTATTTTACTGTAAAGTTCTGTAATTTAACAGCCATTTATTTTACTGTAAATTTCTGTAATTTAACAGCCGTTTATTTTACTGTAATTTTCTGTAATTTAATGTCTGTTATTTTACTGTAAAGTTCTGTAATTTAACAGCCATTTATTTTACTGTAAATTTCTGTAATTTAATGTTTGTTATTTTACTGTAAAGTTCTGTAATTTAACGTCTGTTATTTTACTGTAAAGTTCTGTAATTTAACGTCTGTTATTTTACTGTAAAGTTCTGTAATTTAACGTCTGTTATTTTACTGTAAAGTTCTGTAATTAAATGTCTGTTATTTTACTGTAAATTTCTGTAATTTAATGTCTGTTATTTATTGTAAAGTTCTGTAATTTAACGTCTGTTATTTTACTGTAAAGTTCTGTAATTTAACGTCTGTTATTTTACTGTAAAGTTCTGTAATTAAATGTCTGTTATTTTACTGTAACGTTCTGTAATTTAACGTCTGTTATTTTACTGTAAAGTTCTGTAATTTAACGTCTGTTATTTTACTGTAAAGTTCTGTAATTTAACGTATGTTATTTTACTGTAAAGTTCTGTAATTTAATGTCTGTTATTTTACTGTAACGTTCTGTAATTTACCGTCTGTTATTTTACTGTAAAGTTCTGTAATTTAACAGTCGTTATTTTACTGTAAAGTTCTGTAATTTAATGTCTGTTATTTTACTGTAAAGTTCTGTAATTTAATGTCTGTTATTTATTGTAAAGTTCTGTAATTTAACAGTCGTTATTTTACTGTAAAGTTCTGTAATTTAATGTCTGTTATTTTACTGTAAAGTTCTGTAATTTAACAGTCGTTATTTTACTGTAAAGTTCTGTAATTTAATGTCTGTTATTTTACTGTAAAGTTCTGTAATTTAACGTCTGTTATTTTACTGTAAAGTTCTGTAATTTAACAGCCGTTATTTTACTGTAAAGTTCTGTAATTTAATGTCTGTTATTTTACTGTAAAGTTCTGTAATTTAATGTCTGTTATTTTACTGTAAAGTTCTGTAATTTAACAGCCATTATTTTACTGCTGGAAATAAATTGTAAAATTATGGATTTTTTTAGAAGTGTAGAGTAAAGAGTGAAAATTCAAGAATTTAACTGTAGTTTCCCTAGTAAACAATATAATATTTATGAATGATAGAAAAAATATCACAATTGCATTCATGCTTTTAATCATTTTTATTACTTGACAGCCAGCACTACAGATTTACACTTTTTACAAATTAACAGATTTAAGACTTTAAACAATTAAAAAAAATAGCATGACTTTAATGTTGCATTAAGATATTTGGTCAAATGAATTCCCGGATGTTGGAAATAACCAGTGCTTAATCTGTGAATTGTGAGGTCCCGGAACAAATAAGGGTAACGAATCCGACATGTTACCCGAGGATGGAGAGGTGTCGCATGAAAGTGGAGAGCGGGGTGGAGGTTGTATGGCAGAGGGCTGTTGTGGACGAAAGTGAAGAGCGAGGCGGGGAGGTGGTCGCGGACAAAAGTGAAGAGTGTTGGGGAGTTGCGGGAGAAAGTGAAAGTCAACAGCGGACAGAGGAGAAGGGCGGTTGAGGAGGGAGATCAGTTAAATGAGGTGCCGGATCAGATTTCAGAGGTTCTGGATCCGGCATGTTCTGGCACAAATTAAGCCCTGAAAATAACACCATCAAGTGTTAATTACCTGTATCTTGATTTTACACTGAATCAAATGAACTTCGAACTCTGATTGTGTTCATTTATCAAAATCTAACTCTACAATGTCAACACTTTACTCTGAAATGCTTTAACACCGAGAATTTAACTGATGAATTTACTGTGTATGAGACGCTGCTCACAGTGTTCTTAATTAGTTACATGCATTTTATTGTCAGGAACAGCCTTGTAACGGGGGGAACAGGAACTCATTTGATTACTCGTTACTGAATAAAGTATCGCAGACTGGAACACCATTTATTTATGGCGCCGTTATTCCTATCACTGCTTTTAAAGCTATTATATGTAAATGAATAGTGTAGTGAAACACTTCTCTCATCTCCTCCTCTCTGGGTGTCCTGATATTAATACACAGCAGTCGCCTCCTGCTCTCTGATGACTTGTGTTCATGCCGTGTGGGTTTATTCTGATGTGACTTTTTCTTTTATCTTTTGTATTAATATCACTTTAGTTAAATGTTCCCAGTAAATAAAACTAAGTAAGAGAACTAAACGAATCAGTTCTGGGGCCTCTGTGAAAATGATAACAAACAAATGTATGCTTTCCCACTGAGAGGCAAGACAATCTTTATTATGTTATTTAGAATTTTAATAAGATGCCAAGGTCACGGCGGTTCAGGCAGATGAAGATGCTGCTTTTAGTCTTTCCCAGTGGGGATCTGGGTAATGTAGCGCATCTAAACAAACCAGGAGGAGACGAGCGAATCAGTTCACAAGGTATCAGTCAGACAGGGGAAATGTGTGTGCGTCTACATGTGTGTATGTGCGTGTGTGTTTTCACCTAACTATATTTGGGAACAAATATATGCCAAAGAAAAAGTGCGCTAAACCTGTCGAAATCTCTCAAAACCGAATCCTCTGGGGGACGTACTCATTTGTAAAACAGCATATTTTAATGATAAATATATTTATTGTAAAGGTGCAAAAGGTTTCTATTAGAGTTGTAATATTTATAGCTGAACTGTTGGAGCTGTGGTTGTCTAGTTATTGATTTAGTGATTCAAATGATCCAGTTTTTCATTAACAACTCACTGATTCAAATAATCCATTCAGAGTGAGCCTACAGTTAACAACTCAATGAGGCAAAAGATTCAATCACAGCGAGTTTAGACTTTAGCGTTATCAATTCACTGATTCAAATGATCCAGTCAGAGGATTCCATTTTAATGATAGGCTCAAAGTCTAAAGCGCATGGTGTAAAAGCATTAAGGGCATGTCAGAATCCACTTTTGCTATTTTAAGGATGGAAAAATATGGTTTGTGCCCCGGCGCATGGTCTAACAGGGTTGTGCTTATTCTCTTAATGAGTTCTGGGTGTGCTTTGAGCACAACGTGCATTAAACCAATCAGAGTCTCATCTCCCATTGCCTTTAAGAGTCAGTTGCGTCACGCCATGGCGCATTTGCTATTTGCATGGCGGACTTTGTAAGTGGAAAAACTGAACGCTTCACTAGTAAGAAAACAGTTAAACAGAGCATCTGCAGCACGAGGATAAAGAATAAGCCTCCTCCATTCGGCCTCTTTACTTTCGCTTTACTTTTATACTTTTGTGTGGTAAGGAAACGGTGTTGTACGCACTCCACTGAAGACATTCATTAGCCTACATATTTAATTTCGTTTGTTAAGCACAAAGATCTGTTTCAAAACTATTTCTAAATTCAGTTCTAATTTCCAGTAAAGGAATAAAAGAACAATAATAATGAAGTGTGGTCAAAAAACTGGGTTATATCAAACACACGTCCTGTTCTTATCTCCATATGGTGATACAGACGTCTCCAAAACCCGACAGGTGGACAAATCTAAACTGGTTTTTATTAAATCAAATATAAATTTGCATATAATAAATAATATAACATTGTATAATAATAATAATAATAATAATAATAATAATAATAATAATAATAATAATAATAATATATAAAGTTATATACAATAATATTATATAACTATGTATAATAATAATATATAAAATTATATATACTAATATTGTATAAATATGTATAATAATAATAATAATAATAATATATAAAATTATATATAATAATATTATATAAAATTGTATAATAATAATAATAATAATAATATATAAAATTATATATAATAATATTATATAAAATTGTACAATAATAATATAACATTATACAAATGCAAATGTCATGAATAAACTGAAATAAAAAACTATGAGTGAAGATGAGTAACATTTTAATCCTTTATTTGTTTCCATATGTAAAGATATTTGTGTATTGCTGTACATCCTGTATGTATTAAGCAATGTGTAAGCATTTGAACCTGCATAGGCACATAACTAACATGCTCTGTGCTGGACTTTAGCGGAGCTGTTAGTTTGTCAATGGCGCAGTCTATTTCAGATCTTCAAAATTGCAACGCGCCAACAATGCGCCTTAACAAACCTCCATTCTAGACTGGCACACCCATGAGTCCATAAAGTGGCAGAAATAGATTTGCTATTTAAAAATTGTGGTGCAAAACGTGAAAATTAGGGTTGCGCTGGTCTGAAAATAGCAACAAATTGCGCCAAAGACGTCTCGTGTTATATAGTGAATTGCCTAATAACCCTAACTTGCCTAATTAACCTAGTTAAGTTTTTAAATGTTACTTTAAGCTGAATACTAGTATCTTGAAAAGATCTAGTCAAATATTATGTACTGTCATCATGGCAAAGATAAAATAAATCAGTTATTAGAAATGAGTTATTAAAACTATTATGTTTAGAAATGTTGACTTTTTTTTCTACATTTAAACAGAAACTACTCAGGAAGGCTAACAATTCTGACTTCAACTGTATAAACTTATGTTCTGGAGTAGTCTTTTAATGGAGAGGCACCACAGCCATCATGTTGAGATTTTATCCATTTATTTATTCGTTTTTCTGTGACAGGCCTCTGTTTTCCAGAAGTCATGTTGTGTTGGATGAAACGCTTTCATCTCATCTCATTGGTGTCACTGTGTTATTTACAGCGGAGCTACTTTAAATGGTAGCATGTCAAGATAAAGACATGTTATTACATTAAAAAAGTAGTGTATTAGTCTACGAGTTACTTACAAGGACTTGCTTCCAGCATTGAAGCTAGTTTAAAGAATTATATAAAAAAAAAAAATGCATGCATGCTTTAAATAAGGTTTACTAATTGGAAGGATAAATTCAATCATTCATTCATTTTCCTTCAACTTTGTCCCTTATTTATAAGGGGTCGCCACAGCGGAATGAACCGCCAAATTATCCAGCATATGTTTTACACAGCGGATGCCCTTCCAGCTGCAACCCAATATTGCAGTAAATATTAATATTACTATAGTCATTTCAGGTTTAGGAATTTAGTCGTGAAACTAAACATTTAGGGGTAACACGGTGGCGCAGTGACGCTGTTGCCTTACAAAAAGGTCTCGCCTCGGCTGGGTCAGTTGACATTTCTGTGTGTAGTTTGCATGTTCTCCCTGTGTTGTTCCGGGTGCTCCGGTTTCCCCCACAGTCCAAAGACATGCGCCATAAGTGAATTGGGTAAGCTAAATTGTCTGTAGTGTATGGGTGTTTCCCAGTGATGGGTTGCAGATGGAAGGGCATTCGCTATGTAAAATATATGCTGGATAAGTTGGCGGTTCATTCCGCTGTGGCGACCCCTGATGAATGAAGGGACTAAGCCGAAGAAAAAGGAATGAATGAATGAATGAACTACACTTTTTAAAAAATTGTTGAGTTGTTGTAACTCAATGTTGTGTTAAGGACAAACCTATGCACTGGGTTAAACAGTGCAATTTAAATTGAATTAAAAAAGATAACCCAATGTGGGGTCAAAAATAGAAAAACCCAACTGCCAGGTTAATAAGTATCATAAATTTAATTGAAAAAAATAACCCAACATTGGGTCAACTTAGGGCTGGGCGATATGACAAAAATACAATCTCTATGAATTATTGGCCATATTCAACAATAATGATATATATTTCGATATAAGTTCTTAATTCTTCCAGATTTCCCCAACAATGACTGAAGCCACAAAATTGAGAGGGTCCATTAAGTAGCACAACCTATTGTCGGTGGCCAATAATTTTTGGCGGCCGAAAATTCGATGCATCTCTAATATCAACACACTTTTTGATTCCCATTGTTGCACATTTTTGGTGTGTGATTACCTCCTAGATCAGTATAGAGTAAAAAAGTCCAGAGCTTGTTTTTGTTATTGACATCAATTTTATCGTGATTCGATATAATATCGTTTATCTGCCCAGCTCTAGGTCAAATATGGACAAACCTGTGCACTGGGTTAAACACGGTGTAATTTAAATTAAATAAAAAAAATAACCCAATATTGTGTCAAAAATGGAAAACCCCAACTGCCAGGTTAAAAAGTTT